>NC_090925.1:245869369-246173594 GCF_040938575.1 Ambystoma mexicanum | reverse complement strand
CCACCCACCACCCCATCCCCACACTACCTACCCCCCTACCCACTTCCCCCCCCCTTCCCCACACTATCTACCCCCCACCCACCCCACCCCTTCCCCACACCTATCTACCCCCACCCACCCACCCCATCCCCCACACCTATCTACCCTCACCCACCCACCCCTTCCCCACACTATCTACCCCACCCACCCACCCCTCCCCACACTATCTACCCCCACCCACCCACCCCATCCCCACACTATCTACCCCCACCCACCCACCCCTTCCCCACACTATCTACCCCCACCCACCCACCCCTCCCCACACTATCTACCCCCACCCCACCCACCCCCTCCCCACACTATCTACCCCCACCCACCCCCCCATCCCCACACTATCTACCCCCACCCACCCACACCCATCCCCACACTATCTACCCCCACCCCACCCACCCCATCCCCACCCCACCCCATACTACCCCCCCCACACACTACCCCCACCCACCCACCCACCCCATCCCCCACACTATCTCCCCCCACCACCCCACCCCATCCCCACACTATCTACCCCCACCCCCACGATCTACCCCCACACCCTCACCCCACCCCCACACTCCCTACCCCCACCCACCCACAATCCCTACCCCCACCCACCCAGAACACCCCACACTACTCCCTACCCCCACCCACCCACCCCACCCCTACACTCCCTACCCCCAATCACCCACCCCTCCCCTCCCTCCGTACCCAGACCCACCCACCCCCCCACACCCCCTACCCCCCCACCCCACCTCCTACCCCCAACCACCCCCCCACCCCTACACTCCTACCACCACCACCCACCCACCCTACCCCCACACTCTCTATCCCATCCACCTCCCTAGCCCCCCACACCTCCACCCCATCCACCCACCCTACCCCCACACTCTCCACCCCACCCACCCCACCCTACCCCCACACTCTCCACCCCACCCACCCACCCTACCCCCACACTCTCCACCCCACCCACCCACCCTACCCCCACTCTCTCCACCCCACCCCACCCTCCCTATCCCCACCACTCTCCACCCCACTCACCCACCCGACCCCCCACACTCTCCACCCCACCCATCCACCCTACCCCCCACTCTAAACCCCACCCACCCAACCTACCCCCACACTCTCCACCCTACCACCCACCCACCCCCTCTCTATCCATAACCACCCATTCATACAGCCACCCTCTCTACCCACCCACCCCACCCCCTCTCTACCTACAACCACCCATCCTACCGCCACCCTCACTCCAACCCCCCACACCCACCCACCCTACCACCACACTCTCTACCCCACACTATCTACCCCCAATAACCCCATACTACCCCCACGTCTATCTACCCCCACTCACCAACCCTACCCCCACATTATCAACCCCCACCCACCCACCCTACCCCCACATTATCTAAAACCCACACAATATCTACCCCAACCACCCACCCTACCCCCACAATATCTACCCCCACCCACCCACCCACCCATACCCACAATATCTACCCCCAAACCCTACCCCCACACTATCTACCCCCACCCGAGTACCCACCCACCCTACCCCCCACACTATCTACCGCCACCCACCCACCCTACCCCCACACTATCTACGCACCGTCACCACCACTACCCCCACACTATTTCCCCCCACACCCCCACACTATCTACCCCCAGCCCCACCCACCCGCACACTCTCCACCCAAACCCAACCACCCTCCACCTCTCTACCCATACCCAACCATCCTACAGCCACCCTCTCTACCCACCCACCCTACCCCCCTCTCATCCCACAACCACCCACCCTACCGCCACCCACCCTACCCCAACACTATCTACCCCGACCCACCCACCCAACCCCCACACTATCTACCCCCACCCCCCCCCCACAGTACTACCCCCACCCCCACCCCCACCCTACCCCCACATTATCTACCCCCACTATCAACCCCACCCAACCACCCACCCTAACCCCACACTGCTACACCCCACCCACCCCCCTAACCCCACACTATCTACACCCACCCTACCCCCACACTATCTACCCCCACCCACCCACCCTACCCCACACTATCTACCCCCACCCACCCAACCCCCACACTATCTACCCCCACCCACCCTACCCCCACACTATCTACCCCCCACCCACCACCCACCCTCCCCACACTATCTACCCCAATCACCAACCCCCCCACACTATCTACCCCCCCACCCTCCCTCCCACCCCCCCCCCACACTATCACCCCACCCACCCACCCTACCCCCACCATCTAAACCCCACCCACCCACCCTACCCCCACCACTATCTACCCCCACCCACCCACCCTACCCCACACTATCTACCCCCAAACACCCCCACCCACCCCCACACTATCTACCCCCACCCACCCACCCCATCCCCACACTACAACCCCCACCCACCCACCCCATCCCCACACTATCTACCGCCACCCACCCACCCCATCCCCACACTATCTACCGCCACCCACCCACCCCCATCCCCACACTATCTACCCCCACCCCACCCACCCCCATCCCCACACACCACCCCACCCACCCACCCCACCACACTATCTACCCCCACCCACCCACCCCCATCCCCACACTCACCCCCACCCCCACCCCATCCCCCCACTATCTACCCCCACCCCACCACCCCTTCCCCACACTATCTACCCCCCCACCCACCCACCCCTTCCCCACACATCTACCCTCACCCACCCACCCCTTCCCCACACTATCTACCCCCTACCCACCCACCCACCCCATCCCCACACTATCTACCCCCACCCACCCACCCCACCCCACACTATCTACCCCCACCCACCCACCCCATCCCCACACTATCTACCCCCACCCACCCACCCCATCCCCACACTATCTACCCCCACCCACCCACCCCTCCCCACACTATCTACCCAACATCCCCACACTATCACCCCCACCCACCCACCCCATCCCCACACTATCTACCCCCACCCACCCACCCACCCCATCCCCACACTATCTACCCACCCCACCCCTCCCCACACCTCCACACTATCTACCCCCACACTCTACCCCCACACCCTCACCCCACCCCCACACTCCCTACCCCCACCCACCCACAATCCCTACCCCCACCCACCCACAACACCCCCACACTCCCTACCCCCGCCCACCCACCCCACCCCTACACTCCCTACCCCCAATCACCCACCCCACCCCTACACTCCGTACCCAGACCCACCCACCCCACCCCTACACCCCCTACCCCCACCCACCCCTACACTCCTACCCCCAACCACCCCCCACCCCTACACTCCCCTACCACCACCACCCACCCACCCTACCCCACACTCTCTATCCCATCCACCTACCCTACCCCCACACTCTCCACCCCATCCACCCACCCTACCCCACACTCTCCACCCCACCCACCCACCCATACCCCCACACTCTCCACCAAAACCACACTCTCCACCCGACCCACCCACCCTACCCCCACACTCTCCACCCGACCCACCCACCCTACCCCCCACACTCTCCACCCCACCCACCCACCCTACCCCCACACTCTCCACCCCACCCACTCACCCACCGTAGCCCCACACTCTCCACCCCACCCACCACCCTACCCACACACTCTCCACCCCACCCACCCACCCTACCCACAACTCTCCACCCCCACCCACCCACCCTACCCACACACTCTCCACCCCACCCACCCACCCTACCCACACACTCTCCACCCCAGACACCCACCCTACCCACACACTCTCCCACCCCACCCACCCACCCTACGCACACACTCTCCACCCCACCCACCCACCCTACCCACACACTCTCCACCCCACCCACCCACCCTACCCACACACTCTCCACAAACCCACCCACCCACCCACCCCACACCCTCTCCACCACACCCACCCACCCTACCCACCACACTCTCCAACCCACCCACCCACCCTACTCACATACACTCTCCAACCCACCCACCCACCCTACCCACACACTCTCCAACCCACCCACCCACCCTACCCACACAGTCTCCACCCCACCCCACCCCAATACCCACACACTCTATCCCACCACTCTATCCCACCCACATACCCTACCTCCACACTCTCTACCCCACCCACACACCCTACTCCCGCACTCTACCCCATCCACCCACCCTACCCCAACACTCTCTACACCACCCACCCTACCCCCACTATCTCTACCTAACCCCTTCTCTCAATACCCCCACTCACTCTACCCCTGCCACTCTCTCTACCCCCACTCTCTCTACCCCACCCTCCCTACCCCAATCTCTCTACCCCCCACCCTACCGCCACTCTCTCTACCCCCACCCACCCAGCTTACCCCCACTCTCTATACCCTTTCCCACCCACCCCCACTCTTTACCCGCACAGTGCCCCCATCCTACCCCCACTCTTTACCCCCACCATAGCACCACTCTTTATCCCCCACCCTACCCTACTCTTTCTACAGCCGCCCACCGTACCCCCCACTCTTTCTACAGCTACCCACCCTACCCCCCACACTCTCTACCCCACTCTCTCTACCCCCACACACCCTACCACCACTCTCTCTACCCCACCCACCCCAACATACCCCCACTCTCTCTACTCCATCCCCCTATCCCCAATCTCTCTGCTCCCACAACCAAACCCGTACTCTCTCTACTTCCACTCATCCCACCTTACCCAACACTCCCTACCAACTCTCCCTACCCCATCCATCCACCCACCCTACTAACTCTCTACCCCCACCCACACTAACTACTCTCTCTATCCCATCCCACACTACCCTCACCCTCTCTACCCCATCCACACGTGCTGTGCCCCCTCTCTCTCTCTCTCTCACTCTCTCTCTCTCTCTCTCTCTCTCTCCTTCTCCCTCTGCCACTCCCTCTCCCTCTCCCTCCCCACCTTCCCCAACCCCTCTCTACCACCACACATCCTATCCCCTCTTTCATTACTCAACACTACCACCTCTCCCTTTACCCCACTAACCACCTTACACCCTTTTCCCACACCCACACTACCTCATCCTACCTACTCTATCCCCCACCCACCAACCTTACCCCCTCTCCCGATCCCCTCTCATCCTTCCCTCTCACACACTTGCTTTATTTCGTATCCTCTCACTCTGACCCTTTATCGCTCACATTTCTTCTTGCTCATCATTGATGGCACCCCTGTCAATGGCTTCTCCCTTGCTCTATTCTCTGTCTCATTCTATTGCACATATGCACCCCTTGCACTCTCCTCCTTGAACCCTGGTGCATATAAATGCAATATGCAAAGAACAGCAAAACTATTGGCATTGCCAATGCTTGTTTCATTACATTGCTTGACTCTCACATTGACTGTGTTACGCACCATCAATGCAACTTCTTTCTTGTTGGTGTTCTTTGCTCTTTTTTCTTTCTGTTTCTTTGCTCTCCACTGTTGTTGATTGTCCTCGTTACTTATTATGCGCCAATTCCCTCATTTGGTAAAGCTCCTGGAGGAAGGCGCTATAGAAGCAAAATGAACATAAACAGATAAAAATCCAGAGAAAGCAGCCACAGTTGCCATTTTTGTGATGACCTGGTTTTTTCACAGATGGATTATTTACCTACCATGTGTTGTTAAACGTGTGGCCCTCATAACCCAGAACTCTCCTCCAGACTGCCTGCCTATTTCCACATTTGACTTGCTCCCCCTTTTATTGTTTTGTTACCTTTCTCAGTACCCCATTCTAGCCCCCAGGCCGTATAGCGATTTGTGAAATAGGCGGTTATCGGAGTGGGGGCAGATTTTGTTAATGGGAGCGAACATGGGCAAAACTCCCATTGTAAAATTTGAATGGAGTGTATCATTGTTCAACCCCACCCCCCTGCCCACCCCAACATTATAGAATTTCATTAGACATCCCAGAGGAGTTCAGAGAATTCTGCGGATTGGTTTTGGAAAGGTTGGCATGACTACACCAGCTGCACACATATCCGGTGCACCCATGCACCGTACAACTCTTTCTCTACTGACTTGAACTACGGTTCCCAAGGGCGTTCAACCTACCAGCGCTATGAGGTCATACCAATGATATATAAGGTGCTATATAAATGCCAAGTAACGTAACATAACATAACAATGGTCACTGGCGGCCAAGTATAAACGCCCACCAAAATCTCCTTCTGAATGGAGGAAACCACTGAGCCACCACTAAGGCACTATAAATTGCACTTCATGCACCGAAAACATTCTACCCCCTAAGCTCATACTGGACAATGCAGAAATCTTTACACCTTTTCTTTGCCGCTTGACAAATTCATCATTTAGAGACCGTAAAAACTCCCAGCCCATATAAAAACAGTCACAGTCACACCCTTAGTGAAAAAACCTGGACTAGATCAACAAAACCCGACCAACCTTAGACCTATTACCAATTGCAACTTCTTGAAAATCCTAGATAAAATAGCTACGCACCAACTGCAGGAATATGTGGACAAGCACGACCTACTACATCCCCAACAATCAGGTTTTAGAAGTGCTCACAGAACGCAATCCGCATTACTTCATCTCCAAACCAAAATGCTGGGTATTTTGGATAAAGGAATAGCAGGATTGTTGATTCTTTTGGACCTCTCTGCAGTGTTCGATTTACTAGATCATGGGAAGCTCCGAGAGGCCCTCAATACAGCGGGAAACTGCTCATAGGAAGCCATTGAATGGGTATCCTCCTTCCTGGAGGACAGAAACTCCAAAGTCACTTGGGGTGGGGACTCTACCAGCTCTAATCCGGTAAACTGCGGCGTCCCCCAGGGAGTTAGCTTCTCCCCCCTACTCTTTAACTTATACATCTGCTGTCTCTGCACCCTTCTTTCACAGATGGGGATCTACTTCACTAACTTCGCAGATGACACACAACTGATCTTAGAACTATGTGGAGACCATACATTAGATAACAACTGATTATCAGCCATCTATAACGACATCGAGAATTGGATGAAAGTTCACTGGATGTGCCTAAACAGTTCCAAAACTGAACTCATGACCTTTGGAACAAAGAAAGCCCTTGTAACGCTCACCTGATTCCCACGGAGGCGCTGATCCCGGCTGGGCTGCTATCGTTTCTTCAATTGAGAAGCGTAGAGGTCGGACGACTCTCAGGACTGGGCTTCCTCTTATCGAATGTCTGACTTGCAGGGTAAGTTTTCTGCAGGTGGAAGAAAAAGGGTTAATCACCGTTTGATGGGATTCCTTCTCCCACCAATCGCCAGTTTCTCCCACAGCCTAGCTTTCTACTTGTCTCGGCGAGCTCTCACCTAAGGCGTATAAATGCTGAGCTCTCCATCCTGCGTCTGGTGCAGGGGTGCGTGGATTCCAGTTACGTCACTGGATGAGTTCAGTGTTGAGGCTCAAGGCTTTTGCGGCCTTAGTTGTGGCACTGGTGCTGGGATGCCGAAGAGCGATGCCGCCGTTACTGTACGAGCGGATGCCTGTAAGTATACTGTAGTCTTTAGGCTTTAAAAGATGGGCACCTCAATAATGTCCCTTTTCCTTTGTTTCAGGCCTCGGGATGCTGTGGGCGTAGTTTTCCGTTGCCGCTGCACGTGCCGATGCACGTAAGTATAATGTTCGTTGGCCGCTTTTAATGGCACCTCTAATAATGTCCTTTTTCTAGTTTTCAGGTGCCGGGATGCTGCGGGCTTTATATCCGTTGCCACTGCACGTGCCGATGCACGTAAGTATAATGATCGTTGGCTGCTTTTAATGGCACCTCTAATAATGCCCTTTTTCTAGTTTTCAGGTGCCGGGATGCTGCGGTTGATGCGGCCGCTTCTGCGCGTGCAAAAACTGGTAAGTTAAGATGAATGCGACTGCCTTCACCCGAACCCCTTTTTAATTATTTCCTTTGCCTTTCAGGTGCAGAGAAGCTGCCGAAGAGAAGGCCGGGGTTAGCTCCGTTGCAATCATGGATGGATCAGGTAAGCGGGCGCGGCTGCGAGCGAGTTGTACTTTTCTAACCTTATGTTTATTCTTTGCAGGTTTTGCCGGTGACTAAATTCCGGGATCTGGTAAGTATTGTTCTGTGTCTTTCTTCATCCACAGGTTGCTGCGCGGAGCTGAAGATGACTCTGGACCTGGAATGCAGGAGCCGACTCGGTGAGCGTCCTGCTGCTGCTGCAGAATAACGCGAAGCACGTGTTTTCCATCGGGCGTGGTTTAAATAGCAGAGAAGTGCTTCCAGTGTGTGTTCTTCCACCGGTTCCACCCAGGTAAGAGAAGAGTTCCTGAATGGAGGGAATAGTTCCTCCCAGCCCTGATGGCTGGGGACTTCAACCAGACTGGATTGTTCTGGGTAAATATGCAGCATGGTCTGCCTCAGGTAAGTCCACCCAAGCATTATTACACTGTTTATCAATATGAGCCCGGCGCCTATGGCGCCGGGACTGAAACCCTTCATGAGCCTGGCGCCAAAGGCGCCAGGACACGGTCCAAAGGGCCCCTGTAGGGGTCTGCTGGGTCCGGAGTAGTGGAAGACGGGTCTGCTTCCGAGGGCGCTGGGCCAGTCCTGGCCCCTCGGGAGTAGCGCCCATGACAGCCCTACAAAATCAAGGCCCAGCCTACTCATCTTATAATATAAAAGACTCCAACATCACCGTCACAAATAAGGTCAAAACACTCTGCATTTATCTGCAATCCTCATTAGGCGCGGAGGCACAGGTCGCATACCTGAAAAAGAACTTCCAGTATTACCAGAGGCTACTATGCCGTATTAGGCCCTTCCTGAACACCAAAAACAGTACCATCATTGCCAGAGCCACTATTCTGTCACGATTGGATTATGGCTATTAGGATCCAGCAATGGCTGCATCAAGCAATGTCAAACAATCCAAAATAATGCAGTTAGATCCATCACAGGGAAATCTAAACGAGAACACATAACAAAAGACAGAATTGACCTCCACTGGCTCGCCTTTAAGGAGCGTGTTAGTTACAAATCCCTGACAATGGTCCATCGCTGCCTATATGGCACTGCTCCAGCTTACCTTAAAAAGGAATTTAAATGGTATGAACCAAGCCGCAGCTTAAGATCGGCTAAACAAGGCCTACTTGAATCTGGCCATGCCAGAACAAAAGCCACTGGCCTGGGTAGGGCCTTTCCCACTAAGGCTATCTATCTCTGGAATGAGCTACCATGCAATCTCAGGTTAGAAAGCAACCTCCACTCATTCAAAAAACAGCTGAAAACCATCCTCTTTGGGTAAACTGACTCCTAACTTCCGACACTCTCTTGAGTCCATCCTTCTTATTCTTGTATAGTCCTGTGATTCTCTGTCCTTGTGTGCTTGTCACGCCCTGAAGCTTGCGAGCTTCGGCGTGTTATAAATATATAAATAAATAAATAAAATAAAGGGGGAGAGCCCCTATTGTGCGCTCTGTAATATCCCAAAACAACTTCTGTTGTGACTGTGATGATATAACTTAGTTCAGGGTGGCACTATTAGGCTGCACAGCCCATTTTGTGTGTATTTGCAAGCATCGGGGCATGGGGGCAGCTGCTATGGCACCAAGGCATCGTTGAGGGAGTGAATCAAGCTTCTTTTGAGCAGGATGGGTGCGGGTGCCTTGCTTGAGTGTATTTTCAGGAGGGGGTCTGGCTAGTTGGTGGGTGGAAACGCTCAACAGGGGGTGGTTGGCGGGTCTGTGGCGGTGCCAGCTGGGGGGTCACATGGTTGCACCACCATATCCAGGCTTCGGGCTGACGGTCTTTATCAAGAAGTTGCCTGCTGAAGGAAATGGCGGCTTGGTTGGTCCGAGTCGACAACACCTCGGATCGATGTGGTAATTGAGAGCCCAAGCCTTGCTTACACATTTACCTTGAGGTAGCCTGGGGGGTATCAGGGGGTGTGGGATTAGCTGCTACATTGGCAGGAAGGCTGCAAGGGCCCCTGATTTGGCAGAGCTTTGCTCCAATGACATGGATCACCTCAATTCATGAAAATAAAAGGCCGGTTGTGGCCATTTTAACACAAGAGCAGATGTAGCGTGACTAACCTGAACCTGCACAGGCTCGGACTGGCCTATAGGGCAGTGCCGGAACCAAACAAACAACATGCTAGTGTGTGCCATTTTATTTTGTCAAAGAGGGCCACTTTTTGGGCCCGTTTGATAAGTGAATTCACCATGCGGCTAGTATTTTTGACCAGTGTTACTGAAAGAATATTCTTTAAAATGCGTTATTTGCATCACACTTATTCAAACTCGCCGCACCCCACTCTTTGGGTACTACTCAAACAGTCTGTCACAAAAGGAACGAATTGCCATTTTCAACTGTGGGACACTTTTTCATTGGTGGCAAGTCCGACCCTGAACCTGTATTCAGCGTATTTGGTGTCTCCAAGTTATTGTCTGTGCATGTATGACATGTTTCCTTTCATGGAACATGGAGGTGGGAAGACTCGATGGTGTTGCATTTCCCTTTCCATCACAATATTGTTTCATTAAGTTTGTCATTGTTAGGCGGAAACCTGTGCAGTTCCCACTGGGACCACTGCAAAAGATTTAGGACTACAGGTGTTTGGCAGTAAACCAACTTGGTAGCAGTCTGTACCACACAGATTCACTTGGTAGCTGTGCCTGAGCAGTCAGACTTCCCTCAAGAAGAGTTAGACAGTATGTGGAGTATACAACATAGGGCAATTCTTCACAGTAAGACAAGCAGACACGCAACAAGGCTTCAGTGTAAAGATATAAAGGTATTTATTTATAAAGACACATCTATAGAAAACACTCTGGCACTATTACGGCAAACACTTCAATTACAATTTCTCTACGAAGGAAAAGATCAATCCCCCTAACAATAGTTCGACAAGTCTAGGTTTTACCAGTATCACTTATTTGCAGACAGAGGTGTATGCTTCAACCTATATGGCACTCTAGTATTAGTTAGGACGGGAGAGAAAAATAAGCAGGTTACGAAATCAACACGGTTCCAATACTTAACGGACAAATGCAAGGCAAGAAGACAAGAACCACGGTAGATCATAAAGTTCAGAGGCCAAGCCCACTCGGAGAGAGGCGAGGCGATATGTCCCAAAAAGTATCTTAGTGGAAATGCGTTCGAGTCTTTGTAGCAAATTGTTATCGGCAGATTGGACCAGTTCAGAACAACACGCTAGAGAAAGCTTGGAGGCGACCCTATGGAGAGGCGAGGATTAAGACACCTCACTCTATCTGGCAACAAGGGAAGCCAGACGGACACAGTACCTTGATTGTGGAGAGGCAGCTCTGGCGGGGGCAGTTGTTCCTGGTGGTGGGTGCACGTCAGGTCTTTGCCAAGAGAAGAGAGGATCTCGTCGTCGAAGGAAAGTTGAAGATCGTTGCACCACCAGGGAAGAGACCAGCCGCGGAGTGCTCCGTCACAAGGCACCACCTTTTGGTCGCGGTACAGGGGTAGTGGCTATCCGGTTGCCGAGGTGCTCTGCACGGGCAATTCAACCACTGCGTCCTGAGGCGAAGAAAAAGCAAAAGGGACTGGTTGTTCCCACCAGTCAGGGGAAGAGACTCTCTGGCAGGGAGATCTCCTCTGTCGTCGGGAAGTGGTGAGTCGGTTCAGAAGGGCTCCACCGGAGGTGTCGTTGTAGCAGGTCGGCTCAGCTTTACCCTCCTCGGATTCTTAGGTCCTGTGGCGACTTCTCAAGATCCAGTCCCAAAAGCCCTGCTTTTATGCAGAAAACCCCCATTCATTCAGCCTAGCTGTCAATCAACACACGCTAAGTGGTGAGCGGGGAGGCTCACCACTTGGGCCAATCACACCAGAGTAACAGACAGTTGGCAAGGCAACTCGGTCCAGGGTGCCTAAACCCCCTCCCACACCCCTGTGGTAACCCAGACAGAATGGCACCACTTAGGAGGGTCTCTGTACAGAAGCCCGCCAAAAGTGGAACAAAGGGCTCGACCTTTGGTTTAGGAGTCACAGAGACGAACACAGACGCCATTTTAAAAACCTAGTTCTGGCAGAAAATACCATCCGATAGACTTATTTAAGATAAGTAGACCGGTGGTATGTTAGAGACTAACGAGAAAAAGTATCAATCTCTAACAATGGGAAGAATCCCATAGGGTTATATTCGGTGTTGAACATAACAAGTAGTTTCCACTGCCACCAGCCAAAACTCAACAAGGGGGGACGGGACAGTGCCCCCTCGAATAACAGACCCAGGAGTAATCAAATTACCTCTACTACTACGTCCACAATAGGATGGTTTGTACTAGTTCTGTTAGTAAATTTAGGTCTAGTAAAGCCAATGGTGACTTTACATGCCCGGGGAGACAGTAGTCAGTCCCCGGGTATGGAGTCTATGATGGAGGTCCGCTAGGACGCCCCAGTGTTACGCCACGTAGGGTGCGGTGTAACACACATAGCAAAACATATGAGACCCTATGGAGTAAAGGACCCCATAACCCATAGAACACATTGACATTCAAAGGAATTACACACATTCATGTCCAAGAGTGGGAGAAAAAGAGTCTCACTCTTGACAGGATGGAAAAAACAAACTCCAGAAATCCAGCAAAGCTGCTGGGGGACTCACTAGGTTAGGAAATTCAGCCTAAACAGAGAATTCTCCCTATCAGTCATCGTCTTAATTCACAGTGTTTCCATCCTTGAATTTGACGTTTAACTTTGCAGAAAACACAGATGGATGTCTAATGTTTTAATCCACCTGCTGTGTGGCATTAACCTTTGAAGATATTGTTTCCCTGTGTTGACCATTTCCGCCTCTAAAGGCAACCCCTGCTTGTTTTGCATAACATGTTTCTATAGCCTCTTGTGTATTATCAGGTTCACTAATGGGCCCTTGATGTTTTCCAGAAAAGTCCAACAAATGACAGGCTACGAAGTTTGCTAGGTGGGACGATTATCAAAAGTTATCCCAATGTTATGTTATATAATAATTGGGTGTGAGTCTCAGTAAGTTTGCTTGATATGAAAATTCATATTTGTGTACAACTGATGTAGGGACAGGTGCATACTTTGGAAACAGGAAAGCTGGATTCTCCACATTGCCAAAATTGTGTGATCATGGGCAAATAACTTGTGAGCACTGTGACACAGTCCACTTAATAGTACAAATTGAGAATGTATAAAACAGTGGCCACCTCACACGTGCTATTTCAAAACTGAACAAGCATTGGCATGAACAAGCATTGGCAAAGCCACTCGTTTTGGCTTTGTCACAAGCAATGCAAAGGAGGTCTATGAGGACCGAGGTACAGATGGGGAGCGAGGGAAGGAGGGGTAGTGATTAGCAAGTGGAAGAGGAGCTTTTATGGTGCTGTCTGCAGGTGTATGGCCAGGGAGAGAAAGGAGGGTGCAGTCCACAGGGCTGTATACAATTTCCACTAGCACTTTCCGCAAAAGGGTTCAGGAGATGCACAAAAACACCTATGGCAGCCACTGGATCCAGTATTAGCTATTTGGAAATAGTAAAGTGGAATTTGCAACAGGACTGCCTTCAAATAAAACACATGAGAAAGCAGAGGCTGGTTATGGCAAGGGTGGAACATTGTAATTGGTTCCATGTCAGCTGTGAGAAATTTGCAATTTAAGAAATTGTTTCTACAATATACAGTTTATGTTATGTTACGTTGTCTTATACGGTGCACTGTTACCATTGGCATGGTCTCCAGGCACTCATGAGGTTCTGCAAGAAAGCGGGTTGGGTAGATTAGTGAGGGAAGAGGGAGTAGGATAGAGTTTGTTATTTTCTGTTGGGGCTTGTAGAACCAGAAGGAAATGCCGTCTTGTGCAGGTCTGCTTTCTAGGTGTGTTTGGATTGTGAGCACTGGAGCTGTTGTTTCCGGAAAGGGCAACATCCAATTTTTGGCATGTTTGTTTGCGGTAGTTAATTTCATGGTGGATGTGTGGGTTGTGTGTGTTAGGACTGATTTTTTATACTCTGGCCTGGTGGACCAACCTATATTGTGACAGGGACAACTCGGGGGAGCTGTAGCCATACCAGTTCAAGATAGCAGTGATGAGAGGTCTAGACTATGGGCCTCATTGCGAGTTGGGCGGTAACGCCGGCGCTATTACCGCTGGCGGTATTAGCCCTACCGTCAACCCCCCCGGCGCTATTAGCGCCGGATCACGAGTTTGGCGATGATGGAATTCCCCATTCCCCACTGAGCCCATTCGGGAATGCCCCATTCCCCATTGGGCTCAATGGGGAATTTTCGCGCTCTTACTGCTGGCGGATTTCCCACCGGCGGTAATAGTGTGAATTTTCGGCGGATTTCCCCCCAGCTCAGAGCTGGGGAGAAATCCGCCGAAGCCCTGATTTGGCGGACCCTTAAATCCGGCGGTAATAGCGCGACCGCCGGATTTAAGGGTTACCGCCAAACTCATGATGAGGCCCAATGTCTCAAGAGGTGGTGAGCTTGTAAAGGGCCACAATGAGCACACACAATGGGGATCACAAATTACACTTAGACATTATGTATATAAATACAGTTATTTAGTTAAGGCCAAATATCACTATGCAAAATGACTACTAACAGAGATATAACACACCACTGATAATAGATTACATCTATACAGTCACTGAAGTAGGGCATAACACAAATCCAAACCCCTGTAAAAGAAAAGTGCAGGTTAGGTAATATACTACAGGTCCACAGAGAATTAACTCTAACTTCAAAAGTCCTTCCCTAAGTTGTCTGGGGCCTTATGCCCAAAAGTTCTGGAATGTTCCGACACAGTTTGTGATGCAGGTAAAAATGAAGGTAAGGTCTCTGCGGTCCAGTGAACAGTTCCAAGCGTTAGAGGACAGTGCATTCTTCCTAATAGAAGTGTCCCCAACTTTCAGAAGGCTTGCGCAAGCAAGCAATGGCAAAGCCAAAGTATAACAAAAATGTTGTAAAAGTTAGGAAAACTTTTAAAGGGAGTTTAGGGGCAGGTTAGAACCACGGTAACTTACCCCCATACTCTGGGCCTCATTACACGGATGGCGGTAATGGTTAACGGTCACCGTTAATGGTAACGGTGACCATTAACCATTACCGCCTTACTACGAGGTCCCTTAGCGGGTTGGTGCTTTAACGCCTGCTTTTTGCAGGCGTTAAAAACCAACCCGCTAAGGGACCTTGGTGCTAATTACGGCACCGCAAAATTGCGGTGCCGTAATTAGCACCTTCCCCATTCCCATTCTGCCCTATGGGGCAAAAATAGGAATGGGGAAGGGCAGTGGTGGAAGGGGGAATTACTGCCCGCCAACCTTGGAATGGGGCGGTAATTCCCCTTTCCACTAAGGCAGTGCCGGTATTTTATCGGCATGGACCAAGGTGCTAATAGCACCTTGGCCCATGTGCTAATACCACCTACCGTGTAATGAGGGCCTCTGATTCTTCCCAGAACTTGGCAGGTCAATAGAAGAGGGTCTGAGGTTGCTTTTCCCGCCATCAGCCTCAGTCCTTGATTCATAGGGGTTGCAGGTTCGCGCTAATCTCCTGTTGGTGTCTTTCGCTGGTGCAAGGACTCTTGAATGAAGAATGCAGAAAAACACAATGCAGGACCCCTCTCAGGACTGCACTCGAAGCAGGTAAGCTGTTTTGGACGGTGCTCACCGCAGCATGGCGACGCAAAGGGCCTTACTTGTCTCAGTCAGACTTTACCTCCTGAAGAGAAGGTCCCATCACCCTCTCAATGGACCTTGGTATGCCTGGGTCAGGAAAGGCACGCTTAATCACATCAGGACACTCAGGCTGGTTTTCAAGAGACATCAGTTTATTTTTTTCAGCAGACCAGGACACAGCATACAGCGTATTGAAGAAAACTCTGCAACTCCTAACTTCCCTCAAATTTCAGCTCCTTATATTCTGTTTTAAAAAGTGATGTAATGCAATGACCAATATAAAACATCCTGATTGGCTTGGGTGCTTGAAGACAACCCCTTTTCCAATCCCTGGTTGGTTGCCTTAGCTGCCACTCAGAACTAGTCTAAACAGGTTCCACCTAGCTCATTCTACACCAGTGGACTCTCCATGAACTTCAATGAAAAATATATCCACTGACCTCTTCATGACTTTATACAAATCAACCATTGTGTATGCTCAAGCATCCATTTTAGAGTTGCCTGGCTTGTCTTAACACAAATGACCTACCAAATTACAAAATGCCTGACCAACCTATTTTTTACTCAAAACCTGGTACCTGCTCAGTTTCAAATCTAGTTTGTTTGATAATTTATGATAAACATGTACTACTTGACATATTCTCTACTGTGCACGACATTCTGACCCAACAAAACAGATCGCCTTAAAAATGCTTTTCTGAAAGGCAGCACATTTCAGATTTTTGCAGTATTAGAGTCATTGGTCAACCCAACAAGTTATCCACATTTGTTTTGAGGGGGGTTGGGTTTATTTCCTATACAGTCAGTTTGAGGGGGAGGAGGGGCTACCTCCTGTACACTCCTATCTCGGTTCCTCTTGATGCTAGGACTTCCGAAACTTCGCTGAGGTAAGTCTTGTAGCATAAGCTGAGGAGTTTCCAAGTTCCAGGCCTCAACTTGGAAGGGCCACGTTGACAGCATGGTAGCCCAATCCCAGAGCTGGTCAGCCACAGGACGGTCCTGGTACACTTCCGACAGCTCTTCTTCACAGGGTACCAAGCAGATGTCAGGAATAGATGTTCCCTCCACTCCAAGGGCCTAGCTCCCTCGCAGGACTGTTGAAGATCAATAGCAAGACTGGGCTCCTCCAGGACAGCATCAGAAGTTGGCAGCCAGGTCTCCTTCAGACAGATCTCCGGTCTCTTCACGGGTCTCACAGGAGTCTTGGCTCCTTCAGATTACTCCAGGATCTCTGAAGAGTGGGTGCAGGGGTCGTCTTTTTATCCTAAAAACCAGGTAAGAGCCAAAACTCCCACTAGCCAATAGCAGGACTAGCCACACACACATACCCCAGCAGTGGTCCAATCAGGACCACTGGCGGGAACACTTATGCATCACACTCAGACACACTGAAATCAGTTTGTGGATTGGGACCAGACAGTCCCATCCCACATCCTGCCTGCAAACAAACGTAGCCCTCCAGTAGCCCACCAAAAGCTTCTGCTTTCCCGGGCACTGGACGTCCATACAGGCCAGGAAGAAGGCTAAAAGACAAGATTGCCAAAGGACAAGCAAAAGATCATGTAGCATGGCCATGTTTGGACACTAGCTACAGTTAGTAGCCAAACACGGTAAACGTGGTAAGGCTAAAACGAAAAGCACCAACAAATGGTAAAAGTCACTGCTGCCACCAGCTTGTCCATTTAGCACACCTAGAGTAAAGTAAACTCATTTGAGTGTTAGTCTAGAGGAAAAACAAAAGCGTACCCCATTGTACTGCACTGTAAATAGTACAGGTCAGGATCAAAAATAAAATCAAAAAGGTTTGGCGGTCCATAAAAATGGAAGGAAAGGTGCTGTAAAGATAGATCTTTCCTAACAGTGTGTTTTTGTGAGATTAGACTGATGCGTTAGATTGTGTGAGGTAAGTGTGGGGTATGCTGGAGAGGAGTCAGGAGTGGGCAGGTCTAGTAGCTGGTTTGCTGTGTTCATTATATTGTTGGTTCCAGAATGTGTATTGTCATTGGGTTTTCTTGTGTCGCTGTTGGTGTCCCTGGCCGTGGCCATTATATCTTAATCGTGAGTTGAATAGCCAGGTTTTTTTGTTGTTTTCTGAAAGTGAGGTCGTTTTCTGTCTTTCTTATCTCCTTTGAGATTGATTTACAAATAGATCAACGATTAGACGTGAGAATGCAGATCCTCAAAATTTCCTTTTTTCATATTGTTTCTTCCTAGTTGGTAGTGTTTGATCTTGTTTGATCTTGGTCTGTAGGAATCCAGCTGCTTGTCTGTGCAGTGATGTATGTGCTATGCTGAGGGCTTTGAAGTTGATGCATTTTTTTACTGGGAGCCAATGTAGACTTTGCTGTTGTGATTTCATCTCTTCTGTTTAGTCTCAGGAGTACCCTTGCTGCAGTGTTCTGGTAGTGTTGGAGTTTTTTAGTGAGCCGTTCTGGCATTCCAAGGAAGAGGCTGTTTGCATAGTCGATTCTTGATAATACTAGCGGGATGATTGGGCAGGTTCTGTGTGGGAAAGAGAGCTAGGGGAGCCTCCCTCTAAGTATTTATTTTAAAATGTTTTTATTGGCATTTGTGTAATTACAACCATGCATTTTCAATGTTACATATCGGGTGGTAGGACCATATACTTGCAGCATTATATTGATAACAACAACAAACAACAAACAAACAACATTCTTCATGTCATGTGTTGCATCCTTTCTAATCTCCTAGGGCCTCATTACGACCCTGGCGCTAAGGGATTATCGGTACTGGTAAGGGTACCCGTACCGGTAACCCCTTAGTGCCTGATTACGAGGTCCCTTTGCGGGTTGGGGAATTTAACGCCTGCTTTTTGCAGGCATTAAAGACCAACCGCAAAGGGACCTTGGTGCTAAGTACGGTGCTGCAATTTGCGGCACCGTACTTAGCGCCTTCCCCATTTCCATTGAGCCCTATGGGGCAAAAATGGGAATGGGGAAGGGCCATGGCGGCATGGGGAATTACCGCCCCGCCAACCTCGGAATGGGGCGGTAGTTCCCCATTCCGCCATGGCGGAGTCGGTAAGTTACCGGCATGGACCATGGTGCTATTAGCACCATGGTCCAACGCCAGGGTCGTTATGAGGGCCCTAGTGTGAGAGCACCAGGATCCGAGGCCCAGCCCTTGCAACTATTTCCAATTCCCCAGGGTAGAGGTTGGTTTGGACAGCTGTTGTCCCGATTGTGTTAAGAACTAGGTCCAATATTGTTCAGCTAAGCAGATAGTTTTCAAGGGGGTTTATCATCTGATGGGTGGAACATGCTCCATGTCAGCGCCTTCCAACGGCACATTTATCACTTCCGTGGGCCACCAGTGCGTGCTCCTTCCATCCATACCTTCGTTTCCGCTTCAGCCCAACGCTCAAATTTCCTGTGCTAACTCACATATTGAGGGCCCCTCGCGGATTTCCAGGCCATAGCAATAGTCCTTTTGGCCAGTATGCATGCCATGTCCATGAATTTGATCAAGTGTTTATATTTGCTAACTCTGGGGAACTGTCCAAGCAAGCAGTCTTTCGGGGACCATTCATATCTCACTATTCCAGCCACTCTACAGGCTTGCTCAATTCGCATCCCGAACCCTCTCATGCACACACACCCCCAGAACATGTGTATTAAGTTTGCATCACCCTCCTCACACCACGGGCATATTGGCCACACATTCTTATTAAACGTTGCTATCCTGTGTGGGATCATGTATGTGCGGTATAGGATGTTCAGTTGTATCAGCTTGAAACGGGAGATTCTCGACACTTCTTTGGGGTATACCAATATGCTCTCCCATTCTTTCTCTGTTCTGCTTGTGCCCAGGTCCTTTACCCATGTCTCTTTTAGTGCTGCACTTTTGGGGTTGGGATTATCTATCAAGGAACTGTACAATCTGGATATCGGCCACCATCCATCGCACAGGTTATACTTGAGGGACAGCAGAGGGTTCTCTGTTGGTTCCGCAGGCCAGCCCTCCCACTTTTCCCTGGCAGACTTACAGACTCTTTGTTACCAGAGGAACTGTCCTCCAGGTACGCCTTCTTTTTCTAACAGCGAATCAAACTCTCTGAAGACCTCTTCTTCATATATATCACCCCAGGTGTATATGCCCCCATTCTTCCCACCGTTGCACCGTTGCCCAGTCAATACTGTCTTTACAGGTATCGGCTGCAATCGGCAACTCGGACGAATAAGGGTTTCCGAGTTTCAGTGTGGATACTACCCTTCTCCATATATGGCCTGCCTAGTATCACCAGCATGGGGGGTGTTCCAGACAGCCCAATGGCATCCACAGTATTTCTTTTAGGTTTGCTGGGGCCACCAATCTTTGTAGCAGCTCAGTTTCGGACGTGGACTCATCTGCCAGCCATTTAACTATGTGGCTGAGCTAGACCGCCAGGTAGTACTTTTCTAGATCAGGTAGCTGCACTCTTCCTTCCCTATAGAGCAGACACAGCGTGGCAAGTGTAAACTTGTGGCGGGACACTCCCCATAAGAATTTGCGGAGCAGCATCTCCAGTAGGCGGAAGAAGGACACCTTAATGTAGCAGTGTACATTGTTGAAATAATACAGAAATCTTGTTAGAATAAACATTTTGGTGATTACCACCTTGCCCATTAGAGACAACGGCAGCCTGGTCCAAAATTTAATGGACTTCCTCAAGCCCTTCAACACCGCCATTGCGTTTTTTTCATGCATTTGTTCCGGCGTGTGCTGTATGTTTACCCCCAAGTACCTGAATGATTCCAGTTCCCATCAGAGGCCTACTTCCTGCAGTTCCTTCATATCTTTCCCTCTCAAACCCGCCAGTGGGAATATGTGGGATTTAGTTTTGCTAAAGCTGATTCCTGACACTCTAGCGTAGTTGTCTGGTATGTTCAGGACCACTGTTACATTTAGGTGTGGATCCCTTAAATATAATAACACATCGTCCGCGTAGAGTGAAATCAGGTGTCCTGCACCCCCCACCTAGATGCCGGCATCCAGGTATTGTTTTCAGAGACAGCTGGCTATCGGCTCTAGTCCCAGCACATACAGCATTGGAGACAACAGGCAGCCCTGTCTTGTACCCCGTTGTATGTCCCAGGCTGATGACACTATCCTTCCTGTTTTCACTCTTGCTACTGGGGCTGTGTATAGTATTTGCACCCATTTAATCAATTGGTCCCCGAATTCAAACTCCCTTAGTTTTGCCAGCAGCCACTCCCAGTATATTGAGTTGAACGCTTTTATTGCGTCTAGAGAAAGTATGGCCTAATGTCAGCTGTCTGTGCCGGGACATGGGGCCTCATTACACGGTATGCGGTAACCATGGCGCTGTTAGCGCCATGGTTGCCGCCGGTATTTTACTGTGTCCGCCTTGGTGGATGGCGGAATTACCGCCCTACTCCAAGGTGAGTGGGGGCGGTAATTCCCCATTCACCAAGGCACTTCCCCATTCCCATTTTTGCCCCCATAGGGCTCAATGGGAATGGGGAAGGAGCTAATTACGGTACCGCAAATTGCGGTACCATAATTAGCACCAAGGTCCCTTTGCGGGCCCGTTCCTTAACGGCTGGTAAAACCAGCCGTTGAGGTCGGGTCCCGCAAAGGGACCTCGTAGTAAGGCGGTAAGGGTTTACCGGTACCAGTGCCCTTACCAGTACCGGTAAACCCTTACCTCATTCCGTGTAATGAGGCCCATGGTGTAATCTGCTTAGGTTTAGCACAGTGCTGCATCCTGGGATGAACTTGTTTTGATCGCTGTGGACCAAGCCCCCTATGACCCTGTTCAGCCGCTCGGCCATAATTGTGGTCAAGATCTTGACATCATAGTTTAACATCGCCAGTGGGCGATAGGAGTCACACTCCTCCGTCGGCTTCCCTGGCTTGGGTATCGGGATCACCAGGGTCTCCCTCATAGACTCCAGTGGCACCTCTTTCATGTATGCCTCCCTATACACCTCAAGCAGCACTGGGGACAGAATCGCCTCATATTCCTTGTAGTACTCCAGGGGGACACCATCACTCCCTGGTGTTTTGCTCGTGGCAAGTGATTTTATCACCACGGATACATTCTAAATTGTTATGTCCATCTCAAGCGTCTCCCTCTAAGTAGTCTCAGGAGTTAGAAGTATTTCTTTGCTATAGCGTTGACATGTGGTTCCAGTGACAGTCTGTTTCCCATGAGTATTCTGAGATTTTTTACTATGGCCGATGCTGCCAGTTGGGCTCCCATGCCAGACGGCCAGTCCAGTTGCGTGTCTGTTGCGTTGTCCACTGGGAGTGAGATAATTATTTCTGTTTTGGTTGGGTTTTACTTGAGATTGTTGACTGTCATCCAGCTCTATATGTTGGTAAGGCAGTTGTTGAGGGTGTTGTTTGGGTCTTGGGTTGTGACTATCTTGACAATGAGTTGGGTATGACCTGTGTAGTTGTAGGCAGTCAATCCCTAGTTACGAATGGCTTTCATTAAGGGGGACATGTTGATGTTGAAGAGGAGATGGGAGAGGCTAGTGCCTTGCGGCATGCCACAAGAGATGCTTTTGGTGTTACAGGTAAGTGCTGTTAGGTAAGTTCTTTCGGTTCGGTAGGTGAGGAAAGATCTTAGCCATTGTAGAGCTGAGTCTTTTACACTGCATTCCTCCAGTCTCTCAATTAGTGTTCAGTGTCTGATTGTGTCGAACGCGGCTGATATGTCGAGTAGTAGGAGGGCAGATCATGCGCTGTTGTCTGTATTTATTTTTAGATTGTCCCATATGCATAGGAGTGCTTATTCTGTTCCTTTCATGGGTCTGGTGCCGACTTGCGAGTGGTTGAGTATTCCGTTTGTTTCTCCGTGGTTGAGAAAGATTTTGTATACATGGTTCTCCAGTTGTTTCATCGGGTAGGGTAGATTAGATATAGGTCTGCAGTTGGTGGGGTCTTCCGCGCATCACGTTTCGTTATTTAGGAGCGGCTTGAAGTTTAAGCATACTGGTTTTAATAATGGAATACACCTGATCAAATTAAATCAATGACCGACAGTTCTTGATAGCAATTCCAGAGATGTACTGACACACACCTGTGAGCAACTGGATTCATTAGAAAACCTTCTGGACGCAGTTTCATGGAGTTCATACTAGTACACCCGGCTTTCAGTTGCCAATCATGAAAAAGAAGCGCTTATTTACGGAAAGGCTTGGGTATGTCAGTGGCCCTGTAGAAGTACCACAAAAATAAATAGGCACTAGTTACGCAGTTTCGCAAAAGAATTGTTTTGCTATACATAACATTTACACTTCGTTAATTAAACATGGAGCATACATATGGTCATAACTTTAAATTTGCTTCCACCATAAAATGCTTTACTGCTCTTATGCTTAACATAAATACATTTTCTTTCAATGTCCATGCACCTTGAACATGCATCTTATGAAAGGAATTCCACTTTACCTATGGGCACTTTGTGAAACTCTGCAGTTTTTTCTGCTTAGGGTCTTGATTAGGTTGAATCTAACAGGTATTTTTGCATAAAATTGTTGCTGTTACAGGGTTGTGTATGCAAGATGTTTCGGTGCTGGACTGCCCCAGGGCAGCACAAAGACTGATATGCAGGGATATTTCTTCTCTGTGAAAGGGACAGAGAGCTAAAGACATGGTAGAGTCTCTCCCAGGGGCCGTCCATCCCCTGGGAGAGACTCCACCATGTCTTTAGCAGGTCAATGGTCCGTGTTCGTGCAGGTAGAGAGACTCCGAGTCCCCCCTTTGTTCTGCATTCAGGGAAGTTTGGGTACCACACTAGGATAAGAGAGATTACCACACAATCATGGAGACTCCTTTGAATAATGGCAGCCTTGGAGGACTTGTTCAAAGCAGGTTTTCCACTGAATGTAATGCATGTGTTTCCAGCGCATAAACATACTCTCTTCTTTCGTTTGCACTCGTCCTTCACACTAGTATAACTACTGCCTCATTGCCCTATGTGTCACGTCATTCCACAGGTTTCTCCTCCATAAACCACCTTCCAAGGACATTTCTTTCCACAGATTTTGTTTGAAATGTTGCACGCATGCACGCACGCACGCATGCTCACACACACGCGCACGCGTACACAGACACATCCGCAAACCCCCCTCCCAACCCTAGGTATCTGACAATAACATGAGGCAATTAATCCTTATATATGGTGAATAAGCATACTGTCTAGGGTCAGTATATTTCAATGGTATAAAATCATATATAAGCAACCTGCAAGAAGACAGCAGCTTGACGGCACAAAATGTTATTTTTATGAATTAGAATTGCGGAAATGTGGGTCCAAATAGGGCCTCATTATAAGGCTGGTGCTCCCGGAATGAAGGGGGCCGGTACAGCACCGGCCCCCTTTATTCCGGGAGCGCCGATTACAAGCTTCCCATCGCGGGACCCGGATCGCATGCCTGGTAAAACCAGGCATGCCCATTATTACCCCCCCCATTCCCATTTTGCCCTATAAGGGCTCAAATGGGAATGGGGAAGGGTTCCTTCAAGGAGGAATTACCCTATGTCGGAGTAACCTGGTAAGTCCCCATTGCAGGAACCCGGTTTTGTAGCCCGGAACGGAGGCAGAGCTAATAGCTCCATGGCTACCTCCATTCTTGTAGTGAGGCCCATATGCTTCTTCCAAGGCAAGCATTAGGGGTGCAGACTATAAGTGAGATGCCCAAAGGGAAGGAGGATGGCACAGAAATGGACACGTATGTGGCATAGCAGCTCTATCCTCTCTGCAGAAGGACCTGTGCAGGCTTGCACCGGTGCATGGCACTACTTATAGACAGCGAGGGCACCAGAGAGTGGCACACTCATGGCTCTCGAGGGAGCCTCCAATGGCGAGATTGATTGATTGATTGATTGATATTTTATTTCTATCGCGCTCGTACACAAGTGTTTCAGAGCGCGAATTGGATTTTGGAGATTGGATTTTGACTGGATACATTTGGTGTCATGTGGGTTTTGGCAGCTTCTGCTTTATGAAGGAGATGCAGAGTTCATTCACATTCTATGCATGTCCTAGTTATCGGTATTTAACGGTGTTAGTTGATTGCCAGTTATATTTATTTGGTAGCCTGTCCCTTGATTATTGGCTTGAACATGGATTTGCTTTCTCTTTTATTTGCAGTCATAATAAAACAACCCAAATTCTGGTTCCTCCCTTCATAAATTCAATGGAGACTTCTTGAATCTCCTGTTGGTGGTACCGCGCTGCTGCTGGGCCATTGGCAAAAAATAGTTCGAGAGCCTCAGCACATTTTTGCCCCAGGCCTCCCCAAACTGTGCAACAGCCCTGCTGGCAGAAATATGGCTTTGCCTGGAACTGTAGCAACGTTCGTCTCCAGAAATTGGAGCAGAGTCAACCTGTCAGACAAGCAAACGACTCATGGAACTGAAAGAACAGCGCGGCGCCACCAGGCCTTGTAGCCTGCTCACTCCAGAGCCCTGCAAGAAGTGCGCATGCGCTCTGGAAAGACCGCACTGGTCCCTGACACCCTGGAACAGTGCGCCCGTGGGTATGTGCCTTTCTCAGTTTCTCTACAAGTATGTATGAGAATTATGCACGGCTCAAAAACAGCTGCTGGGTGTTCAATCCGCCAGAGTAAAAAGCAGTATTGCCACTAAGCTTTGTATTTACATTACTGCAGGGAAGGGATCTGGTTTGGAAAGTCAGTTTGGAGTGCCCTGGGTAAGCCCCTGCTCAAGGGCAATGTTTGGAGACTGCCAGGACTGATCCCGGCTAGCACTGGCCCACTTAAAACCCTTAGTGTTCCTGTGTGCTGTAAATTGATGGGCATTTTAAGTGAGATCTGCCCCCCTCCTCCGCTTGACAGTTAATGGGTGGTCCATGCTACTTGATAGAAGGCCCGCATTGTGAGCAGAGAGATTGGAGATAGATAATGGACGTCGAGCTCCCCCTCATCTGTTTTCTTGATGCCAGCGTGATGGGAAGCCCTCTGGGCATCGCTGCATCCGTTTACCACTCACACATGTTTCGTTCTTTATAGTTAATGGTTTCGATCCTGCTTTTTAATTAAAGTCAGCCGGCAGTAGACAGTCCATTAAAGCCATCCTCGCCACTGACCTAATTAGCCTCTCGCTGGGCATTCCTGACGTCTGGTGCCTTGATCATGGCAAGGTGACGTGGGCTAGCGGTGGGCAGCTGTGCTTCCACTCGCAAGCTTCATGGTACGGCCATAGTGTGAGTGTGCTGGATTGTGCTTCCCTTCCCAGACCTCGGTGGCTAGTACTGACCTGTGCTATCGGCTACAAACCTTGGGGTGGGAGGACTGACCTGTTGCGACTCACAGGCCTCACCGTAGGTTACCCTAAACTGCCCTTCCTCTTGCATACCTTAAGGTGTAGGATACTGACCCGTGCTTCCACTCACACGCCTCACACTGGGGTATTTTAACCTGTGCTTCCACTTACATGCCTCAGGGTGTATAGCACTGACCTGTGCTTCCACTCCCAGGTCTCAGCAGGGTTTTTTCTCCACACACATTCCTTATGGTGGGTTAAAGAACTTGCACTCGCCACTGCACATGCGCACCTGTGCTTCTATGCGCAGGCAGCAGCCTGGGCAGTAATGCCTGGCCCTTCTGCCCACACAATGACACCAGGTTAAATAATGTTTTCTCTCACGTGCTTTTGACCAGCGCGCGCCTGCGCACATCAGCCTCTCCATTTCAAACTGGCAAGACACGTGGTGTGTGCTTCTTCGCAACTGGCAAAACTTGGAACCACGGACCATTGCAACTTGCTAGCCTCACCTGCCCGGCAGGATCTTGTGCCCAGACCTAAGAGAGCTATCCAGACATGGTGCCAACCAGGCAGGGGCGTTGCTAGAGGGGAGGGGGGCTAAGGGGGCTATAGCCCCTGATCTTTTGGTTGTAGCCCCAGATAGAATCTCAGGAGCTACAGCCAAAAAGCTTGCTAGCCCCGAGTCCCGAGAGTTCCAACATTAGCATAGCCCCAGATCTTTTCCAGACCTAGCAACACCCCTGCAACCAGGCATGGCTACAACTGACTGGACGTAGCGCCATGCCTTGTTATGACTGGCGGGATACGGTGGCAGGCATTACTGACTGGCCAGACAAAGGTCTAGTGGACATCTATTTTTTACTAAGCCTCACTATATGTTCAATGATTGGTGCCAAATCTCACTATTCGTGGCAAAACATGCTACCAAGTGGCAGTGCATGGTGCCAAGCTTCACTTCACATTGCCAGATGTAGTGCCAAGCTAGTTGCCCACTGTAGGCTCACCGCGACTGGCCAGACATAGTAGCAAGGATATGTCAAGCTCTGCTATAAGACTTTGTGCCAGGCTTCGCTACAGTTTGCAAGCCATGGTGCCAGGCCTTACTACAACTGGAAGACATTACGTCAAGCCTCATTAAGTGGCAACACATGCTGCCAATCTTCACTAGCACTGGAACCTCACTTCAACTGCCAAGACATCATGCCAAGCCTTACTACAACTGACAAGACTTGGCGCCCAGGCCTGGTACAGCCGGCAATTCAGAAAGACGTGAGCTGCTCCGCAAGCTTCATGTGTTGGCATAGAGATAAGTGGGGCATCAGAAACAACACAACAAGGAAATCTCTTCTGCTGTACTAGATTAAGCTCACTTAAATGTCAGTGAAGACAATTCAATAATAAATTACACAAATATGTATTTTTTCATTTTCTGTGATGGATATGTCAAAAGCCAAACATCAAAGAGCAATATCAAATATGACCACCATATATAAATACAGCGATTTTAGAATTTCATAACATCATTCCAAAGTGCGTTCTCTCTCATTCATACTCATACTGTCAATCAGTCTAACAACCAATCAAAACACATCTACTATGTGCACGGAGGCCGTGGTGCCACCGGGAAAAGCATGCACGGCTATCGGTATCGAAAAATAGGACACCAGTACAAATGATAATCATTGCAAAAGAACTATAGAAGCGGGGAAAATACAAACAATTAATTAGGGATAACGGCAATCCACTTGCAGTATTTAATGTGTCTGCCTCGTTCTGGCTAAACATTAATGCTGGATCTTCTTATAGTAATTCCTGATTGTAGAGTGCCCTACTCGAGTTTCGGCTGGTACAGCTCTTTCTTTGGCGATCAGCCCCGCCTTCTTCAGGGCCAGAATTTCTACTTATAATGCAAGTGATGTGGACTACCTGATAACACTTGGAGAAGCTCCAAGGGAGGTCATATGCACGAGGCAGGCCTCACGGTGCCTGTAGTGGACCAGAGACTGCAGGGGGCGCCCGGTTTGGGACAGGAACCCTCCTATAAAGATGTGTCTGTATAAAGGCAGGCAGGCGGGGGAGGTGCCTAATTGCTGTACCCTCTTACATCCTTAATGATGTGACAGGCGATCCGCGGTGCTACAATGGGTCCAAATGCAGGTAGATGGCAATTTAAAGCCGGGTCAAAGTTTCAGGCATCTCATCGCCCACCGAGTCACAGACTACTCCTCTACAGTGATACCTGACAAGCCGCGGTGCAAAGCCTCACCCATCTGGCAGAATATTGTGCTTAGACTTAGGTGAGCTATCTAGACATGCTGCCAGGCATCACTGAAACTGACTTGACGTAGTGCCAAGCCTCTTTAGGACTAAAATCTGCTGCGAGGCCTCACTGCGACTGTTCAGAAATGGTTCTAGTGCAAAGCCATTTTGCTAAGTATCTATGTAAATTCCAATATTTGATGTCAAACATAGATATAACTAGTAATACATGCTACCTCACGTTTCAATAGAGCAATAGTACCCGAGGAGGGGCGGCATTACTGGTAGGGTAATGCCCACATGGTGAAAGCCCAGGAGGCCATTACCCGACTGGTAATGCCCCCCTTCCGAGTATTCTATGTCGCATTAAGCCCCCGTTCCAAGGGCTGGAACGTGGGGTAACGGCCCGGCAGCCCAAGGTAATGGGCCGAGCAAAGTGAGGGCCATTAACGAGGGCTCTGGTCCACTAGTACCATGGGCTACCAAAGCGTTAACCCGGGGTGCTAAAAAAAGTATTTTCTTTCCGAAGCGTCCCGTTGAAGGACTTTTCCATGGTGGCCAGCAGCAGCTGAGAGGAAGTAGTGGCGAAGTCTGGGACCGGGTCTGGCCAGTCAAAGCACAGCTTGGAACATACCTTTCTTGTGACGTGATATTTGCTGCTTTGCCAATCACAATCACAGTGAACCCTATATTTGCCAATCTCAGCAAAGCTTGGCACTATGATTTACTAGTGTTAATGATGTTTCCACCACATATTTCCAGGTGAGGTGAGCTTTGGCACTCTGCATTGTCACTCATAGCAGTTCTTGACAGCGTGACTAGTCCACTAGCACCTGGGCTACCAAAGTATTAACCAGGGGTGCTAAAAAAAAGTATTTTATTTCCGAAGCGTTCCGTTGAAGGAAGGAAAATACTTTTCTATGGCGGCCTGCAGCAGCCGAGAGGAAGGAGTGGCGGCGACGGGGAGTGCCGCTGCTGCAGAAATAAGGTAAGTGGGAGGTGGAAAGGGGGAAAAAAATACGACAGAGGGTGCGGGAAGATGTGGGGGGGGAGCCGGCCATCAGGTGGGATGGAACGCGGGTTTGCACCGGCAGATCAAGCCTGCGTTCCTATCCACCTGATTCACTGACTGCCCCCACCGGGGTGTTCATTGCTATTAGCACCCGGCAAGTTGTACCGGGGTACTAATAGCATTTTTCTCGAGTTGTAAAATAGTGTAGAAACCGTGTTGCAACTCGAGAAAAAGAAAAATGACCGCCATGGATAGGACAGAAGGGTCTACATGTAGTCCCTTATCCCTTTCCATGGTGGCCAGGGAAGAAAGTAAACGACCTACGCGGGACTCGACCCCCCGAAACGAGTGCTTCTGGTGACTCTTTCCCTGCCAGATAATGGCCCGGCGAGAGCCAATCAGATCATTTGTAGCAATCTGATTGTCCTTCACCGGGTGCTAATAAGTGACAGTTCATTGCGTCAAGCCTGGCTTCAATTGGCAAGATCGGGTGCAAACCTTGTCAACACTTCCAAGGCATAGTGCCAAGCCTTGCTGCAATTGGCCACTACAGGTTCACTGTGAATGTCCAGACAAAGTAGAAAGGTATATGCCAAGCTGCACTTTATCTGGCCAGACCTGGTGCCAGGCTTTGCTACATCTGCCAAGACATGGTGCCAAGCCTCTCTACAACTGGCAAGACATTATGCCAGGCCTCACTAACTAACAAACAAAACATGATGCCAAGCTCCACTACCACTCGCAAGACATCATCTCAAGCCTCACTTCAACTGGCAAGACATCAGGCCATCCTCACTACTAATGCCAAGATAACATGGCACGCTTCACTACGGTAGCCAAGACATGGGGCCAAGCACACTATGAAAGGCAAGACATCACCACAATCCTCGCCACAACTGGCAAAACATCATGCCAACCCTCAACTCAATTGGCAAGAGTTCCAAGACTTTTGCTGACTAGCAAGACATGTTCCCAGGTCTGCCTGTGTCTATCCAGGCATAGGACAGTGCAAAGATATTGTGCAAAGCCTCACAGTATGTCGAGAACTGCTGTAAGTGACAATGCAGAGTGCCAAAGCTCACTTCACCTGGAAATATGTGGTGGAAACATCATTAACACTAGTAAATCATAGTGCTAAGCTTTGCTGAGATTGGCAAATATAGGGTTCACTGTGATTGTGATTGGCAAATCAGCAAATATCACGTCACAAGCAAGGTATGTTCCAAGCTGTGCTTTGACTGGCCAGACCTGGTCCCAGACTTCGCTACAGCTGGCATAACATGGCACCAAGCCTTATTACACCTGGGGAGAAATCATGCCAAGCCTAGCTCTGAATGGGTAGACACAGCACCAAGACTTACTGTAAATGCCAAGACATGACGTTGAGCTTTGCTGTGAGTGAGAAGACATTGTGCCAAGTCTTGCAACGCCAGCCAAAATTACCATACGGGAGAGGATATGAGGCCAAGGAGCCAAATAGCTGGCAAGTCATGATGTCAAACGTTGCTTTGTTTGGAAAGACATAGGAGCCATTTTTTTAAAATTATTAATTTGGTGGAATTGAGCCGTTAAGATTGCACAACAATGTAAACGGCTCCCCCAGCCAAATTTTAATCATTTGCACTGTGGGGTGCAAATGTGATGGGCAAAAGGTGACGTACACATGTGTACGCCCCCTTTTGCCCTTCACATGTGCACGTCACAGTGCAAAGTGAGGAAATGCTCCCTGGCATGCCAGGCAGTGTTTACTTTTCATTGTGAGTGCTGCTTGACATGCTCGCATGGCAAGTTCCGCTCACAGATACATTTGTCGGGGAGGGTTTAATTTCAATTGTGAACACTGCTTACCATGTGCGCATGATAAGCACTGTTCACAAATACAATTAAACCCTCCCCGACATGCTCGGATGTCGGGGAGGGTTTAATAGTAATTGTACATGCTGCATGCCATGCGGGCATGGCATGGAGTGTGTACAATGGATCTCTATGGAGTCCTCCTTCTTTATGTTAGTGCATAAAGCAGCTGGACCCCATAGGGATCTCCAGCATTTGCGCCGGCATGAAAATCCTTGCCTGTGAAAATGTTGGAGCATTTGTATGGTGGAGAGGAAGGGAGCGGCGGTAGCGCAAGTTGAGTTCCGCCCTTCCTCTGCACCCTAAAAATGATTGCAAATGAGCTGTGTTGTGAATGCAAGGCGTTAAAGCCTTACTCAAGTTTTTTTTGCTGTGCATTCACGTCACGGCTCTATTGAACATGAGCTCCACAGTGCCAGTTTCACCTTCCAAGATATGGTGTCACATCTTGCTATTAAACTATGTGAACATGGAGTGAAGTCTTGTTTTGCCTGCAATGTTATTGTGCCAAGCCTTGTTATGGCTGGCGAGACATGATGCCAAGCTACACTTTGACAACCAGAAGCAAGCCAGTAAGATGGCTCAGTGAGTTAAACACCTGCCACCGAGATCTGTGTGTAGTCTTCAGGTGAATTCTGGCAAGGCCGCCTTGGCATTGCACCCCTTCTGAGAGTGATACATTGAGTACCAATTTACGTGCTGTAACAATAATTGTATATACAAATGTTATATGTAAAGTGCTTTGGTGGAAGAGCTAATTAACAGATTTTTATTGCAAGCTTTGCTACTGCGGAGAAAACATGGTGACAAGCCACTCTAGCATGCCAAGACATGATGTCTCGGTAGGATAGCTCAGGGGCAACACAGTCGCCTTGGAAACAGGACGACGTGCAGCAAAACAGGTTTGATGCCCGGGTCCGTGCTTAGAAATCTACGGGTATTAAGTGCGTTATAAATAACCAATTATATCATATATATGTTGCCACACACTTCTGAGACTAGCAATGCAAGACACAGCACCAAAAGAGTTACTGGGCAAAAACAGCACTGTGCAGTGGGAGGAATCAGGCATGAATTGCTCTATGACACCATTATGCGAGCGAGCACAGCACAAAGAACTTGTCTGAGTCCCATCAAGGCAATAGATCAGCAATGGCCAGTTACTTACTAGTAATCTTCATTGCATCTAGTCCAACCTCGTCCCAGAGCTTACTCATGAGATGCCCATGACCCATGACCCTAAAAAAAATGTCCTCTTTCTAGGCCCCACCGCCTGGCCTATTGCAGGTCTAAGACCTCCCAATTTTCTTTCGACTGTCCTGTTTATAATCCCAAAAAGGTAGAGACAAAACCATCCTTCTCAGGGGAGGGGAGTGAGAGGCCGTCGAGGAAGAGAAGGACTACGCATAATGAAGATTACCTAAAGTAACCAGGCCATGAGCACATCCCTCTTGCAGATCCCGGTCCTCCCTCATGAGTTATACCGCAGGCAAGATGGATGAGGTCCTGCATCCACCCAAGAGAAAAAAAACCTCACACTGCCAGTCATAAAACTCACAAAAGCAACAGCACCCCACATGTACTCTCTGAGTTGCAGGAAGACCCGGGGCGTCGCTAGGTTTGTAAAAGATCCGCGGCTGCGCTAATGTGGGGACTGTCAGGGGCTAGCTAGCCTTTTGGCTGTGGCCCCTGAGCTTCTATCTGGGCTACAACCAAAAGTCCCAGGGCTATAGCCCCCCCAGGCCCGTCCTAACAACGCCTCTGAAGAGGATCATCACGTGACGCCTACCTGTAAGGTTCCTAATCACAGAACCCCAGTCGCTAGTGGGGCCCTACTCCGGAAGGGGTGATCTGTAAACAAAATGTAAATGGAAAAGAGCAAGAGACCCCAAGTATATACTTGAAACAGGAAAGGGAATGCAACCTCCTATCACTAGGAGAGCAACCAGATTATTTACCAGAGTCCGGCGTGGTAATATCAAACCCAGTGCCGCTCCCCTCACCCTGAAAACAAAGTTGAGAGCACTCAGGCCCCCATCATGTTTATGCAGGGTTTACAGGAACTGCCCCTTTCCACAGGTCGCTGCAGTCAGGGTGACGGTCTGACCAGAGGAGGAGTATACTGGGAGTGCACCAGGGGCCACACTGCCCGGTCATGAGCAGCAAAGGACTGATCCATATCCACAGGGAGTGGGGATAACTGGTACCTAAAGTGAAATTTCCCACAGCAGGGACTTTCTCCAGATACCAAGGTACACAGGAATTCTATCACAACACGTAGGGTGCACTAGAAAGCCAACAAGCCTCGTCCGGGTCCTCCGTCCCAGCCAACCAACCTCATTAAATTCAGGTAACGAAGCACAAGGCCAGCCCGCCCCCTCGTCTAAGGACCGACCAACGATGCATGACACCATTCGTCCCTATGTTTGGCCCAACCCTCCCGATGCGTCTCATTGCCCACCCACAAGCCAATAAAGTGGATACAGCACTTTCCAACTTAGGTTTCTCTCAAATAATCAATGTGCCGACCCATGTGAAGGGACACTCTCTCGATTGGCTGAGTTGTCTTAACATCACTCCAGCTAATCTGAACGTGAGCCCATGCCCCTGGTCGGACCACTTTTTTATTCATTTGAGTTACTATCAGACAAAGTTATACATAACAGGAAACCTGTTTCTAGTACTATGTGTCATAGAAATCTAAAAAAACGAACCCCTGAGGCCCTCAACCCCTGGTTCATCACCTTGAATAGTATGATTAAAGATGAATCCTCGATTGAAGACTGCTGTCTATCAAGATACTCTTCGTGGGGCAGTAAACACCCTAGCTCCCATTACAAACAAAAACATAATTCAGAGGGAAACCAAATCCTGGTTTTCTCACGACCTACAACAACTAAAAAGTATTAAAACTAAGGCTCTCTATATTTGGAAAAAATCGCTTCTAGAAGCCGATAGAGACTTATATAATGGTCATGTTAGTGCTTATAAAAAAGCAGTGATTGCTGCCAAAAGAGCCTATCTTGATGATAGGATAGCCAAAGCTCAGTCCAAACCCAAGGAGCTGTTCAAAGTATTTAAAGAGTTGGAAACAACCACTAATACTATACAGGATCCTATTGTTGAAGACACCAAATCGTGTAATCAAATACCGGAGGCGATGGATGCCAAACCTATCAGAACTAACAGAGGTATTGCCGAAGCCAGCGCTTAAGGGCTTTAAAGACCCTATTACCCCCGTTACATGTTGGAATAACGAAGAACTATTCTCATTCAAGCCCATCTCAGAGGCCGATCTTACAGTGATAATTCAGAACCTTAAACCATCTAACTGTAAGGGTGATGTATGCCCGGCAATCACGATAAAGGCTTGCGCCTCCTCTCTGATCCCGACTCTCTGCAAGTTTGTCAATGCATCCTCTAGGGACAGTGTTGTTCCTACTTGTATTAAATATTCCGGTGTAACCCCACTATTGAAAAAAACAGATCACTCTCCTGTTGATCCTCTGAACTATCGTCCTATTTCCAACTCGCCATTTTTGCTTAAGATTCTTGATAGAGTTGCGTATACTCAACTATTAACCCATTTGAGAACTTCTGACATCCTAAACAAGAGACAATCTGGTTTTCGGGAAAAACACGGAACAGAGACCGCACTGCTGGATTTGAAGTCCAGGCTCCTTCGCCACATGGATCAAGGTAGCCCTTGTATGCTGATGTTGCTGGACCTTTCTGCCGCCTTCGACCTGGTAGACCACTCAGTGTTGATCTCCAGGTTGAAGGAGGTGGCGGGTTTCTCGGCTCTGGCTGCCGCATGGGTCGCCTCTTTTCTCAAAGAGCGCCAATGGCGAGTGAGCAGTAACATCGCAGAGGCCAACCCACTGGATCTTACGCAGGGAGTCCCGCAGGGAGCCTGTCTTTCACCGATTTTCTATAACATCTTTACGTTCCCTTCCTTGACTTCTTGGACAGTAATGACATAGAGTTCACCAACTACGCTGACGATATTCAGTGTATTATTCCTATCACGGGTATTCTCTCGTCTTATGAAACCAAAATCAATTGGATATATGCGCTCATCCAAAGTTGGATGCGTGTTATTGGATTGGCCCTTAACACCAACAAGGCAGAACTTATGCTTGTGGGCACTGATCCAAAAATTCACAAAATGGAAGATTTATACTCCCAGCTTGTGATTGATAACTGTGTCATAAAAATAAAAAAAGGTTAAGACACTGGGGATCTATCTAGATTGTAATCTGAGTATGAAAGCGCAGGTCAGTAATCTGGTGTCCTCCTCTTCTTATTATATTAAACTACTCTCTCGTGCACGCCCCTTCCTCTCGCAAACTAGCAGAGAGACGTTGGCCTGAGCATTGATTAGCTCCAGGATAGACTACTGTAGTAGTCTTCTGATGGGTCTTCCAAAATGTGAAATGAATAGACTGCAGGTAGTGCAGAATAACGCTGTCAGGGTTGTCATGGACAAAAAGAGATCTGACCATATCTCCCTGTTCACAAGGGAGCTTCACTGGCTTCCTATTAGGGAACGCATTCTCTTTCGTCTCCTGTCCATCTCCTTCAATTGTTTGAATAATTCTGGTCCTACTTACCTCAATGACGTATTTAGGCCTAAAACCAGTAATTATAGCCTCAGATCCAATGGTCTCCTTCAGTTAACTGTTCCAAACTGTAGATTATCTCAGACAAAGGTTGGAGCCTTTTATTCTGTGGCCCCCGTTGCTTGGAACAACCTTCCATTGAAACTCAGAACAGAAAGCTCTAACAGAGTGTTCAGGAAAGGACTCAAAACCTATCTGTTTAATTAACTTCTTCCTCTGGTTTGAGATTTTCTTTGCCTTTCGGCATTACATTTATCCCCGGTGGTCTTTTCTTCTGGACGTACTGTGTGTTTTCTATCTGTTGTTAGCGCCCTTAAGCCTTAGGGTCAGTGGATCTGCGCTATATAAATTACAAATAAATAAAAATAAGTAAATAAATTGCCCCAAACACATAGAATACAGGTGACGCTCAGAGATGGCATCGAGTCCACATGTTGGCTCAGACCGATTCAATCAGAGAGCCACATACTTCAATCTATATTTTATACTTTATATTATAATTTAATATTCTCTGCAACTTCATGCCAATGTGCCCTCATCGGAGGCACCGGAGAAGCACCTGTGGTCAGGTCACATCACTGCCTGCAATGCAAAGTAAGAATTCTGTTGTGGCTAGTACAGGGCAGTGTTGTAGGTACAATGAAGACTACTGCACACGTAATTATGGTTTCACTCTTTATTCCTTCCGTTGCAGTCACAGGCCTGCAGATTATGGGAGAAGACCTACAGATGTAGGTCGAGGGAACACTAATACAGCGGCACCCACTACCCAGACTGGTCACCTTCCACCTGCCAAGGGTGGAACCCCAGTATCTACCTGTGTTCTTACTGTGACATCAGTGATGACATCACACCCTAGACACAGGTCACAACAAACTCCTGAATGTGTTCTACACGTGAGGCACAATTCCTCAAGTATGGCATACATACGCAAGCCATTTCATCTTGCAATTCTAAAACAAAATCTCTAAAGAACAACCTACATGTACACAAATCTAGAAATTAATTTGTTGAATGAGAAAGATGATCATATGTTGTGGAGCACCAAGAACGATATCCAAAAGTATCACTTATTTGTTGAGACAAGCCTTCTTTGTCATATATTGTTTACAAGATTTCCAGCACTAGAGGTGGCAAGCAGGGCACAGATTTCCTAAGAGCAATGAGCCCAATGCAACCTGGAAAATCATGATTGGAAATCGAGAGGATGCTACCAGTGCCAATGCCAGGCCAGCAACATGGCTGAACATTGCACCGATCTTAACAAGGAATCTAACACCCACGGTCCTCCCGCAGACTTCACGGTTTCATGCATTGTATACATGCCAAAATTATCCCTTACATTCAGGAGACGCTAGTCGAGCCCTAGTTTTAATTTTGTATTCTGTGACTTATAATCCTGGATTTACAATGGAGAAATCCAGGACTACAAGCCCCAGAATGCAAAGTAAAAACCGGAACTGGAATAGCATCTCCTGAATGGAATGCATAATGTTGGTATTTATGAGGTTGAGGGAACCACAGTCATAGTAGTGCTATGTTGTCCCATTCTGCTGAACAAGAAGAAAGGGTCTACAGATCTGCTGTGGGTTGACCCCCCCTTCCAATGAGGGGATCAACGAAGGTCACCGAAGAAAAGGAATGTAGAGACCCATCTCCCACCATTGGAACCACAACGCTTGAGCATGCTAAGCAATCATTTGACCTTCAGACCTTATGAGTTCCAGCACATCACCCAGAGGCCTGGCAGGGAAAGACTTATAAATGGCAACCTATGCTCCTGGTACCATTGGGTCCCCCACTGAACCAAAGGTCAGGAGGATCAGTCTTTAAATAGATCATAGAACTCAGGGGCCAGTAGTAACCCAGGCGGGAGACAAACAGAGAAGCATACGCTGTACTCTGGAAAAGCCAGAAAACCAAGCAAGATGAATGCCAAAGAAAGCCAGATTACCTGTCGAGGGGAATGCCAAAGGAAGACAGTGTATCTGGTAAAATGAATGCCAAGGAAAGCCATAAACCCTGGCAATATAAAGGCCACATAGAGTCAGAGTCCCTGGCAAGATGGATGCCGAAGAAAACCAGAGTACCTGGTGAGCTGAATGCCAAAGAAAGCCTGTCGGGTGTGATCAAAGTCCCCAAACCAACAGAACTGAAGGGCCCAGTGCAAAAAATGACCTACTAGCTTTCAGAAAAGAACCTTGAAGAACACTGAAGATGGGCCTATTAAAGCGGACTGTGGGGGTTCTGCAAGTAACACAAGGAAGTGCAATGTGAAAAAGGCCTATCTGTCATTACAAAAGGAAAAGCAGCTTTTTAATTCATGGTGGCGGAAGAAAATCAAAGGGCCCTTTTACATGAAAAGCAGGATTTGCAAATACTGACACAAAAATGGCTTTACATGTGTGTTTGCAGTTTGAAAGCAAGACATGAGAACATTTTTCCCCTGCTAACATAAAGATGTCAGGGAAAAGACTTAGGGCCCCATTCCAAGGTGGGCGGTAAGGGTTTACCGGTAAGGATGCCGTGTAACGCTCACCTGATTCCCGTAGAGGCGCCAGTCTTGACTGGGCGTATACCGTATCTTCAAAGGTGACGTGTAACACACGGCTGGCTCTTTGGGCTGGACCTCTGTGCACTGTATGTTTGACTCGAAGGGTAAGATGTCTGCAGATAGAAAATATGGGATTAATGAACTGGGTTATTGAATGTCTCTCTCTTCTTCCCTTTCTCTTCTCCTGTAGAACCCCGAAGGTTAACGCTCTCACCTTAGGTAAGTGAACGCCGTGCTCTCCATCTGCCTCGGGGCAGGGTGCTGGAACCAGTTTCTTCACTGGATAAGGGGAGCAGGCCTCTTGACTTCAGAGGACTGCTGTCCGTCGTTTACTGCACGAACTGTAAGTTTCGAGTAATTCTAATGTCTTTAAAGTCTTTAGTAATGATGTCTCTTGTTTTGCAGGGTTCCGGCGATGGTGGATGACGGGCTGAAGTGAGTTGAAGATGGAGCCCGTGTGATGAATAGAAGCGCCTGGAAGCACGTAAGTAAGCGCTTGTTGCCTGCTTCACGATGCGCTCTAACTGTCTTTTTATTTTGCAGGTACAAGTTCGGAGCGGCTGCAGGGTGCCGGAATACCCACTGGGTTAGATGTGGAAAGGAGTAATGGCACGTGAGTATTAAAGTTCCCCAATGTCTTTAAACGCACCTTGTTTTGTCTTTCAGATGCGGGATGCAGCGCCGAAGGCCTCCGGAGCGTGCGAAGAGTTGGTAAGCTTTTGTCTTTCAGATGCCGGAATGCAGTGTGAAGACCTCCGGAGCGCACGAAGAGTAGGTAAGCCTTTGTCTTTCAGAATGCAGCGCGAGGCGTTGGTGACAGCCGATGGCCCAGGTAAGTGAAGAGCTGTCACTGAAGACCGTAATGCTAACCTGTTCTTTCTTGTCTTTATAGGTGTTGCTGAAGACTGGATTCAGGATGGTAAGCCTTTTTCCTTAGGCCCAGGATCAGATGCAGAAGACACGATGAGCGTTCTGCTGCAGAGGATGCAGAATAACGCAAAGCAAGATTCATCCATCGGGTGTGGTTTAAATAGCCTCCTGTAGTGCTTAGGTGTCTCCTTCCACAGCCACGCCTAGGTAAGAAAAGAGTTCCTGCTTTCCAGAAGAGTTCCAGTGTTCTGAACCTAGGGAGTGGCTCCTGCCCCACCCAACAGGAAAAGTAGTTCCAAACAGAAGAGGATCAGAGGCTCAACTGGCAGGCAAGTAAGCAGCATGGTCTGCTGCAGGTAAGTCCACCCAAGCATTATGAGCCCGGCGCTTCCAGCGCTGGGACTGGGCATATTTATGAGCCTGGTGCCACTGGCGCCAGGACTGGGTCCAAAAGGTCCCAATTGGGACTGGTTGGCACTCGGAACCTGGGTTATGAATCTGCTTCCAAGGGAGTTGGGAAAACCCTGACCTTTTGGAAGCAGAGATCATGACAGTACCCCCCCCCCAAGGCCCCTCCCAAACCGGGCTTCTCCGGGGGTTTTGGCTTGTCAGGAAATGTTCGGTGAAATCTTTTGATTAGGCGAGGAGCGTGGACATATTCAGCAGGTTCCCAGGATCTCTCTTGGGGGCCGTAGCCTTTCCAGTCAATTAGGTAAAATAGTTTAGATTTGGAGATCTTGGAGTCCAGAATGCTTTTGACTTCAAACTCGAGTTCGCCATCAACTAGGATAGGTTTTGGAGATTTAGTTAGTCGGGTTTGAGGTTGCACGGGTTTTAATAGAGAGACGTGGAAGACCGGATGTATCTTCATGTGCAGGGGCAAGTCCAACTTGACCGCTACTGGGTTTACTATGGTAGTGATGGAATAGGGACCAAGGTATCTTGGGTTGAATGTGCGTGGCCCTTTTAGACGTAGATATTTGGTGGATAACCAGACTTGATCCCCTACTCGATATTGAGGGGCTTCCTTCCGATGTTGATCTGCTCCTTTCTTGTATTGTTCTTTAGCCCTTTGAAGGTGAGAAACAGCTTCCTTAAAGGCTTGGGTGATTGTAGAATGCAGGTAGTCTACTGCTGGTGTTTCAAGATCTTGGAGGGGATCCAACTCCGAGGTTCGATGGTGACTGCCGTACAAAAGAAAAAACGGGGTTTTCCAAGTTCCCGAATGGACAGAGTTATTGTAGGCATATTCGGCTATCCAAAGGATGTCTTTCCAAGTTTTTTCAGTTTGTTGCAGCATGCAGCGTAAATACTGTTCCAGAGTTTGATTGGTCCTCTCGGTTTGTCCGTCGGTCTGAGGGTGGTGACTGGTCGATAGTCTCACATCAATTTGAGCCGACCGACAGCAACTTCGCCAAAAATGAGAAATAAATTGACTACCTCGATCCGAAATTAGAACCGAAGGAAAACCGTGCAGTCGGACGATGTTTTCGAGAAATTCTCGGGCCAGAGTTGCTGCTGTTGGCAAGCCTTTGAGCGGAATGAAATGCGCCATCTTGGAGAATAAGTCCACGATTACTAGAATCGTATTGTATCCGGAGCATGGAGGTAGATCGGTGATGAAGTCCATAGAAAGCGTATGCCAAGGGCGAGGTGGGATGTCAATAGGGCGTAAGAGGCCTGCTGGTCTTTCCTTTTGACTCTTGTTTTGGGCGCATACTCCACAGGACATTATAAAGTCTCTGATATCTTTTTTCCAAGACGGCCACCAGAAGTAGCGCTTGATCTTTTCTGAGGTCTTGGCTATACCGGGATGTCCTTCCATTAAAGAATCGTGATAACAAGAGATTACTTCTTTCTGTAAATCTGTGCTGGGTAGGTATAATCGTTCTTGGAAATACAATAAGTTGTCCTTTACTGCAAAGTCCTTTCCTTGCAGATGCCAATTCTGTATGTCTGCTGGAGTTACAAGTTGCCTGGCTTTATCCTTAACTTCCTCTATGGATTGTGTGGCGATTACACCCAGAATTCTTTGTTCGGGAATGATTGGTACAGGTTTAGGGTTGATCAAGTGTTCTTCCACTCCCATCCGAGAAAGGGCATCAGCTTTACCGTTTTTTGTACCAGGTCGATAGGTAATTATGAAGTCAAACTCGGCAAAGAATAATGCCCAACGGAGTTGTCTAGAGGATTGGGCTTTTGCGGTTTTCAAATATTGCAGGTTTCGGTGATCCGTAATCACAGTAACAGTGTGTCGGGCCCCCAGCAGATAATGCCGCCAAGCCTTAAAGGCAGACTTGATAGCCAGAAGTTCCTTGTCAGTAATCGTGTAATTGATTTCAGGAGGCGAGAATTTGCGGGACCAAAATGCCACGGGATGTAACTGATTGGTTACCGGGTCCTTTTGTGATAGAACTGCCCCCATGGCAAGGCTTGAAGCATCAGTTTCCACGATGTAGGGGAGTTCGGGGCGAGGGTGTTTTAAGATTGGTGCAGAGATAAATTTAGTCTTCAAATCCTGGAAAGCTTGTTCCGCCTCGTTAGACCATTCAAAACGTTTGTTTTTCTTTAACAAGGCAGTGATGGGCTGGACTATTCGAGAGAATTCGGGGATAAACCTGCGGTAAAAGTTAGCGAAGCCTAACATGCTTTGCACACCTTTTACGGAGGATGGTGATGGCCATTTGAGAACTGCATCGACCTTCTTTGAATCCATACGCACTCCGCCAGGTGATAATATGAATCCCAACAATTCAACTTCAGTCACGTTGAAAACACATTTTTCCAACTTAGCGAAAAGTTTGCGTTGACGCAATCTTTCGAGGACCATTTTCACGTGTTTCCGATGTTCAGATTCCGATGAAGAATAAACGAGGATGTCGTCAATGTAAACAACAACACACACATCTATGAGCTCTCTGAGGACATCGTTCATAAAATATTGAAAGGCGGCCGGGGCATTGCAAAGTCCGAAGGGCATGACCTGATATTCAAATAGCCCATACTTGGTGCGGAAGGCCGTCTTCCATTCATCGCCCTCTTTTACTCGTACCAAGTGGTAAGCTCCTCTAAGATCCAGCTTTGTATATATGCATGCTTTTCTGACTTGGTCCAGGAGTTCAGGGATCAAAGGTAACGGATATCTATTCTTAACGGTGATCTGGTTCAGGGAGCGATAATCTATACAAGTTCTAAGGTCTCCTTCCTTTTTTGGAACGAAGAACAAAGCTGAAGAAGCAGGGGACTTGGAAGGACGAATAAACCCATTTGCCAGGTATTGATCCAGGTATTGTCGAAGGTGAAGGTTCTCAGGCTCGGTGAGGGCATAAATTCTACTACAAAGAGGAGTAGATCCAGGTATCAGGCCTATCTGGCAGTCATAAGACCTATGAGGAGGTAGAGAGTTAGCCTGATCCTTCCGGAAAACATCTTGGTATTCTAGGTATTCGGGAGGTAACTGGGGAGTCTCTGAAGAAATTGCTGCCAGTGCAACACCAGGTGGAGGGTGACAAGTAGAGACACATTCTGGAAACTGGACCGTTCTTGCTCACCAATCGATCAGAGGATTGTGTTTCTCTAACCAAGGTATTCCTAGAATAATCTGAAACTGAGGGGCCTTGATCACATCGAACACGATCTTCTCATGGTGTCCATCTTGACTTATTAGCGTCACTTCTTGAGTGGTATGCGTTACTGGCCCGGAGGCTATCTCCGTACCATCCACCGTAGTAATGACGTCCTTTACAGCCTTGGGACAAAGAGTTAGATTCATCCTCAAAACCATTTCATGATCCACATAATTGCCGATGGCACCGCTGTCGACGTAAGCTTCAATTGCATGTAATCGATCCGGATTATCAGGGCTAATGAGGACCATAGGTATCACGAAATGCGAGGTCACGGAACTGGTTTTCACGCTCGGCAAGAGGACCTCTATTCTTGTCGGGCGAGGTCGTTTCCCTGCTCAGAGTTTGTAACTTTGGTAACTGCAGCTCCTACTGCCTTCTTAGCAGGTTTCACCGGACAGTCTCGAAGAAAGTGCCCTGAGTTTCCGCAATAGAGGCATAATTGCAACTGTTTTCTCCTTTCCTGCTCCTTTTGTGTTAGAGGACCTTTCAGACCCCCTATATGCATGGGTTCCCCGGAGTCTACTCCTTTGGAAGGAGTTGGCGGTTTGGAAAATACTCGAGCATCAAACTTGGAACGATCGGCCTTCCTGTTCTGCAGTCTGTGATCTATTTGAACGACTAAGACTATATAGTCCGAACAATCTTGTGGGGGATTCACTACTTGGGCTAACACATCTTTGAGCTCTCCACGTAGACCTCTATAAAACAGCGTAATCCTTTTGTCCTCAGGCCATTGAGTTTCCACTATCAGTCTGTTGAAAGACGCAATATAAGCCAAAAGGTCTTGATTACCTTGTCGCAACGAAAGAAGCTCATTGTCCAAGGCCTGCCCCTGTGAATGTCTTGCGAACAGTTTTTCCATACTGAGCTGAAAAGCTTGAAAATCATGGAAGACCGGATCATCTTGATTTACTAGAGGGATCGACCAGTCTGCCGCATTGCCACTAAGGTACGAAAGCACGAAAGCTACTTTAGCTTGATCAGTTGGAAAGGCTGCTGGCCGGTATAAGAAATGCAACCGGCACTGATTGATAAATACTGCAAACCTCTTTGGGTCACCAGAAAATCGTTCAGGCGGAGCCAGAGGTACATTCCCATGTAGGTTGATCTGCACTGGATTCATAGTGGATGTAGAAGGAAGATTTCCCCCAGATGCGGGTAACGGGGTCTGTCCGGCTTGTGACTGTAGCAATTGTCTAGCGAGATCATCTGTTCGCTCCTTGGAAATAATCAGTTCCCTTCTTAGAGCGTTCGTTTCCTGACGGGCTGCATGCACTTCTGCCCTTAGTTCCCCAAGTAACTGGGCTAATTGGTCGGTATCCGAGGTTTCCATAGCGCCTGGACGGGAGTTTTGTGGTAGGCTTTGCGTTCTGTAACACTCACCTGATTCCCGTAGAGGCGCCGGTCTTGACTGGGCGTATACCGTATCTTCAAAGGTGACGTGTAACACACGGCTGGCTCTTTGGGCTGGACCTCTGTGCAATGTATGTTTGACTCGAAGGGTAAGATGTCTGCAGATAGAAAATATGGGATTAATGAACTGGGTTATTGAATGTCTCTCTCTTCTTCCCTTTCTCTTCTCCTGTAGAACCCCGAAGGTTAACGCTCTCACCTTAGGTAAGTGAACGCCGTGCTCTCCATCTGCCTCGGGGCAGGGTGCTGTAACCAGTTTCTTCACTGGATAAGGGGAGCAGGCCTCTTGACTTCAGAGGACTGCTGTCCGTCGTTTACTGCACGAACTGTAAGTTTCGAGCAATTCTAATGTCTTTAAAGTCTTTAGTAATGATGTCTCTTGTTTTGCAGGGTTCCGGCGATGGTGGATGACGGGCTGAAGTGAGTTGAAGATGGAGCCCGTGTGATGAATAGAAGCGCCTGGAAGCACGTAAGTAAGCGCTTGTTGCCTGCTTCACGATGCGCTCTAACTGTCTTTTTATTTTGCAGGTACAAGTTCAGAGCGGCTGCAGGGTGCCGGAATACCCACTGGGTTAGATGTGGAAAGGAGTAATGGCACGTGAGTATTAAAGTTCCCGAATGTCTTTAAACGCACCTTGTTTTGTCTTTCAGATGCCGGATGCAGCGCCGAAGGCCTCCGGAGCGTGCGAAGAGTTGGTAAGCTTTTGTCTTTCAGATGCCGGAATGCAGTGTGAAGACCTCCGGAGCGCACGAAGAGTAGGTAAGCCTTTGTCTTTCAGAATGCAGCGCGAGGCGTTGGTGACAGCCGATGGCCCAGGTAAGTAAAGAGCTGTCACTGAAGACCGTAATGCTAACCTGTTCTTTCTTGTCTTTATAGGTGTTGCTGAAGACTGGATTCAGGATGGTAAGCCTTTTTCCTTAGGCCCAGGATCAGATGCAGAAGACACGATGAGCGTTCTGCTGCAGAGGATGCAGAATAACGCAAAGCAAGATTCATCCATCGGGTGTGGTTTAAATAGCCTCCTGTAGTGCTTAGGTGTCTCCTTCCACAGCCACGCCTAGGTAAGAAAAGAGTTCCTGCTTTCCAGAAGAGTTCCAGTGTTCTGAACCTAGGGAGTGGCTCCTGCCCCACCCAACAGGAAAAGTAGTTCCAAACAGAAGAGGATCAGAGGCTCAACTGGCAGGCAAGTAAGCAGCATGGTCTGCTGCAGGTAAGTCCACCCAAGCATTATGAGCCCGGCGCTTCCAGCGCTGGGACTGGGCATATTTATGAGCCTGGTGCCACTGGCGCCAGGACTGGGTCCAAAAGGTCCCAATTGGGACTGGTTGGCACTCGGAACCTGGGTTATGAATCTGCTTCCAAGGGAGTTGGGAAACCCCTGACCTTTTGGAAGCAGAGATCATGACATGCCGGTGCCGGTAAACCCTTACCGCCCTATTCCTAGGTCCTTTAGCAGGACCCGCAAAAGACGTGTGGTCTGACCACACATCCTTTACGGTTCCTGCTAAGGGACCGGGGCGCTAATAATGGGCCCGCTATTTGTGGGACCGTAATTAGCACCTTCCCCATTCCCATTGAGCCCTATGGGGACTCAAATGGGAATGGGGAATGGTTTACAGAATGGAGACCTACCGGGTCCTCCAAGGTCGGAATGACCCGGTAAGTCCCCATTCTGCCAGACCGGACCCGGATTTGGAGGCAGCCATGGTGCTAAAAGCACCATGGCTGCCTCCAAACTCGGAATGACCCCCATAGTGTGTGTTAAACAAGATGTAATGTATACTATGTTTCATATGCAAAATACTAGCAACATGTGAAAAGAAAACATTTGTTCCATGGATCACATGAAGATTTCATTTATGCCTGAGGCAGACCCTTTTGGCTTGTTGTTGGGCAGACTGTGCAAATGGCTCCCCCCACTGAAATCCTGGCGTGCATCCCAGCTGTTTACAACTGGAATAAAGTGTGGCCTGCTAAGAGTTGTTGAAAACAAACTTTCACTGGATTTGGAGTCTCTGAAAGCTCATTTCTGTGCAGGGCAAATGGCACGGACAGTGCATGACTGGAATGTAGGGAGGAGTTGTGAAACAGGGAATGCAATCAAGGCTGAATTCTGAAACAAATACCAGGAAATAGAAGCTTTTCAGATTGAAAGGGTGGTCCCCTTTAGATACGAGAACAGGATGCCAAATGTCTGCAAGGCCTTGCGACATCACAGGGCTGGCAGAGGGCTGGCATAGCTCATTATGTGCAGTGGTGTATTTCTGTTTGGCTGGTGCATCCCAAGTATTTTTGACCAGCAGCCTATCAACTTCAAACAACAGAATGGCAAATGGCCGGAAGAAAGGAGAGAGCATTTGCATAAAAGTAAGATGTCCTATTAATTTAAAAGAACTGTTATAACATATGCATTTTCTCAGCAATGATAATTCATGCTGCCTTCATTTCTGTGCCATTTTTTAGATAATTTACAGCCAATTTTGTTGAAATAATATTCATCCACCTTTGACTTAGGAAATTGTAATGACCTGCTAAAATGTGTTCCTGGCTGCTCTGAACTTGTTCTAAATTTGAGAGTTGGCAAACTAATGCATGGTAAATTGCATGTCTTTAACGATTCTGCTTTTTGTGATTGGTGGAAAATTGCTGAACCCCTGTGCAAAATGGTGCCACTGTTGTTTAATTTAAATCCCCATGATTTGCTGAATAGGAAAATATATACCTTATGGCAGTTACTAGTAAAGCACAAAGTTTTGCCACATAACTATTTTTGTCAATAAGTTGACATGGAAACAAAAGGGGATTTCAAATGGTAGTTGCCAAATGTCTGTTCCAGACTCCTAAAGCAATCCTTAGAGAGAGACTGGATTTGAGAGGAGAAAGAAGGGTAACTGTCCAATCCTGTCCAATCCTGGTTGCAAGAACATTTGCAGGGCAAAATCTAATATTGAAATCTTGATGGTATCATCACTGGTATATAAAGTGGATTCACTATGTGAAAAAGGAGAGAGCTGCTGAAAATGACCATCTGACAGCTGTAAGGAAACACCAAAAGGAGATTTTGCTGAGATTGCATCTGGGTGGAGCTGTCTATTGCTGGGGAAGCCTAAAAAGCTGATTGGGCCCTATGGTGAAGAGCTGGGGGCCATCATTGACAGTGGGGTGACCAGACCCTTGCCCTGTCCTCCTAGAGAGTCCTGAATGCAGCTGGCTTTCCTGAACTTTAAACAGAGGATTTAAATATAAATAGAATTGCGCCATTTGAAACCAAATGGTGGGAGAGTCTGCTTGCCCTAAATCCTTTCGCTTTATAGTTGGCGTGGGAGTGGGGGAAGGGCAAACTGTCTAGGACCTTAGCATATTTAACTAAAATATTAATGTCATTAATTTCTCTTGGCAGAACACCACAGGGTGATTTTTGTGAAAAATCGAAATTAACAAAGCTCATTCCCAGTGTGCCCTGAAAACTATAGACTGTAATTTAATTGGGTAATCCTATTGATCCAGCTTCCCCAACACAGGCCTTTAAGTGGAGGGGGGGTCTGAAATCCAAAATTCTCAAATCATCCCATTTTATTTTTGTCCGACTTTCTCAACACAGGCCTTTAAGTGGAGGGGGTCTGAACTCCCAAATTCCACAGTCATCCCAAATCACATCGGGTTTATTTCAAAAGCAAAAGTGTGGGTGAAATAATAATTGAATATATGCATTTGTACAAAACTGCTAGCCTTTTAAGCATGCAGTAAAATCGAAATTGCATAGCACTGCATGTGTACATTGATTTTGTTCATTGACTCATTTTGGTTATTCCTAGAACTAAAATTGGGATAAAATAAATGACTGTGGCTTGTGTTTTCTCAATCAACTTGTGTGATTTATTTTTGTAAAAAGAAGTTTAATTTTAAGCCACAAAGAAGGTGGTGTGTGTAGTTTTGGTGCGGTTTCCATTATTAAGTATTCAAATAAATACAAATCTATCCTGTAGACTGGCCTGGTTCTTGGCTCATTGGTAACACAGGGGGAGGGATCCCAGGGGCATTATATAAGTGTGAAATAGGGCTGAGTAAAGAACTGACATTAAACACTTTATTGTGTGAAACCTGGCTTGGGGAGGGAAGGAACTCCCCGTGTTGAGGGTGGCCTCTCAATAAACCATTGCAGATGGGGGACTCGTGCAGGGATTTGACTGGCTATTTTTGACTAATGAAAAATACATGGTGACAGACTATTCATTTTTTATGTCATTGCATTACGGTAAAGGAAAAGTCATCTTTGTGTTGTTAAAGTGCCATGTGGACTTGAACCTGAGTTCCATGTGGTATATAGGTGTAAAATAACAATTGAGTACAAACTGATTTGGATTTGGCATTGTGAGTGGAAATTAAGCAGAAACAGGGTGATGTATGCCCCTGTGCAACAGAAATTCTACACAAGTTGCAAAAAGGCAATTATTTAAAAAATGAATATTATTGAATTAGATGATGACAGGCGACACTTCCTTACTAAACTGTTCCTTTGTGGTGAGTGGACAGAGGCAGATGAAGGGAGCTGGCAAGCTAAAATGCTGCAAGATGTTACATCAGAAGGAATTAACATTTGATGTGAAGGTGAGGTATGGCACAAAGCAGTAGAGGCATTTCATATGACCCGAAATGCTCAAGAGAAACTGAGTCAAATGACTCAGCTAACAGCTTATCTAAACTTCCATTTGTAGTTACAGGAAGAGTGAGTACAGAAGAGTGAGGCCTGTGAACAGAGTCAGACTGATATTCTAAATGAGCAGAAACAACTTAAACAGTTAGAAGAGGAAGCACAGCAGAGCCAGATTGTTGAGTTAAACCAGAAAGCCTCATGGAATAACTCAAAGATGAGTTAAAAACCCAGCAGCAAGAGAGTGCAGAGCGTGAAACACGGTTTTCTGCACCACAAGATGGACATACAGAGTGTGTGGAAAATTTGAACACACTGCAATATAAGGTAAATTATCAGAATATTTATAATAGAGGACTGTTAGATGAACTTCTGGCCTTTTAATTACAAATAGAAGAGTTGAAAAATGAAAACAGTCAGTTCATTATAAGAGGGGTTGATTCCCAAAATGACTTCGATCCGATATATAAACAGGGACATACTTTAAAAAAACAGAAAAGGCAACTAGTGAAGTAAAAATACCTCTTGAACCAGGAGGTGCATCAGTTGAAAATGGATGGAGAAAAGAGTCAGTAAGGTTCTCAGGAACAACTGAAAATTGGCAAGAAAAGGTAGAACTCATGGAGCATGTGAGGCAAGTAGAAGCTGAACTGTTACAGGCAGCACAGTATACAAACGCGTACAAGAAAGAGATTGGTATTTTGAAAGCAAACCGCTTTGAATATGTGTGCACAATGCTGGCCGCACAAAACGAAAATGAGTCAACTCTGAATGAAATCAGGAAATTGAAAGATCGATCAATGGCCCAGAGTAAAGTGCTCGAGGCCAATCAGGCACTGGTGTCAGGGTTAAAAACCAGCTCTGTGAACACCATGGGGAAATAAGGATAGAGAGAAGCAGGTGTGAGAGTTGGAGAAATGAAATTGAAAACTACAAACAGGCCTGGAGACACCCTGACCAGTCAGGGTATGGGAAAGGGCCTTCTGACCCAGGGTTGATGCCCCCTGAGATTGAGGAGTACTCACCTCTACCCTCTAGACCGGAAGGTGGCAGGACCAGTGTGTCCTGGTAAGTCAAGAATATTCCAGTGAGTACTTCAGACCATGAAAACTCTCTTGATGAGAAAATTATGGAGTTGTACTTGAAAGAAATGAGATTGCAGTGAGACCACCTAGCTCGCTTCGCTGGAGAAGAACATCAAAAACTTCAGTCAAGCAGGGGCATATTAAAAACCTCCTTAGAATCAGGGGAAGGGGTCAATTTCCCCAGACTGTTTGGAAGGGGGGAGACTACACAGTTGACTCAGTCTGAGGGAGAGACTGAGTATTATCCTGTGCCAAAAGGTGACAACAGGGGAAATGACCCTGAGAATTCACAGCGGGACAGGCAAGAGGAGTCCAGACCCCCTGGTTCAGGGAGGTATTCCCATTCTCATAGAGAGAGGGAGCACATAGAAGATAGGAAATGGAGTACCCAGAGCAGCTAAGCCTCAGAAGGTGAATGGACTCAGGTGCAGAGAAAAAGGAAGACAGGGAAACAAAGAAAGGGTTTTGTCAAAGTCCCAATTAGACAGATCAAGGCCATAAAGAGCTTCATTACCCCATACCATAAAAACGCATAATAATCGGTGTGGGAACATCTAGAATTGTATCAACAAATTATAGCCTCATTTGGAATTAAAAATGACATAAATTGTATGTAGTTTGTGAAATGGATGTTCTCCCCTGAGTACTCCAGTTTCTTTTTGGGATCATTATATGGTATACGAATAAGGCGGGCATACTGAAACATCTTTGCATACATAGGAACTCACAAGAGGCCCGTAAGACTGCATATAATTTGCAATGTGGGGAGGATCAGGCGCTGAGGGAGTTTGTGCAGAAGTTAAAGAGGGCATTTGCTTAGACTTCCCAGCAGATGAGCATAAATAGTAGGGAGTTCATAACTACATATTTCTATGCACTCCCCAAGTACATAATGACTCAGTTGGTGCATGATTTGCATGAGCACATGATCCTGGATTGGGTGATTGAACAGGCCACCAGGAACTATGAGGTCCAGAAGTCCACTGAGAGTAAAAACACACGCTCAAACCCCAAACCATCTAATAACCCTGATGCTGCGAAGGTGGAGGAAGTAAAAACTACCCCTCCATTGGATATGGAGATGGGGGGCCTAAAAATACTCCTTCTGCAACAAGCAGAATGAAAGGCATAGGAGACCCTCTGACCCAGCCTAATCGAATGATAGTATGGCAGGGGCCCAGAACAATGATTCCTCGGACCTTGCCACCTATGTCAGCCCTAGGTACAAGGGAACCAAACCAATCCTGGGAAATGTATACACTCCCCCAGCCCAAGGGGCGGGGGGGACCAATCAGGTAATTACTACCCTGGGAAACTTCTCACCAAACTTTCCTCAGGAAAGAAGTATCACTTCACCTCCCAACCTGAACTTTTTCCCCAGATATCCCCTGGACCAGAACTTCCAAAATAATCCTCCTCCCTCTCCCCGATTCCAGGACAATAGATCCCTGAACCCGGGAGAAGGTAGATTCAAGATGGAAAATGATGGGGGGAATTTCTAGTAACAGAGCTACTCTGGGAGAAGTGACAGTTACCCTTTTTGGGACCAGCAGGGGTATGACTCGAGACATGCCTACAACCCACAAAAGGTCTTGCAGCTGGAGCGACAGGTCCAGCAACTGACCGACAACCTGAGGCACATGCTGAGGGCTCTGTCCAGCTCTCAACCTAACACTGCTTCCCAGAATACCCCAACACCCAGGGCTGATGCCCTCGGGGGGAAATAATGAGGAAGGGGCCTGGGTGAAGATGCCAAGCCCTAGAGGAAGCTTCCTTTCTCACCCAGAGAGAACCCCTAGCAACCTCTCAGCCTGAAAGTGACTCTTCTGCCCCAAAAATGTTAGAACCCAAAGAGCAAAGGGTAAGTAAGAGAGGCCAAAGAATAACCCACTTTGTGGAGGAATTCCGGATCATCCCCTTTGAAAGAGAAGAATCCCTGGAGGATTAAGGTAAGGAACTCTTCTCTTTCAGAAATAAGGGGTTCCCACCCAACGAAAAATGGGTCCCAAAAGATCCTGAGTGGGACAGGGTAAGTATGGAAACTGACCCAGATCAAGAAACACTTGAACCTCAAAAAGGCATGGCAGACAGAATTGAAACTGAGGGGGTGTCTTTTCCCCAAAGAGGTTCTCAGAACTGCCTCCAAACGGAGGAGAAAGAAGATTCCCCAAATCTGCTAGTTGTAAAAGTTTATTTATAGATTCCCGATCTCCAACACAGACAATTGGCCAAGATCCAACAGTGTCAGAGTTCAATATTAAGAAAATAATTCACACTTTCTTTGCACCCTTTAGGAGAAAGAAGGCCAATTCTATGCACCTGTCATGGTGCAGGGTCAGTGTGAATGATCAGCTCTGGTGGATACTGGATCCTAAGCCACCCTCCTGTGCAAAAAGGTCTTTGACTAGCTAAACTGAGGACGGGCGGAGGGCCACCAAATTCCCCTCACACCACTTCCCAGACAACTCCAAAATGTCAACAGAAATGACATTTCCATCAAACAGATTGCAGATCTGGAAATACAAATTGAGGGGCATCGACTGAAACACCTTGTTTACTGGGGAATTATCTTCTGAGGAGGCTATCACCTCTGATGGACTGTGTAAACAAGGTTCTTTTGACCCAGATTAAACGGCCTAAACAATTGAAAACAAATGAAAATTAATACCAATTATGTAAGCATGAATGGTACCTGTCATTTAATTGATTGACTTTCTGAGAGAGTAGAATTCCATTTCAAGAATAACCAAGTCGCAAACATCACTGTCATCTCTGTGAGAGAACAAACTGGTGATGGGAAGCCTTCTCCATTCTTGAAAATCAATCTTTCTCCCAGTTTTAAGTGGCAAGCCACGCTTGAAGGGAACACCCTGAAATGTTACACCAGTCCAAAATCAGAAGAAACCTTGCGTCCCGTGGAACCAGACAATGAAGAACCTACTCAAAGTCTGAGAGGCATTCAGAAAAAGGGCGAACAGTTGTTTTCTCCCATTCAGTTTAGAGTGGGAGAAGCTAGTACTTGCCAGAGTAGGCCTGAATAACGTAATTGAGCTTCATCAGTGAAGGATTATTCAGGAAACTCCCAAAAGATCAGACCATTCCCACATTTAAATTGATTGACAAATGGTAAGTAGGTCTGGAAACTCCAAACTCCAACTGCCTCCTACCTAGCAGTGTATGCTTAAAATGGCCATTGGAAACAAAAGCATAGAGCATAATTGTTGGGTCATGAGAGATGTCCCTTCTGCCTTTTATCTGGGCAGTGAAATTCTCAATCGTATTCGCAATCAATTTAGACCTAATTATTAATAATGCCTGGTCCCGACTGGGGGGTAACCGCATGGGCTTTGACAACAGTGAAAAAGCATTCCGGTCAGCTCCATTGCTGCCTTATGCGGTTGAAGTTTAGGTGCACAAAGAGGTAACCATCCCAGGACAGGTGCGAGAATTCACTATTCCCCTCAAAATTAAGCAATGACAGAACCTGAACCATCAGGGTGCCTTTATAAATTTAGATTCCCACAACAGGGTTTGTATTTCTATTAGATCTAGAACACAACACCATTTGAATATTGGTGGATAAAAGCGACTCTCGAAGCATCACTTGGGGTGCAGACACCTAAATTGGAATGGCGGTTGATGTCCAACATTATTCTATTGATTTAGGCAATTAAATCATGGGATCAATCCCAAACAACTGCTTTGACATCAGAAACAGTATTCCTACAGAAAGTATTTTTTACTAGGCAAGGGGGGACATTTATGGTGTACTCTTCCTGCCCCTATGGGGTGAAAGAGGTGACCTGTGACATCAGGAGGGAGGAGGTAGTGTTCTGAGTTAAAGACCACTTCCTGGAATCCCTGGACCCTGCTGTCCAGGCCAATACCATCAAAAGACATCTCTCCACCCAACTGCTGAAGGATACCGCTGAAATTGCCAAGCCCAAGGACATTCAAGGTTTCAAGCTGATGGTTGAGGAATGGATCAATCTGGCTGATGCTTGTGAGACAGAAGAGCAAAAACAAAAGCTGGATCAGTTCTTCCTGGAATTCCAAGATATCTTTTCAGTGGAGTCATACAACTGTGGATGCACATCCATTAATTCAACCACCATACCCATGGACCTGAGATGGCTCCAGTATTTGTGAAACAATACCGGTTACCTCTAGCGTCCATTGAATCACTCAAAGAGATTATTAAGAATTTAAAATCCTGTGGGATAATTTGTCTGATTCACAGTACCTTCAACAATTTGTTACTGTGGATACTCATACCAAATCGCCAACTGAGACTATGTGCATACCTGAGGGAGTTGAACAAACGGGTCCACATGTCAAAATGGCCACTTCCCTTCATTGATTAAGGGCTGGCACAGATCCAAGGGTCAAAGGTGTACACCGCCATTGACCTCATCAACGGCTACTGGACAGTAGCCGTGAGTAGGGAAGACCAGTACAAGCTTGCCGTTAGCTTCAGGGGGCAGCAGTACATGTGGACCCGAACCCCATATGGATACATAAACTCCAGCAATGAGTTCAACATCTACATAAGATCATGCCCGACTTGGACGAAAGGGGAAATCGTGCCTATGTGGAGGATCTTTGTTCTGATCAAGAGCTCAACTATGGAGGAACGTATAGCAGAGATTTGCTATGTTCTAACCCAGTTGTAGAAAGCTTGAGCAAAATTGTCCTTTCAGAAGGCAGAGTGGTGTAAGACCCGAGAGAACATCTTAGGGCACGAGATAACCCCTGAGGGTCTTAATCCCCAGGCGAAGAAGTTGGAACCCTTAATGAAATTAAAAGTCCATACTACTCTGAGAGAATTAAGAATCCTTCTTGTACTCACTAATTTAATTACAGTCAGTAGTTAATTGAAGACTACACAGAAGTCACTTGACCCTTGGTCCATTTATTAAAGGCAGTAGCCAAGTGGGAGTGGGGTCCGGAACAAGACGAGGCAGTTAAACAACTGAAAAGAAGCCTTTCCCATGCTACTTGTGTGGCTTACCCCATAAAGAACAGGGAGTTTGTTTTGGAGACAGGGGTTCTCGGATACTTGCCTAACAGCGGTGTTGTAACAAAAGTATGACAAGGTCATCAAAGCCATCTCGTACGTGAGCAAAACTTTGTCCTCTGATGAGGAAACATTTTATGACTGTGAGAAAGCACTCCTGGCAATGGTGGGCGCATTGAAAAAGTACCGCCCATTCATCGAGGGGGAGCACATCATTGTCGAGACTCCTCACCAACCCTTGCAATATCTCCAAGGTGACCGGGTGGGGAACGTCAGTAATTCCCAGATCCAATGACCAACAACAACATGGAGGCGTATGTAACTTCCCCGCACAAGGTTTACGAAGAAGACACAAGTCAGGGGATACCCACAGTTTATCTGGATGGGTGCTCCTACCATGTTGAAAACAATGGGGAAAAGGAACTAGTGGCTGGAATTGGGAATGCCTGGGAGAATGATACCCCGAAACCCTCTGCTAGTTACAAAATAGGACCGCAAAGTAGTCAGGCTGCAGAGTTGATGGCCGTTCATCAAGCCATCCTCACTGCAGTGCACCAACGAACTGGTCATAATCACTGACTTGGATTGTGTCAGGAACGGGTTCCTGGAGTACCTGATTAACTGGTCGAATTGAAGCATGCTTTGTGCCAAAAATAAACTCTTAAACCATGTCAAAATGATCCAGTCAATTGATGATCTGGTAACCTCCAATGATATGACCATACATTGGAAGATGATAAGAGGTCATTCCAAGATAGAGGGGCAAGATAAGACTGGGAATTACCTGGCTGACCCGCTGGCTAACACCAGAGCCCTGCAGCAGGATTTCATAGTAACAGAATCCCTGCTGGGGGAAATCCAAGTTGCAGCTGTGGCCAGGCCACAAACTTGTGCGAATAGTGAACTCTCGACTGCCCAGTGGAGTAAAGATACCCCCTACGCAGATTTGATCACTGCACAGAAAGAGGACCCTATCATTGGAAATTCTTAGCAACACATTGAAGACCTTGTGAGTTTTCCTCTAAAGAGTTAGATTATGCTGGTAAAGAGGATCTCCAGGTGTTGATGAGGTTTTCCAAGATGTTCCGGATCCAAGATGGTTTGTTGGTAAGGAGAACCCTATCTGGCTGTGACCAGTGGGTGGTACCTCCCTCATTCTGTAGCCTGATATAGAACCACGCCCATGATGTGGACACCGCCAGTCATAGGGTGTTTCACATAACATTGGGCCAGCACCTCAACCCTTACCTAAAGGGGTGTCTTGTGTGTGCTCAATTTGAACCCAGTTCACTAACACACAAAGGCCCCTTACAAAAAAGTGGAATGACACTGCCTTTTTCAGATTTGCAAGTCAACTTCATCAGGCCAGTGATTCGCTCCTCTAGAGGAAACAAGTACTTTTTGACAGTGACATGCTTGTTCACCAAGTGAGTAGACTGTCTTCCAGCCCTGAATTCTAAGGCGGAGACAGCTGCTGCACTAATGATCGACCACATCTTCTCTTGTTTCGGCCTCCAGCAAAGGACTGAGTCGGATCGAGGGAGTCATTTTACCAGTGAGGTGATGGAAAAGAGGTAGGAGATTCTAGGGGTAAAACCAAAACTCCACATTGCCTACTGCATGGCTTCAAGTAGGGGGGTAGAGAGTGTAACAGATTTTATGACATGGCACACTTCAGGCAGGGACTTGACACTGAAGGTGGCGCACAATAAAAAACACCTGTTTATTTTTATTTGAACTATGGGTTCCTTTTTTTGAGAAGGCACCCAACCTGTCTCATACCCACCTTAACAAATATAAGAAAGACAAGACAAGAAAGAGTATGAAGTAGGTGACAAAGTTTACCTTTACAATTGCCAAAGGAATCAGGACAAGGAGCGGAAATGTCTTCCACCTTGGAGTGGTGCCTTTGATATCATAGACAAAATATTACCTGTTGCCTACAAGATCCACATTCCATAAGAGAAGAGACAGAAAGAAATTGGTCCACATCACTCAGTTGAAAAGCTGTCATCCCAAACCAACTTTACGACTGATTGAGAAGCCAAATGAAAGTCGTGCAGAGGAACCATCTGAGGAATGAAAAGGAAGAATGACAAAATGGGATGCAAACTACGATAGATATATAGGCAGGGAGTAATTCACTTAGTGCTCATTGGAAAGAAAAAGAAAATAAATAAGGTTTAGTGAAATGGTGAAAATGTCCTGTAGTTTAAATGTATGCTGTTGTGACTTTTGGCAATTCTGTGTAAATCTTCAGCGGAAATATGTTGTGTAGAAAGTACTGAACCTTTTATTTTCTATTTGCTAGAAAATTAACTTCCTTCACTTCCAGCCTGGAGGCAAGAGGGGAATCTGGGAAAAACCCCATGGACCCCGGGAAGAAGAATGAATAGGGGGTGCCGTGCTGCACCCCCCAACCCAAAGACAGAAGGGTAGGCTGTAGTGCCCACTCCCTAATGAAGGAAATCGAGCCAGACAGGCTCCAACCGAAAATAAAATATGATAAAAAGGGGAGTTACGATGAAAATCCCACTTTGTCCTGCTCTTCCCCATAAAAGAATCATGGAAGAACAGGGGGGCAAGTGGAGTGTAATAAAAGGTCCCAAGCTAAAGGAACTGAAGGGACCACTCAATGTGAGAAAGGCATATCTGTCATTACAAAAGGAAAAACAGCCTTTTAATTCATGGTGGCGGAAGAAAATCAAAGACCCCTTTCACATGAGAAGCAGGATTTGCAAATACTGACACGAAAAAATGGCTTTACATGTGGGTTTGCAGTCTGAAAGCAAGACATGAGAAAATGTTTCCCCAGCTAACATAAAGATGTCAGGGAAAATTCTTAGTGTGTGCTACACACGATGTAATGTATATTATGCTTCACATGCAAAATACAGGCAACAAGTGAAAAGAAAATCTTTGTTCCATGGGTCACATGAAGATTTCATTTAGGCCTGAGGCAGACCCTTTTGGCTTGTTGATGGGCCGACTGCGCAAATGTCTTCTACCACTGAAAGTCCGGCTTGCATCCCAGCTGTTTACAACTGCAATAAAGCATGGCATGCTAAACTTGGTGTTTTATAAAGCCTATTTGTGTGCAGGGCAAATGGCATGGCCAGTGCATGACTGGAATGTAGGGAGGCGTATGCAAAACAGGGGCTGCAATCAAGGCTGAACTCTGAAATAAATACCAGAAAATCGAAGCTTTTCAGATTGAAAGGGTGGTCCCCTTCAGATAAGAGGATAGGATGCCAAATGTCTGCAGGGCCTTGTCACATCACAGGGCTGGCCTAGCTCATTATCTCTAGTGGTGTATTTCTGTTTGGCTGGTGCATCCCAAGTATTTATGACCAGCAGCCTATCAACTTCAAACAACAGAATGGCAAATGGCTAGAAAAAAGGGGAGAGTATTTGCATAAAATTAAGATTTGCTATTTATTTAAAAACACTGTTATAACTTATGCATTTTTCTTAGCAACCATATGTCATACTGACTCAATTTCTGTGTCATTTTTTAGATAATTTCCAGGCGATTTTGTTGAAATAAAATTAATTCACCTATGACTTAGGGAATTGTAATGACCAGTCTAAAGGTGTTCCTGGTCACTCTGAACACATTCTGAATGTGAGAGATGGCAAACTGGTGGAGGGTAACATCAGGAATGTGGGGAGTAAATTGCATGTTCCTACCAATTATGCATTTTGGTAAAAAACAGCGGAAAATTTCCAAACGCTCATGAAAAACAGTGTGGACCTGGCTGCCCTTTTATCAATTCCCAATGATTGGCTGAATCGGAAAATATGTACATTATGGCAGTTACTAGTAAAGCATAACGTTTTGCCATGTAGCTATTTTTTGCAAAAAGGTTGACATGGAAATAAAAGGGGATTTCAAATGGTAGTTGCCATATGCCTGTTCCAGATTCCTAAACCAATCCTTAGAGAGAGACTGGATTTGGGAGGCGAGAGAAGGGTAACTGTCCAATTCTGGTTGTGAGAACCTTTGCAGGGCACTGTCCAATATTGAAATGTTGATGGTGTCATCACTGGTATATAAAGTGGATGCACTGTGAGAAAAAGGAGAGAGCTGCTGAAAAGTACCATCTGACAGCTGCAAGGAACCACCAAAAGGAGATTTTGCTGAGATTACATCTGGGTAGAGCTGTCTATTGCTGAGGAGGCCTGAAAAAGCTGACTGGGCCCTATGGTGAACAGCTGGGGGCCATCCTCGATAGTGGTGTGACCAGATCCCTGCACTGTACTCCAAGAGAGTCCTGAAATGCTGCTGGGATTCCTGAACTTTTAATAATGGTTTTAAATGTAAGTAGAATTGTGCCATTTGAAACCAAAAGGTGGGGTAGTCTGCTTACCCTAAATCCTTTCCCTTTATATTCGGCTGGGGAGACGGTGGGGAAACTGTCTAGGTCTTTAGCCTTTTTAACTAAACATATAAATGTTATTAATTCCCCTTGGCAGAACACCACAGGGTGATTTGTGTTAAAATTCAAAATAAACAAAGCTCCTTCCCAGTGTGCACGGAAAACTATAGACTGTAATTTAGTTGGGTAATCCTAATTGTCTAGCTTCCCCAACACAGGCCTTTAACTGGAGGGGGGTTTGAAATCCAAATCATCCCACATTATTATGTCTAGCTTCCCCAACACAGGCCTGTAAGTGGAGGGACTTCTGACATCAAAAATTCCACAGTTATCCCAAATCACCACAGGTTTATTTCAAAGCAGAATTGTGGGCGAAATGGTAATTGCATATGCATTTGTATGAATCTGTAAACCCAACTTCTAGCTTTTTAAGTCCTCAGGAAAAACGAAATTGCATAGCACTGCATGTGTAAATTGATTTTGCTCACTGAATAGTTTTCGTTATTCTTGTGATTTGTGTTTTTGCCAATTAACATGTGTGATTTATTTATGTAAAAAGAAGTTTAATTGTGAGCCTCAAAGAAGGTGGCGTGTGTAGTTTTGGTGTGATTTTCATTATTTATGATTCAAATAAATACAAATATATTTCCTGTACACCAGCCTGGATCTTGGCTCACTGGTAGTTCAGGGGGTGGATATGAGGGTCATTATATAAGTCTGAAATAGGGCTGAGTAAAGAACTGACATTAAACACTTTATTGTGTGACACCTGGTTTGGGGAGGTAAGGAACTACCCGTGTTGAGGTTGGCCTCTCAATAAACCGTTCCAAGCCAGAGCGTCTGTCAAGATAAATGTCAAAGAAAGCCAGAATACCTGGCAAGATGAATGCCAAAGAAAGACGGATTACCTGGCAAAATGAATGCCAAAGAAAGCCAGAGTACCTGGCAAGTTGGATGTCAAGGAAAGACATAGTATATGGCAACATGAATGCCAAAGACAGCCAGATTACCTGGCGAGTTGAATGCCAAGGAAATCCAGAGAATCTGGCAAGATGAATGTCAAAGAAAGCCAGAGTACCTGTCAAGGTGAATGCCAAAGAAAGCCAGAGTCCCAGGCAAGATGAATGCCAGGTAAAGCCAGAGTATCTGGCAAGATGAATGCCAAAGAAAGCCAGAATATCTGTCCAAGTGAATGCCAAAGAACCTTTCTGGGCTGATGGCCAAGACATAAGAAGATAAGTACCAGTCCATCACCCCCGCACACCCACCAATTCAGCTCCATGCATGTAGCATGAAGCAGCACTTCACAAAACAGAATGGGAACCCAGAAAGAGGGTCCACCATGCGCTTTATACTGAAAGCATCCTCAGCAGGATCAGGACAATCGTTCCTCAATGTAGTCTGCGTAGCTTCTGGATATGACCATAAAGATACCAAAAATAGTGTATCCAAGGGCGGGAACCAAGCAGACTCTCGACTATGAGCTATAGTGGAACTCCAAATGCAGCTTCCACCTCCAGACCCAATGTGAGTATGCTACAGCCATCCTATGCAGCCTGCAATAGCCAAGAGTGTGACATCCGGTTGCGATCTCCCCAAGAGAAACCAAAGCTCAAGAACCACAACAGACCAGGCCACTGCCCTCACTTGATCCCAGCATTGCCTTTTGCGAGCAAACTCTTAGAAACGTCTGTGATGTCCCCGGTCAACTCTCGGATCATGACCACTCCAGCAGCCCACCCCCTTGCCTGTCACTGAAGTCAGGACATGGAATGCAGTCCCCAGCAATGTCATTACTGCATGTGGCTGCAACTGCCGCACCCTGCTGCAATGCGAGAAGATTGCGCAACTGGACGTGTAGTGATGTTGGTCCCAGAACGTCTGTGGCCCCTCAATTGGTAGGTGTTGAATTAGTAAGCCCTGAGCAGTGTTAACCCATAAGACATGGATAGCCGATGCAAGTAAAGTAGAAAGCTTGTCCCTTACTAGCCTGTTGAGGGAGTCCCAGTTCAGTATGTGGGACTGTGGCAACAATTCCACCCGCTGAGGTGTCCCTCCACATGAAGGCTGGGGAATGTTCTTAGTTGATGCTGCCCCTCAACCCTTTGCCCCATCGGTTATCAGGGAACACTGGGGGCCCTCTCTGTTCACATGATCCAACCCCCATTTAAGCCATTGGTCCTAACTCTGCAGGATTTCAAGTAAGTGATAACATTCTGGCAGCGATTCAACCTATAACCCGTCTTTCACCAACAGACTGAAGCGCAGCAGCTGGTTTCAGGGAGGACTAGCACTAACCTGTCCTGCACCCAAAGACCCGGAGCCAAGCAACTGGGCTGGCAGAATAAAAGTAAAGCAAATCTGGTCAGAATTTAACCCAGAACCTCTGGAGCCCAGAAGACCTGAAGCCCAACACCTGTCTGAGGTGGGATTAGCAATGCCGTCATGGTGGGGATGTTACGTGTACCAGTCCTACACCAAAAGATCTGAATCCCAACAGCTGCCAGAGGAGGTATTACTAATGCAGTTTTGGTGGCGATGTAACCTGCACCAGTCCTACACCAAAAGATCTGAATCCCAACAGCTGCCAGAGGAGGTATTACTAATGCAGTTTTGGTGGCGATGTAACCTGCACCAGTCCTACACCTAAAGACCTGAAGCCCAATAGCTGCTCGAGGAGGGATTATCAATACAGTTTTGGTGGCGATGTAACCTGCATCAGTCCTACACCTAAAAACCTGAAGCCCAATAGCTGCTTGAGGTGGGATTAGCAATGCAGTTTTGGTGTGGATGTTACCTGCACCAGTCCTACAACAAAGTATCTGAAGCCCAACAGTTGCTTGAGGAAGGATTAGCAATGCAGTTTTGGTGGCGATGTAACCTGCACCAGTCCTACACCCAAAGACCCGAAGCCCAACAGCTGCCTGAGGAGGGATTAGCAATGCAGTTTTCGTGGGGATGTAGCCTGCACCAGTCCTACACCTAAGGACCTGAAACCCAACAGCTGCCTGAGGTGGGATTAGCAATGCAGTTTAGGTGCGGGATGTAACCTGCACCCTGTCCTACACCTGAAACCCAACAGCTGCCTGAGGTGGGATTAGCAATGCAGTTTAGGTGGGGGGTGTAACCTGCACCCTGTCCTATATCAAAAGACCTCAAGCCCAACAGCTGCCCGAGGTGGAACTGCAATGCAGTTTTCATGGGGATGGAACATGTAACCTGCACCAGTCCTACACATGAAGGCCTAAAGCCCAACAGCTGCTTGAGGTGGAATTAGCAATGCAGTGTTGGAGGGGATGTAACCTGTAACCTGCACCAGTCCTACACCTAAAGATCTGAAGCCCAACAGCTGCCTGGGGTTGGATTAGCAATGCAGTTTTGGTGTGGATGTAACCTGCACCCTGTCCTACATCAAAAGACCTGAAGCCCAACAGCTGCCAGAGGTGAGATTGGCAATGCAGTTTTGGTGGGCATGTAACATGTAACCTGCATCAGTCCTACACCCAAAGACCCGAAGCCCAACAGCTGCCTGAGGAGGGCTTAGCAATGCAATTTTGGTGTGGATGTAACCTGCACCCTGTCTTACATCAAAAGACCTGAAGCCCAACAGCTGCCCAAGGTGAGATTGGCAATGCAGTTTTGGTGGGGATGTAACATGTAACCTGCACCAGTCCTACACCCAAAGACCCGAACCCCAACAGCTGCCTGAGGAGGGATTAGCAATGCAGTTTTGGTGGGTATGTAACCTGCACCAGTCCTACACCCAAAGACCCGAAGCCCAGCAGCTGCCCAAGGCGGGATTGGCAATGTACTTTTGGTGGGGATGTAAACTGCACCGGTCCTACAGATAAAGAGCTGAAACCCAACAGCTGCTTGAGTCGATTAGCAACGCAGTTCTGGTGGAGATGTAACATGTAACCTGCACCCTGTCCTACACCTAAAGGCCTGAAGCCCAACAGCTGCCTGAGGAGGGATTAGCAATGCAGTTTTGGTGGGGATGTAACCTGCACCCTGTCCTACAACAAAAGACCTGAAGCCCAGTAGACGTGGTAAAAGAGGACTTGGAATGCAATTTTGGCAGAGGTTTAACCTGCAATCCATCATGAACCAAACTGCCTGAAGTCCAGCAGCTGGTCAGAGGGCGAACAGAAATCATATCTTGGCAGTTATTCAATCTGCACCCGAAAATCAAGCTACAGCCAGCAGGGCACGTTGCCACGGTCCCAGTCTGAAAGACAACACAGGAAGATTGTGGGTAAATGGGGAGGTCTTTTTCCTTCCAGGTCCAGGAAATGTGATCTGGAAAGAAGATTTTTTTTAAATGTCCTGTCTGGGAGGAGGGACACACGAGTAAGGACTGGGAAGTGGGACGAGGTGCCAATATCCCTTCTGTGCCCCGCTGTGCTCTTCAAAAAGACCCCCCTGCACAGCCCCACTGTGACGCCCTCAATCTCTCTCTGCTTCAAAGAGCTGCTGACCGTGCAGAGTACCAGTCTGCACCAGAGGGAGAGGACGTGCTTTCTGTGTTCCCTGCTCGGCTGCTGCTTTTCTACGTTGGAGTGCTCCTTTGAGGAAAATAAGCCCCATTGTCTACAAAAAAACCCCTACAGTGCGGATCGCGCGCGAAGTACTGCGCAGAGTACCAGTCTGCACCAGTCCGCGCCGGGAGGTGAGGGGCTGCGGTACTGTCACCGCTCCTCCCATTCTGCCAGCGATCCACTGTTACCGTTACCGAGGCGAGGTAGGCAGTGTTTTCACTGATTGACATTTCTGAACTGTGATTGAAGGTGGTCAGTCAAAAGGCCCCAAAAAAAATATCGAATGACAAAAATATCGAGAAAAAAAAATCTCAAAAAAAAAAAAATCACATTTTTTCTTTATTTATTTATATGTATTTTGGGGTCAGGTAAGTAAAAAAAGGGGTAAAATAAAAAAAATGAAAAAGGGAGGGTTGGGGGGGAACGTATTGAAAAAATTATTTTCACTATAAACCGTGATTGAACACTGATGCACATTGATGAATATCTGAACTTGAGCACTTGACCCGTCCCCCCGTTCTCCCAGCCTTTCTCGCCACTCTCCCTACGTACGAGCTCCGCTCACCTGTACTTCTGCTGCCCCGCTGTTTGCTGAACATGGAGGAAGACCCTGACTCACGCATCCTCAGGAGTCACGTGAAAAAAAACTCCTTGTTCATGCTCCAATCCCCTACTTTAAACAATCCAAGCCTTGCGCTCAAGGTAGCAAGGTAGGAAGTTCGTCTGAATTCGTACCTGACTTCCAATCCTCCATTGCACCTGCGGACTCCCGCCCTCACTGCCTACCGCCAACAAGTGGCAACCCAAGACTATGTGGTCAGAGTGGGCAAAAAGATAACACAACTCACCCTTCGTCTTCAGAGGGCATCCGAGTCCCTTCGCTGCACGCGACTACGCCGGCTCTGCCCCCGACCAGCACGTTTGACTCAGAGGGAGGAGCCTTCATATCAAAAGACCTAGCGCTGTCGGCTCCACCCGCCAGGGCCACCCACCCCTCTACCGCTTCGGCGAGTGACCTAACCAGCGAGTGGATCGGAGGATCCCTCGCGGCAGGTCTGAGGGTGGGGACCAAGACAGGAGGCCACGATTTGGCGCCACCATTAGAGCCGCAGGACCCACCTTTGAGTCCCAGTGGCGAGATGCTCCACCTACAATCTGCTACCACCAAAAGGCTTGCAACGCAAACCAGCCCAAAGAAAAAATCAGAAGCTGATGCAACACTGGTGACCCATAATCAGGGAAAGTGCATCAAACAACCCAAAGCCCAGGAAGTCCAGCAAGGCCAAAATGGAATTCCGTCGCAACTAACCATCCTGGCTATGGTCCACCATCTGCCGCAGGGGGAAGTGTCTGAACAACCGGACATAGCACTTATTCCATCTTCACCCAGTGCCCTCCCCATCCCCACTGAGGCACTCTGTAAGCCAACTTTGTTTCCGACTGCAGAAACACTGAACCAGCCTCTTCACCCGGTACCAGAAGAGATCTTGGACCACGATTCAGACGTGGCCCCCCACATTCATAGTGACATTCCTGCATCAAACTCAGATCAAGACGACGACTATCAGCCTAAGGCTGCAACTATTTCGAATTCCAATTTGAACTCTCCGATAAACAAGAAAAGAATTAATTACACAAAAAGAGGTAAGTCTAAACCCAAACTCCCTCCGCTGCAAGGACTCGTTGACAAAACCACTTCACATAAAAGAAAGGAAGAACTTAAAGCAAAAGAAACTAAACCAAGCAAAAGCTCGGCCTCACAACTGCCTCTTAAAAAACAGGGGAATGGGAAACGGTCTCTACCAATTCCGTTGCTCTCCAACGCTCTATTGAACTTTTTCAAAACACAAGGAAAGCGAAAATTATCCAATGATCTTGAACTATCGGATGCGGAAATTCTTGAAGCATTGGACGAGACTCCACCGTTGGCTAAATGCAGGAAAGCTCTATCTTCTCAGGCCACAAATCAGGACGTGCTGCCCTCACAACTCTTTCATGGCCCACCTATTGATGAAATTAGTACAACCACAGTGCCCCACAACCAACTGGAAGCAACGGAAAAAACAGGAGACACATTGGGCCCCCGATTGCAAGCATCCTGGACAGCCCCACCGACCACTGACCAATTGGAACTTCCGAGAATGGATCACTCGGAACAGTCACAATCCGCAGTGACCCCGGTCGAGCAACTGTCCCACATGAGACAAAAGCATCACACAGAGGCACAAGGTCGGAAACCGACCGATCCAGAGACGACCACAACTGGAAAAACAAGTGAAACACCGCCAACAGAAGCGCGAACGCACCAGCATGGTATGCTGGACATACTGGATCTACTCCAGCCCAAAGCATACCCTACCAACAGAGGAATGAGCCCACAACCCTGGACCAAAGTTCACTTACCTACATCAAACGCCCGAACGTCCTCTCAAGATCACTCAACTGACCCACTTCTGCAGTCAGCCATGGGGGGTGGCCCATGGAATTCTTCGCCAAGGTCAGCCAATCCATCTGCGGCCGGCAGGTATTCCAGCTAGACGGCGGCACTCAGTCTCGAGCTCCTCAATAACAGACTGTAGAGAATCTCTGCCAAATAAGGGAAGGCCAACTGATTCCCAAAAACCTGCACTAAAGGATTCTCCAAACAACAAGAGAGACATGACCACGATAATGTCAGCCATATCAATTGCTATGGCCCCATTTTGCAAACTCTACGAAACCATAGGTGATGCCTCGAGAGACAACACAGCTACTTTGGCAATCATACAATCGAAGCTGACTTATCTGGAAGGCTTCATAACGGCCATCGATCTGAAATATGATATTTCACAAAGGAAAAGAGACAGAACTGACCTTGACTCGGAATTCGACACAGTCGCCATAAGCCCAAAAGCCGTTCCATTGGGGCGGCAAGAATCAAAATCAACCCAGACTTTTACGCAGAAAGGCATCATCGAAACTGCTCTTATCTTTCACAACAAAACTAAAGCCGCACCAATTTTGAACAGAACACATTTTAAGACCACTTCTACGTCCATCAACAATGCTGGACAACGACAAAGCCAGGTGCAACAGAAAAAAGCTCTGAAACTGGCAGAAAAGGAAAAAATAATCCACCAACCTCGACCTCACTCCAACGTGGGTGTGCCGACGCCCATATTGGAGACTGTGTTAACAAAGGACACTGTCGCTCCAGACCCAGTGCAAACGACTGCTGTCCAAGCAATAGATTTAACCCACTCACCTAAAACAAGCAACATTTTAGATTCCAGCCTTCTATCCAACCTTTCTAAGCATTCTGAACGTGACCTCCACACGGACTCCAGGCACAAGGAGGACAGTGGCCAAAAGGAAACACGAAAAAATGCAGAGAAGTCTTCAATCCAACATTCCTCAAAAAGCCAAAAAAGGGACGGTCTTCCGCTCCGACAATCCAGGCAGGACGTATGCCCTTCTCCACCCACAAGAACACCAATGCACGTACAGCCCTCAGACTCAACAAATGAAACTGCACAAGGAAGTCTGTTGAAGCAGCAGCGGATTCCGCATAGAGCACCAGGACAAAAACGAGCAACTGTTAATACTGATAAATCCACTTGCATATTCAAAATTTAACAAACTTCAAACTGAGACAAATACATGGTCCTAATCCATAGAACGGTGCTACAAATCACAGCATCTATATCTGAGCTAAAGTCTCTGAAAACGGATGATTTCCATCTAATCGAGCCATTTCATAGAGACAATAAGGCCAAAGCATATCTCCCTATTAAACCAGCTGCAATTCAACACTTGAGTCGCAAAGCCGAAACTGAATTAAAATGAGCCAGATTCCTCCTATCTGAAATAAAAAGCTCTGCCACATCGCCTAAAAAAGGGAACCAGAAAGACCACACAGTCAATCAGAGAAAACACAATTCTAATTCACCGGATCATCACTATACTCGAAGAGCTGAGCTGAAGGCCCACTTCAGGCTGACTCCAGACAGGGAAAAAGCTCATCATGGTGAAAACCGAACCACATCTCGAAGAACTGATCTGAAGACCCCTAGGGGGAGACCAACAGAGAGCCACCACCGAAAATTCTCGACAGACGCATCAGAGGTCTTTTCAACTCGAGACCCACAAAACAGACACAGGCACAGCCCGCCCCATTCTTCTTTCGCAAGACAGCATGGACTTCAAAGAAGTGAAAGGATACGAGACCATTCCCCGCAACAAAGAAGATATAACAGCTATAGAAACCGCAGGAACCAATCGCCGACCAACAGACTCCCTGACACACCGGCTCAGCCAAACAAAGATTCGACCTCGGGCGGACCTTGGAATTGGTTAAAAGGAGCGCTCTCCGCAAACCGAAGCAGATAGCAATTACCCAATGAGGCCTAAAAACCACCCCTCTCAGAGACGCTGTCATTAGCCTCGTGGAACACCAGAGGCCACCTAGCTCACCTAACTGATCCCAACAGTGAGGATTTGGGCCGTTTTGACATTCTTTGTCTCCAAGAGACTTGGCTTCTAGAGCAACCATCCATGGATGGATTTCAGATTGAGACTTCCCTGGCGGTCAGGGGCCTGTTAGGCCGTAAAACAGGCCAAAAACTGAAGATTGTCAAAACTATTGTGGGATCCTACGGAATACTGGCAACACTCATTGAATGGACTCACTTCTCGAAAATAACTAAGCAATGGTCAGAGACCCCCCTTGCAGTCGTCACAACCTACTGGAACCCACAAAGAACGTCGTCCACGGCCTTTTGCCAATCTATGGCCGAAACCATCGACACAATCTTAATTGAGTGGAACACCGCCCACCTCATAATATGCTGAGATTTGAACGCCAAGTGTCTCCACCCAAAAGAAGCTCCTTCGAAGTCAGCTGCTGTTACGCCATCGGAATCTAGAGGCCAAGCATGGATGACACTGATGTCGGCAAGAAATATACACAACGCTGCATGGATCAAAGACTGGCTCCCGCAAATTCCAACCTGGTAAAGAGGTTCTACAAAGGCCACTCTGGACTTCTTTTTCATCTCTGACGCCATGTGCTCAGAAATTGAAAGCTTCAAGGTGATCCAAACCCTCCCAAGCGATCACAACATGCTCACCCTTGACTGGTCGTCCGTTTCCCAAGAAACCAATAGCTACACAACTTTGGTTGAGGCAAATCCCCAATAAACCTGACTACGCCTGACAGCCGCCAGTGTCAGAGCTATGATTCAGCAATATGCCACAATTGGGTTTGTCAAAACAACTTCTGAAATACTTCTGAGACCCAACTATATCCCACTGTTGATCAAACATAAGTCCAGCCAGAAAGAGAGAAAGAGTCCTCCCATCATTTTCAAACACACTTACGACAAAGACATAGCGGAAAAAAAAGGCTCTGAGAAAAATGAAACGCATCGCAAAAAGTTGAAAACACCATACTGGGATGGGAACTCTGGGCAAAAGAAAATAAGAGCTACAAATCATGGATCAAACTACGCAGGGCATCTCTCTATCAAAATGACGCAGAAACCATGATGAGAACGCTGTCGTCCAAAAAATCAGCTGATTTCTGGGCCTTGATTAACATCTCACAAGGGCATACAGGGTCAAATATGATCAACTCCGTCTCTGAAACCTCCTGGGTAGATTTTTTCACAGAGCTCTTTGCTACTCCGGCGACAAATGTGATCCTGGGCCCAGAATTCAATCGGATTCCCTGGGTTGATCTCTCCATAAAAACCGACATTTCTGCATCCATTCAGAAGCTAAAAACATCTAGAGCCCCGGGACCCGACGGCCATTGACTTAAAAAAACACATCGATGAATGGACCGACTTCATCAGCCTTCTGTTCAGTCACTGGAGAGCCAGCAGAATGATCCCAGCGTCATGGACAAAAGCCACTGTTATCCCAATCTTTAAAAAGGGAAGCAGAGAATACTCGGCAAACTATCGGCCTATAGCCCTACTGGACATCATGGGCAAATTGTTTGCCACGCTTCTTCTCCAACACTTCCGTCGGTGAGCCAAATCTGCTCCATGTGAGGATTGATTCCAGTTCGGCTTTAAGAAGAATGGCGGGACAGCAGTCAACATCTTTATACTCAGTATTCTAAAGGCCAAGATAAAGAAAGACGCCCCAACAGTTTACGCAGCTTTTATAGACCTGTCACAGGCTTTTGACAGAGTGGACAGAACGCGCCTATGGAAAAAGCTAAAAGGATGGAGCTGCCCAGAAGAAATCCTTCAACCAATCATAGCTTTCCACTTGAACACCACTCTACGTGTCCACCTGAATAAACAAGACTCTCTCAGAAAAGAAATTCCCATAGAAAGGGGAGTGAAACAAGGATGCCCGCTAGCTCCGGCCCTCTTTGTAGCATTCCTGGGAGACTTTCAAGAATCTGAAGCAACTGTTCGGAGCTTTCCACCGAAGCTGGGCAACATCGTGCTGTCCCGTATCCTCTATGCAGATGACATGATCCTCCTAGATCAGACCCAAATAGGTCTTCAACGTCAGTTGGACAATCTGGCAGAGTACATGGCCGCCAACAACCTGACAATAAATAACGCCAAGACAAAAATCATGATCTTGGCCAAGAATGGCCAACTGAAGAAACCAACACAGTCCTGGTCAGTGAACAATTGCCATATAGAAGTCGTCCCCCACTTCAAATATCTGGGAGTTTTCATCGACAGGACACCGCAGGAAACAAAAATGCAACTGCACCTATGGGAGAATGCGAAAAACCTAACCTCACAAATGAAGATGATTGACCGTAACTTCGGCAAATTTTCATGGATTCCCGCAATCAACTACTACAAAGGCAAAGTGGTCCCCGCACTAACATATGGCATGGATGCCACGATTAACATGCCCAGCTCAATTTGGCCAAAGTTGGAAGGTTACATTTGGAAGACGACTCTGGGTTTACCGAACTCTATCCCGATCGCAGCCGTCAGAAGAGAGCTGGGTCTACTCTCGCTGGGTGCAACGGTTAGTCTCTCCTCTCTGGCTATTTTCAGAAAGACTCTGATCCAAGACAGTCTGCCAATTTTTACCATCCTCGGCAAAGAGCTGGAATCAACAAAATGTAAGGAGATTAAGAAGTGGATCATCTGCCAAGAAAAGAAATTGGAAGAATTGGCATGCACTACAGAGGATCTGAAATGCAACCCACAAAGAGTGTACCAAAAAATTAAAAACCAAGATTGGATCACCACAGGCGAGCAAACCACAGCGATCAAATTCCTAAAACACCTTCCACCAACATACAACAGGCTTAAAGTTCCGCTGGCCTATTGCGTAAAATTCCCTTACAGAAAGCTCTGGAGCTATTTCCTAAGAGTACGACTGAACTTGCTCCATACCAGAGAAATCATGGGGATAAGAAGTCAGGCCAGTGTAACCACATGTAGACTATGTCAACGCGACAGAAACAGTTCGCCATCTTCTGTTAAACTGCCACATTCTCAACGTTGAGCGTTTAGCCTATCTGGAACCCCTATGTACTAATTCTGTCTTGGTGGAAGAAGACACATGGTGGTGCCGCCTCTTTTCTGGGGAAAAAGCACGCTGGGCTGTAGCGGCATGCAAACTACTGGAAGCCGCCTTCATAAAAATAAATGCCAAAGAATCCTCCTAACAAGCCCGACCCTAAGGATCCAATAAGAGATCAAAAAGTATCATAAATGCCGTAGTGCAAATCGGCTTCTTCTGACTTTGCGTCGTATCTAGAGTTCTCGGGCTTGCTCAGCCCGTATAAACACTCAAACAACTCTGAACCTCTTGAAACTGCTCGCGTGAGCTTGTGTATGTACACGAAAACAGAATTACATGTGAATTGACTTGATTTGATTTTCTTCCTTGTAAAAATCATTTGATTATATACAAGTAAATAAAAAAAAAAGAGCTGCTGACTCAGCACTGTGGATGAAGAGTAGTAATGGAGAGGAGGGAATGGAGAGGAGGGGGTAGGGGGTGAACCACTAACACGTTTAAGCATCAGTGCTTCAAAACGTTTGCACGGAGGCCCTGCTGTTCTCATAGCTTTGTGAGCTTGAAGACACCATAGGTGAGGATGCCATCAGTATATTGTTTCTGACTGCTGCCCAAGCAATCAAGGAACCCTAGCAGCAAACTATGGGCGCATGGGGCTGGATGGAGACAGGCCCCTCTCAGGCGGTTTCTAGTCACCTCTGGAACTAATTTGCAGATACGCCACCCCCTTCCAACCACCGAACTGTGCTGCAGTTCCTGATTATGACAATAGAGCAGGCTGGTCCCAGATAACATACGGTAAGAGTGCAGTGCAGTTTACTGCGGTGAACCAAATGAATTCCTGAACTGCTAGAGTAAGGAAACACCTGCTAGGACAAGTAAACAACTCTTAGGACAAGTAAACAAGCTGCTATGGTAAGCAAACAACTGCTAAGGCAAGTGAACAACATTCTAGGGCAAGTAAACAACTGCTAGGGCAAGTAAACAACTGCTATGGTAAGCAAACAACTGCTAAGGCAAGTGAACGACTGCTAGGGCAAGTAAACAACTGCTATGGCAAGTAAATAACTTAGAAATAGTGAAGTGTAAGCAGTGAGGGTGTGTGTGTGTGTGTTTGTCAATGGTATGGGGTGAAGGATGAATGCTGTGTATTGCACTGAATTACTGGAAAGGCAATGACTTCTTTAACAAGATTTCAGGGTAATGGAGATTTTGGTGTATGTGTATGTATGCGTGGGGGAGGGCTGGGGGACGGAGCTAGTCCTCCCTGAGCCACCTCCAAACGCAGAGAATGGGAGAGAGCTGGTGACTTGGGGCATGTTCATCACCCGGGCCGCGCGGATACTGAGTGACAGCACTAATGGTGAATTTCTGTCCTTTTTTCCAGCATTGAGCTTCCTGAATAAGTTATGCACAGCCCTGGGACCCAGATGAGTTTATATTATTAACTAGGTGTGCTTTGATCTCACAAGCTGCATACAAGATAGTGGAAATGTAGTGGAGCCGACACTACCTGTGTAGACGAAGAGCGAGACCGCGCAACGCCCAAATGAAGCGTGCCGCGGAAAGGGCTAGAACTTGACCAACAAAAAGGCATGTTTTATTAAGGAATTCAAATCAACTAAAAAGGCCCATCATTTTAAATGAATGCATGCCACCCCCACACTAGAGCACACGTGGCCCAAGGATTTACAAGGAGGTGCCCAGGCAGCACAGGTCTGGACCCATAACTCTCAAGGCTGATGCAGGGACCAATCAAAGATGGTCAGTATTTTGATGAAATGACTGCTGCTCTGCAGGAGTACAGGGATGAGTAGTGGTTTCTAAACGCCTGCTCATCAGCCCCACCCCACTACTAAACCAAGGGTGATATCAGTCATAAAGGGGAAACGGCACCACATGAATGGTACCCCTCCTTTGGCCCTTTAAGGTAGCACGGGCCGAGGGCAGGAGTGGGTGTGAGTTTGCAGGGAAGCCTCCAAACAACAATAGCACTGGGGTACTGAAATCAAAGGTAATGTCCACTCCATGTTCTATAACAAATGGGAGTCTTTCATGGAGCTAAAAATGCAAATTGCAATTAAAACACCAGTAACCCACCCCTGTAAAGGAAGACACTGGATATGCAGATTTTCAGGTAAAAGGGGGCTCTCTACGTTTGAAGACAGGGGTAGACTGGCAATAGCTTCTGCAACAATGTTCAAGTTCAAGGATATATTGGGATCTTAAATTGCCTCTAGGGCCCTTAAAACCAATCTATGAGGACAGAATCACAGGGAACACCCTCATCTGCTTCTTCAGTGGGTGGAAAGCATAGAGCCAGGCTTCTGAGCACTTTCCAATAGGTTGAGTGAGCCTCGAGACAGTCGAATGAAGTGCTCCAAATGGATCGAGTTGATGCTGAAAGAGTTGAGTCGGTTTGACGCAGTCCTGCAATGCAATGCAATCCTGCAGAGGTGATCGGCTTGAGTCCGTGTAAGAACAGGCAGTGGTTGGTTAGGTGTCTCAAAGCGGTTTGACGAGATCCAGCGACTCATTGTGATTCTGCACAGCTATCGGATCAAAGACAGCTGGAGTGCAGGAAGGCAATGGTCAAGTGAGTGGCTTCATGGTTTGAAGCACTTCAAAAAAGTGGTGAGTTTCAAAGGCAGCTTCGGGGGTCTAACAGTGGCTCAAAAATCAGTAGAAAGTGGGAAGTTGACTCCAAAGTGTCTCTAGGCAGGAAATAGAGAAAAGGACTGTTCCTTGGATTCTTGGTTGCTGGGTGACCCCCATCCAGGGTTACCAGGAATACGTTGAGTCCTCCCTTTGTGTCATGAAGCAAAGCAGACAGGTCAGAGAGTTGCAGGCACAGTGGGGGGGCCAGATTCATAGTAGGTGCCACGTTTGTCCCTCCTGCAGGTGCACCAGATACTGTAAACCAGCACGTGCCAGCAAGAAACTCAAAACCAGGCTAATCAGGGGGAAGAACTACAAGTCCCTGCAGCCCCAGCATCCCTCACGCATAAGAGACATGGCTCACAGGGCCTGTAAACATTCTGGCCAACACCCTATCATGCGCGCATGCGCGAGCAATGAACGATTGGTTGCGCTTGACTTTTCCCCAGGATGGACGTATTCAGAGGAGCTCCCCGCAGTCGAAGTTCATTGCGAGGCCACGCCCTTGCCCAAAGCAGACTCTTCAGGTCCCGCGGGCCTACAAGATAAGTGGACGGGATCGGGCAAATGGTGCACCAGCGGGGAGCATGAACTAACGGCTTGAGATCAAATTGCTCGCAGTTGGGATGGGCACGGGGGGGACAATTAATACAGATACCCTAACGGAGCTCACATGACAAGTGCTTGAGGGCACGACTTGAGATACATGTGCTTTTCATGTGCCAAAAAGCATAACGCACAGTAGCCCGAGTAACTGTCTCTTCTTTGCTAGACCACAGACACTTCTCGCAGGTCTTTGAGAGACCAGAGATCCCGGGACAAACTCCGGAACACGTGAACAGCCAAAGCTAAGTGCTGTTTTGCTTTTATGACAATGTTATGTGAAGTGTGCAATGTATAAGTAATGCAGAATTGTTTATAGTATAATCACGCCAAAGTAATGTTACACAGCAGGTGTACCCAGTGGTTTCACATGTTTTCGGGGGCATCACAGAAGTAAATGTTGGGTGCTAAAGTTAGGCGCGTCTGAATGAGGTGCAGAGAGTAGGTGCCTGAATCAGTGTCAGAGGGCTGAATAACGCTCCACAAGGTAAGGGAGCAATCCTAGAAGAGAGCTAGGGGTAACTCAGTGATGGGAACAACTAAGTGGCAGAACACCTGGCTCAGTGTGCATGAGAGTGTGTGAGAGGTTAACAGAGGCGCCTAAGTGCGCTCCAGCACAAAGCCAGCTGGAACAGGCTCACAAGTCAAGAGTCAAGGAGCATGCTTTCACCAACACCCCTTGCCCATCCATAACCCTCCCTAACCCTCTTACCGGTGTTCCTACATCCCTATAGACATCCAATCCGTGGATCCCAACCCTCTTTCCTGTGGGGGTCACGAGGCCTGTATGTACATAACTCCAGGCACCAAGACCGTCAAGGGGAGGTAGGAGTTTGTGCTGCCTCTGCGCTGGACCAAGAATCGCCTCGACGCTTTGCCCTTTCCAGCCGGGAAGTTACCAGAGAGCACTTCCAGGGTCTAGCACCACCAGAGGGCAGAGCCCTGGTTATTAATGTTCAGGCACAGGCAGGCCATGTTCAAACAGCATCTCACTTGAAATGGTCCTGTGAAGTGTGTGAGGGGAAGGTCTTGCCCTCTCGTTGCAAGTCTTTATCTTCATCTCTATGGCAGAAGACTTTGGGCAGACTGTACACCTATAAAGTTCCAGGAGAAATCACCTTGGTCTGATGTCGTGCGATCCAAAGATCATTCCACTAAGGGGTAGGTGTCCCCCCACTATACAGTCGCTTTGCCGCTGCAGATTGGTAAATTTCAAGCCTTCCACTATGGTCTAATCTAATCTGCTGTGACAATGGTCTTTTGCTTTTGATGTCATACCCAGAGTGATTTGTCGGAGGGAAATGGGGAGAGCGCAGAGGGAGGATGAGTGGCGTAAGAGATTCCAAGATGGAAGAGCCCTTCTCCTGGCTGTAACCGTTCTCCCGGGCTACTCTAACTCCTCCCAATCCCCTGTCTGCCTTACATCAAAAGAGACTCCATTAATAACCACCCTGGTATGACTTCTCCATTGTCCTTGTAGGGCTTCCCTTTAAAGCACAAGCCCTTTCCTTATCCCCTGTGGGTATATACTGTTCTCTTGAGAAGATGTCAAGCCTTCCCAGAGAGACAGAGGGAGGTTCTCTGGCTGGACTCACCTGGCCTGTTTCTGCTGAAAATGAGCCCCAGACCATGGTACATAACACTCTGACAGTTGAATGATTCCCTAGAAACCAGGCTGCCAATGTCACTAAAACAGTTTTGGCAGTATAACTGTATAATCCCATAGGCCACCATATCAAACCAGATGTGGTTTATATTTACATAATCATCTGCCACCAAGCCATGTGGATATACAATTATATAATTTCAATCAGGGTTGTGCACCATTGCAGGCAGCCCCTGGCTGCTGGAACTTTGGGTTCCTGCAGGCTCTCTCTCTGCAGGAATGCACATGGTGGCATGTGACTGGCATTTTGATGCTGGGAGTTGCTGCTTGCAGTGTCAGGAAGATCTTGCCTGACTAGTAGCTTACAAGTTAAAATGTTGCACCCTGTATTAAGCCATTATTTAATTGTCACACGCTGCGAATTGGACCATCCTTGCAGACTCCCTTATTTTCCGCAGCTTTAATGGTACAGCAAAGACCCACTATTTGTGAATGTTTGTCTTTCAAGAATGAAAATAACCTTGTGTTTTATATTGCTGACTTGCAAAGTGCACAAAGCACATGTTAAACCAACCATGCACCATATATAAAATCCCTATAAAAACATAACGTTGTATGATCCACATCATAATTGAAAGACGATAAATTCCAAAATCCAAAGTGATGTGACCCTGACAAAAACTCCCCTCTCGATTTCATTGTTTCACTTTGGAGACTTAAACACAAACACATCCGAAGAAACTACAGGAAATGCTCGCCTGCTTTCTGTCATTGTTTGACACGCATCCAGCTTCTTATGGTAGCTGCTCTTAGGAGACGTTCAAGTTTAACAAAAAAGCAAGCAATTTTTCTTAAACAACCAGACATACTGAAATAAAAACATAGTTAGTGTGCGGTCGTGCGCCTTTTGCAGTGCTTGTCAGCCTAACATTACAACCTAGCGCCTTCATTCTCCAAGAGCCGGAGAATAAGGGTGAACCCATGTGCACGCGGTGGTGGCTGTTTCAGCGGCCTGTTGATGGCTCACAGCATGCAGTGGGGGAGGCCTGTTTACTTCCTGGTCGCAGGTTCGAATCCCTACAGGTGCTCTCAGCCCATCACTCTCTCAAAGTCTTTAAAATGAGTACCATTAAGATAGGTAACAAGAAACATCTGTGCGCTGTTAGCACCACCTGGCGGTGAACATATACTCTACAAGCACATCATCAGACCACTGACCTGCGCTGCTCGTGTTTGCAGCAGTGAGAATCCATGTGCTTTCTCGCCATGTTGTCAGTTTTTCAAACCCCTCTAGAGAAATACACATCATTATCGATCAGCTCGCGACACGACCTTTGCCTTGGAACAGGAGCTTTCCGTTTCCTCGACAAATCATAACTGCAACATTTGCGCAAGCATTTACTTTTCAAATTATGTTAATTTGTTAACGTTTGTTGACGGCCAAGCATATTTGGCCTTGGTGCCACCATGAAAAAATTCATAATTGGTCGCCTGGAGACCGAAATGTTTCATAACATCCCATCCATCTCGTGCAAGGTGAGATAACGGAGTTAGTCCAACATCCCATTGGATCCAGTCAAGGACGAGGCCTACATCCCAGTCACTCCTGATGGGATCTCTAGTGCATGAACCCACTAAGCTGCACCGCCTCTCCCCTCCCTGCTGACATACTAACCAGCCTTCCCAGCACACATAACGCGGGACTTTTCTAGGGTGACCGGATTTTCAAAACGAAAGAACGGGACGACCAACAACCATTGGTGGAAATGGAAAAAATCTGGTGGGGGATCCCACAAGGCCTGGGATGGGGGTGGAGTTTTGGGCTGGGCGGTGTCCAAGGATCACGGTTTAGAGGGGCGGAGCTGGCAGGTGACCGCCAATCAAAGTTAAGATACAAAATAAGTTTAAAGCAGCGCAATTTCTTTCACGCTGCTTCTTCTTCAAACTATATATCAATTCCACTTTAAAAACGTACAGAAAAACCTTTTATTTTTATACAAAAAGCTAAATGTTTTTTGTGTCAAACGAGCAGACCTTAAAACTTGCTTGCCCGAGGACTCCAACATTTGGTCCCCTCTCTCCTGTCTACCTCTCCTTCCACTCAAATGGCCTTCATAAGAAGAAAGATCAAGTAATGAGCTAAACAATGCCAGCAGCATGCAAGAAGGCAAACCACACAGAAGACAGCACAGTAACGCACGATATATTATTTGACCAAGATCACTGTATCGTCTGCTGGCAAAGCCAGGATACAAGCATGAACACTTTGGTTCCACAGTCTTGAATTTGGATACTTATTCACCTCTTGGACTAATAGTTTATTCTCAACTTTGGAGGGGATTGCCTAGGTTTTAGAATGCCCCATCTGAACAAACCAATTTCTAGACCTTCACCACACGAATGACATGTTTGTTTTTATATCAACCCCTATCTGGTGCAGGAACATTGCTGATAATAGCACCTTTTATGATGTAAAGCAAAGTACGTTTGCAGGTAGGTCTATAAACTTCAGACATATGAAAGGTTCAGTCAGCCTTGCTGGAATGTGCTCTTCTAATCTTTCATATGAACACATATATCTGCAATGAATGATTAACACACTGAGCTAACCTCTGAATCATTGTGGCACTCAATTTATCAATACGGATTTCAAATTTGGCTATTGCAATGATCAACATAATTCCCACAGGAAGAAAGAATGCTACAGAAGTTGTGCCGTATGGAACACACAAACTATGTATTCCACAGTGAACACAGAAAGCATTACATGATTAATTGATCAAGGCCGAATGTACTTGTCAAAACAGACAGGCGATAGGTTTAGCGCCTCAGCAGCATGCCATAACATCTCCTGGCATGTGCTATTTAAGTCTGGTGCACAATGGAATCTTGCTTTAGATCAGGCAGCCTTGTGGGGGCCCTTTTGCCCTCCCATAAAAACGTCTCTGAGGGCAGAGATCGTGTAAACATTGCTTTTAATGCAACATTCAGGGTAATTTAAAGATATTCAAGTTTAGCTTAGTACCATGAGAGTACTGAGGTAAACTTGAATAAATACCCTGAATGTTGCATTAAAAGCAATGTTTACACAATCTCTGCCCTGTGCGAGCACTGTGCACAAAGCAAAGGTAATCTGCTCTGTGTGCAGTGTGCTCGCAAAGGGCAGATTGGATTTGCCAGGCCCACGAAGGTGGGGGCTGAGCTGCACAAGGGCACTGAACACTGTCAGGCATGCAGCCTGCACTCGCCAGCCTGCAGATGAAAGCGATTTCTGAAGAAACGTCTGGAACCATGCCGAGAACTACTCACTGATACATGCTAAGGCCTGGATGAGGAAAACAACAAAACGTACCAGTGCGATGGTGTCCGTGAGGTCGGGCTCGAGAATCCGGTGATGGCAGCTCCAGCAACAGGATCCAGGACGATGGCAGCAACAGGCTCGGCAGATCCAGCAGCAGACTCCAGACGACGGCGTGGCAACTCCGCCTCCTCAAGATGGCGCAAGGTAAGTACAGGCCAGGCCCAGCCATCCTTAAGAAGGCCTGCCCTGGTGTCCTGCTGTTGTGTACAGGTAGGGGGGAGGAGCCAGAAGAGCGCTCTTGGCGGCAATGAGCTGCTCCGCCCCCCTACACCACAACATTGAGGGTGCTTTCATTTATTTTTATTCGAGCTGTTTTTTTAAAAAAAAATTTTTTTAACCCAGCTGCAGAGCATGGGTTTGATGTTGGCGGCTAACTCTGGCCGGATCCCGAGATCCGGCTTCCCATCTGGTGGCGGATCTCAGATCCGGCGAGAGCCGGCCCAATGACCAGCACTGCCAACAAAAGAAAGGGCTAGCCCCTCACAGACCATCGCCCAAGCCTGCATCCCCATCGAGATTCCCCTCGCCCCATGCCCCATACCCCCTCCACCCCACAGTATTTCCAGCACAGCTCCTGCTCCTATAAATTGCGCACTTTTGACTGTGGACAGTGCTGGTCATAGGGCTGGCTCTCGGCGGATCCGAGATCTGGCACCAGATGTGTAGCCGGATCTCGGGCTCCGGCCAGAGTCAGACGCCCAGCCCATGAACCGCGCTGGAAAACTTGAAGAAAAAAAAGCACCATTTCCTTTTACCGCAGCTTTGACACTGGTGTTTAATGCACAATGCTAGCTACATGTACAGCTGATTCCTTTCAGTTGTACATGTAGCGAGCATTGTGCATTACACACCAGTGTCAAAGCCGGCGGTAAACGGCAATGCTGCCGTCGCAGATGCTTTTTTTTGTTTATTTGTTTGTTTTTGTTTTAAGTATTCCAGCATTGCTGGATGTCCACTACAACCCTGCCCCATCTAGACCGCCCCCCTTGAACCCCGCCACCCCCAACTCCTCCCCCACCCCAGCCCTTGTGTTGTGGGATCCCCCAACACATTTCTTCCATTTCCACCACTGACTGTGGATATAAACTTATTAATAAAAAAAGAGCTTTTGCTTTGGTACATATTACAAGCTTTGTTGTTCGTTTGTTTACCAAATGGCACAATCAGTTAATGTGTGTGCCTGAAACCTGGAAGGTTGAGGGTACTAGCCCAGCCAGCCATTGCAAAACTCTGTTTGTATTTTAATACATACCCACTTTATCATGTCACACAAATCACAGTACTTAACTTTATCCCAATTTCAATTCTACAAATAACCAAAACCAGTCACTGAACAAAATCAATTTGCAATGCCATTTCGAATTTTCTGTGTGCTTAAACAGCTAGCAGTTTGGTTTACAGATTGGTACAAATGCATATGGCAATTAATACTCCACCCACTCTTTTGCTTTGAAATAAACCCAGGGTGATTTAGCATTTTTGGATTTCAGAACCCTCTCCACTTAAAGGCCTGTGTTGGTGGAAGCTGGCAATTTAGGGATTTGTTTTAGTTAAGGCACAAAGGTACCCATATTCGTAAAAGAAGTCAGGGTTAACAAGTAAAAATAGGATTACCCAATTAAATTAGAGTTTATAGTTTTCAGCACACACTGGGAATGAGCTTTGTTAATTTCTAATTTTACCAAAAATCACTGTGTGGTGTTCTGCCAAGGGGAATTCATGCAATTCATATTTTTAGTTAAATAGGGTAAGGATCTACACAGTTCTGCCCCCCCGCCCGCCCAGTATAAAGGGAAAGGATTGAAGGCAAGCAGATTCCACACCTTTTGGTTTCAATCTACTTACATTTAAAACCTCTGTTTAAACTGAATTTCAGGACCGTCTTGGAGGACAGGGGTCTGATCATTCAGGGATGCGCCCCCCCCCAAGCTCTTCACCATAGGGCCCAGTCAGCTTTTTAGGCCTCCCCTGCAATAGACAGCTCCACCCAGATGCAATCTCAGCAATCTCCCCTGGTGTTTCCTTCCAGCGGTCAGATGGTCATTTTGAGCAGCTCTCTCCCTTTCTCATAGTGCATTCACTTTATGAATGATGCAAGCTTTATTCAGCACATTGGCATCAAAGCACAAACAAAATACAGTAAAACACATAAATATATGCAACCCATCGCTGCAAAGGCAATCATAGAGAATGCATAAGTAGCATTATGATTTTCCCTACAGATATATCATATCATGAACACAGGAAAACGTGACTGAGTAAATGACAAACTATCCATCCTCCCGTCATACGGGTCGCATTTGCAATCACCCCTAAAATCCATCAGGGCTTACGGTCATCTATCTAATACATTACACCTGCCTTAGTCCATCTGTGGTTCCCCATAGGCCGTTGCCCCAATGGTAATGCAATCGCCCCAGATAACATAGGGTTTAAGGCACTAGTTGCAACCAAAAAAATCTATTTTAGAATCAAGATAGGGGCTGATCAAGATTGTACTTATTAATGGGGGTGGGATGCTCATGTAAGTACTCAAAATGCCATTACCTACTCATGGAATCATGCACACTTTCCCCCTGATAATGCACCCTGGCATAAATCAGTATATCCTCCCAGGATACAAATACACAGATGGGCACCGTGCGGAACCCATGCAGGCTTTTGTTTATCAATGCCTCCCTGGGTTTGTACTAGTTGAGGGATGGCTTGGGGACCTGGTGTTCCTCTCATTGGGTACTGCCCATACTGTGTTCTACAAGCCCTGTAACGGGCTGTGATTCTAGGTTGGATATGTGCTACATAGCTAGTCCAAGGGGCTAATTTGGCATTTGATATTATGTGTCCAGATACTTGATCTGCCCCCTGAATAAAGGCTTCTTGGGCAGTTATACATCTTTACTCGGAGATCTTGGTGTCAGCGTAGTGCATTCCATTCAAAATAATTGGAACAATTAGCGCCTGGGTCAACAAAGCCCTTTTGGGACCAATAAGGTTGCTTCTTTGGCACTTACGGCCATGTCCCTGACAGTCCCAGACTTCTAGTGTTTGTGGGAGCATCTGACATATAGGGAGCTGCCAAGTGAGGTAGTTGATTGCCCTTCCGAGGCTCCAGCAGACCCGTTTCAGGCCCCCCGTTGATTCCCCTCTTCTCTGAGTCTCAATGAAGATCAACAGCAACCTCTTAACATCCCTTAATACATACAGAATAGCACTACAATTACATCTGCATGGTATACATGCCCCCTCAACAACTGGAACAGTATTTTGCTGGATTGGTGGATCCGGTGAGGTCTGGGTACAAGGGTCATCGATGCACAATGAAGAATTCCTACCATGATAGTTCACAGTTTGGTTATGACATGTAAGGGAAGGGTTAGTAGTGGGCACAATGACATTGACAGGATGCTGGTTGGCCTCCTTATCTTCAGGATCCATTACATCCGTTAGGGATGGGATCCTCTCCAGATCGCGCCAAAGTTCTGATGGGTTCACATTCTCTTTGGAACTCCCTGGTGTTTAAGTCAAGATATACTCAATTTTCGAGGCCTCCAAGTTGCTCGAGTCCTTCATTACAGTTTTCCAGGATGACACCTCTCCCTTCAGATACAGGGGCAGATACAGGTTCAGAGAGAGGCTAAATGGGCAGTTCCATTCCGCAGGCATAAATTCTGGGGCAGACGTGGACATTAGATTTCTTGGGGCCTTGACAGGGCTAATAAGACAAATGTTAGTGGGAGCAGTAGTAGAATTGGTAGAGGGCCACTCATTAGTCATCAGCCCTTTGGGGCCCTGAATTATTGCAGCTCCAACATTACCGCCCTCTGGCCAGTCATGGTTTTTGTTGGCCGAAAATATATCAACAGTTGCAGGGCTAGTTTTAGCCAACATGTCAGTGCTTGGGGCTTCAGAAGTTGAGGTGGGTGTTCCACTCCCTGACCACCTTGCCCAACAGCCATAACATCCCAATTTACCAGGTAGATTATGGGGTAGGTCTATAGACTTTCCCACAGCGTCATAATCTGTTTTCTCACAAACACGGTGGTCTTTGGACACATCTTCAGTCTTTCCAACAGTCTCATGGATTCTATTTGTGCCAACCTTCCATTCCTGCTGCTCTGAGTCACTGGTCTCCACTCAGTTACCTATGGCACTAGACATAAACAAATGCTCCCTTGCCTTACAACCCTGGGTCTGGGCCAAGCTAGCTTTGTGACTCATGCTAAAAAAAAGGGTTGATTTCTTGGATCAAAAAGTAAGCATCCCAAGTAATGGTTGTAGAAATCTGTTGTGATTTCCTCTTGAAGGCGGTACCAGAACCTGGGTTTATCGGGGCCACCAGCTGCCTTTCGACTGTCAAAACATTGTGTTTTAGCTTTGGTCTTCCCCCATGTTGGTATTTTTGTGATGGGGCAAAGTTTCATCTGGACTGGCAGGCATTATACAGTATTATAATATTTCTCACCTGGGGGTCAGGTACTCCCGTTGACATCCGCTGCTTGTAAGAGAGAAGCCTCCACCTCCTATATTTGCAAAATTCCCTGCGGTTGGCAAACTAACGCACCTGTTCCCTCATGGGCTTAAGAAGAAAAGGGGTGTGTCCCCCTCAGCAGCTTCCCATGGACGTTGCTCAGCCTGGGTTTGTGTGGCGCCGGGCTCCTGTGCCCTTTCCCCGTGGGCTCCACCCTGTGGGAGGAGGCCGGGGCTTAAGAAGAAAAGGGGGCATGCCCCTCACAGCAGCTTCTGCCAGACATTGCCTGGCTTGGGTTAGTGTGGCTCCGCGCTCCGGCGACCTTTCCCTGTGGAAGGAAGCCGGGGCTCAAGAAGAAAAGGGGGCATGTCCCCCAGAGCAGCTTTTCTCAGACATTGCCTGGCCTGGATTAGTGTGGCGCCAAGCTCCCATTCCCTATCCCCCATGGGCATCACCCTGCTGGAGGAGGCTGGGCTTAAGAGAAATGGGGGTGTGTCCCCTGCAGGAGCCTGCCCCGGACGTTGCCTGGCCTGGGTTAATGTGGCACCACTTTATATACAAGTGATGACACCATCAAGATTTCAATATTGGGCAGTGCCCTGCAAAGGTTCTTGCAACCAGTATTGGAGTTACACTTCTCTCTCCTCTCAGGACCAGCCTATATCTAAGGATTGGTTTAGGAGTCGGGAACTGACATATGGCAATTCCCATTTTAAATCCCCCTTTGTTTCCATGTCCACTTTCGGCTAAAAATTAGTTTTGTGGCAAAAACATAATTTACTAGTAACTGCCATTATGTATATATATTCTGATTCAGCTAATCATGGGGAATTAAATAGAACAACAGCCGGGTCTACACTATGTTGCACAGGCATTTGGCAGTTTTCTGCCATTTTTACAAAAAGCATAATAGTTATGCATATGCAACTTACTCCCCCCATTCCTAATTTTATGCTCCACCAGATGGGCAAATCTCAAATTCGGAACATGTTCAGAGCAGCCAGGAATACATTTTAGCTGGTCATTATAATTCTCTAAGTCGCAGGTGGATGAATTTTATTTCAACAACATTGCGTGGAAATTATCTAAATCATGACACAGAAATAAAGGCAGTATGACTTATGGTTGCTGAGACAAAGGTATTTTTAATTAATATGACATTTTAATGTTTTGCAAATTTGAGCTCACCTGCCTCCAGGCCATTTGCCCCTCTTGGCCAGCCTGTGACCAGAGTTTTAAAACATTTTTTATTAGCCTCTTTGTTGTTTGAAGTTTGTTGCTGCCAGTGGTAACAACTTGGGAGGCTTAAGCAACGCAGCAATCCCCCTACCCACATTCCAGTCACGCACTGGCTAGGACATTTGTCCTGCACAGAACTGCCTTCAGAGACAGCAGGTCTAGGAAAACTTGGTTTTCTACACCCTTTATGCAGGCCACATTTTATTGCTGTTAATAGTGGGGATGCACAAATCAGGCTTGCAGTGGGGGAAGCCATTTGCAAATTCTTCCCCACAACAAGCCAAAACGGTGTCCCTGCGGCCTTTATGAGATCTTCATGTGGCCCACGGAAACAAAGTTTTTCTTTTCACTGGTATTTTGCAGGTGAAGCATAATATACATTACATCTTGTTTAACACAGACTAAGGGCCTGATTCACTGAAGCATTTTTATAAGGCTGTAAATGATTATTTCATTAAGGAAAGGAAATACTTTTGTACATGACCCCCTCCCGCTATCCTCCCCACTACCCTCAAAACATACCTCTTGGTCATCACTTACCTGCTCTTCCTCTAAAAGGCCACAACTTCTTCCCTGCAACAGGAGTTCTGCCACCTCATTGAGGGGCGGAACTTCCACCGCAGGGTCCATTATTAATTTATTTGTGAAAATCTTTCTTTGTCCCCTGCTTTCCTTTTTATGGAAGCGGGGGGGACTCTCGCCACCCCTGAATACCCTTCATGTCAAGGGAGGGTAGCGGGGGACAACCCCGAAGCCCTAGTCCTTTTCTTTGACATTTTGGGTTTTCATTTCTTTTACAGTGCCGAATTCTGCATTTTCTCTCATGCAGTTTTTTTTGTTGTTGACATTTTATGCAGATACCTTTTATAATGGCGCAATCCCATAGGAAAATGCTCTGTAAATCAGGACCTTATTCTTTTCCCTCACATCTTGATGTTAGCAGGGGAACATTTGCTTTCAAACTTCAAACGCAGATGTAAAGCCATTTTCGTATCAGTATTTGCAAATCCTGCTTTTCATATGAAAAGGGCCTTTGATGTTCTTCCGCCACCATGTATTAAAAGGCTGCTTCTCCTTTTGTACTTGTCAGTTCGGTTGGGTTGAGGCCTTTGATTACACCCCACAACTCTATCCAAGCACTCACGGCTTTGCAGCGATGATACTACCATGTGACAGAATCTTCCCCTGCTCTATTTGCTGTAGAGGTGACAGACATGTGAGTGACTCTCCTACACCTTTTGGGAATTTTAGCGCAACTTGCTTTTTACAGTGCTACTGGCATTCAGACCTCCAGACGTGTTGGATGTTGCCTGCCCCCAGCCTGTCATTGCTTGCTAGCCTAGAAACTTACTATACCCCCACCCCTCTTGCTTGCCTATAAACTATGCCCCCACTCTCACCTGCCTATAAACGGACTATGCCCCCGTATTCTTGCATGTCTAGAAACTGACTACGCCCCATTCTCACCTCCCTAGAAACTGACTACGCCAGCATTCTCACCTACCTAGAAACTGACTATACCCCGTTATCACCTGCCTAGAAACTGACTATGCCCCCATTCTCACCTGCCTAGAAACTGACTATACCCCCGTTATCACCACCCCAGAAACTGACTATGCCCCCATTCTCACCTCCCTGGAAACTGACCACGTCTTCATTCTCACCTGCCTAGAAACCGCCTTTGCCCCCATTCTCACTTGCCTAGAAACGTCCAATGCCCCCATTCTCACCTGCCTAGAAACTGAGTATGCCCCTTTAGAGGAACAGGTAGACATTATCTCGCCAGTTCCCACCCCTTCACCGCCGTCATACTGGAACAGTCGGAGAAGAGCAATAAACCCCCTGCATTGTTCCCATACCGTATTGAGTGCATGAGAGACGTTATGCACTCATAGAATGTACCCTCACACTGAAGGTATGGAAGGATGACACATGGAAGAATGCTATGTGGAAAGATGTCATCCTCCAAGATATCAGAATGCATACATTAATATTTTGGATGGACGTTAAAGTGAAATCTGACAAGGACAAAGTAGTGTCATAAAGAAGATATATTAACCTACGCTGAAACAGTATGAAAATACTTAGAAGTAATGATGTAACTGAAACACTAAGACAAACTTGTACCTTAAGCTAAAGTAATCATGGATCTAAAGAAGATGAAGTGACTTACTGACCAATAACTGTAAATACACAGTAACGCAAGGTAGAAAGAAAACGTATAGAAGCTTGCTATAGAGGAATATATAACATGGAAAAACCAGCCAAAATAAGGAAGATGGACGCTGGCTCATGTTGAACTTAACCAAGCTCACAATAAACTTAAGAGAGACTAGCGGTAATATTTCCTATGACCGATAGTGAACAGCCCTCTATAAACAGAACTCTTAAACAATACACAATGTTCACTCGGTCCCTTGCTTCCCCAAGTCCATATTTGGTTGAACCTTACTGTATGAGGTTAATAGCCATTAAATTATCATACTACACCACATTGTATCAAAAAATAGTATTTTATTTTTCATATTTCAACAGTAAAAAACATTTTTTCTTTTCTTCTTCACAGTTCCAATTTTTTAATCTTTTTTAAAAAGGAGTATTTCTGATAGTATGCAAATCACAATATCTGCACCATTACCATGCAATATCGTTGTGTACATTTAATCTCATGTAACAGTTGACCATTTAACAATTAACAAAAATTCATCTCTTAACCTGGATCTACAAGTTGCTCACCCCTATCGTCGAGACAAGCAACCCAGTCCGTAAAAACCTTTCACTTATTCTTCCTAAAAATCATGCTTACTTTCATACCACATCCATACCATACCCGACATGTTTCGTTCCTTACACACTTACACACTATTGACAAAGAAATTCTTCAGGGGTAAAATTTACACAACATTCAATTAAATGCACAATTGTATCAATCTTCTTGTAGACTTAATTTCTTGCGGGGTCAGCTTTCAATGAGATCCCATCGCACTTTTCTTTAGGGTCTAACCTTCAAAACGAATACACTTCTACAGGCTGACTTCTTCTTATGTGTCTTCTTGGGGGGTCCCCCTCGATTTACAATCCTCTTCCTAGTTAAAGTCTGTCTGATGTTGGGGTGTGCTTGGCTCTCAACTGGATACCACTATCTGCGAGAACTGGGAGGAATTCCTATATCCTGCCTTAGGCTGACACTGTCTGTCCATGAAACACAGACAGGTCTGTGGACAGTCTCCACGCTGTAGCATATGGGTTGTATTCGGGAAAGTGAAAGCATTTCTTTGCTGAACTCGATTGACACTTGTTGGTCGCTTCCTGAAGGTATGGAATGATGACACATGGAAGAATGCTATGTGGAAAGATGTCATCTGCCAAGATATCAGAATGCATACATTAATATTTTGGATGGACGTTAAAGTGAAATCTGACAAGGACAAAGTAGTGTCATAAAGAAGATATATGAACCTACGCTGAAACAATATGAAAATACTTAGAAGTAATGATGTAACTGAAACACTAAGACAAACTTGTACCTTAAGCTAAAATAATCATGGATCTAAAGAAGATGAAGTGATTTACTGACCAATAACTGTAAATACACAGTAACGCAAGGTAGAAAGAAAACGTATAGAAGCTTGCTATAGAGGAATATATAACATGGAAAAACCAGCCAAAATAAGGAAGATGGACGCTGGCTCATGTTGAACTTAACCAAGCTACCTCGGAAATATGCCGAGGATGTAGAGCAGGAGACGCGGAAAAACAGCTCTGTGTGCAGAGTCAACAATAAGTCGAGGTAGGTCCAGAGTTGAGGATGCTATTTTTAAAGGATAAGCACAGAGCACACAGGGAGTTTGTGGATACGTTCTGAATGTGGGACATTCTTCATAGATGGAAGAAGAAGAAAACATCTGTGAGAGCCAAAAAAGCTGGTCAATTAAAAGTTTACAAAGTTCATCTGAGATAGAATGAGCAAGAAGAGCAACAATACCCTGCATAATTAGATCAAATAGCAGTAAATAGAAGCTTGAAATTGACAAATTTGTGGTCTCTTCACACATGACTCAGAAGTCAAACACAAAGGCTATTTATTAGACCCCTAAGCTAAGATAGTGGTGTGCTCACACTCCCTTGAATGTTCCAGGACAGTGGACAGGCAACAAGGTCAACTACAAACAGAAGACTTTGGCTGATGGCCTACTGATGAGAGATGATGGCCTAATTGGGAAAACAGGGAGTAGTCTGACAGTATTCTGACAGTATTCAACCACCTAGGTTTTGTTTTACGTAGATGCTGCTAAAAGAGCCAAAAGTCCAAGGTTGGGATAGTATGCCAACCAATCAGTGGGGTTGAGGGACAACCTAACGTGCAATGTAGAAAAGACCAATCCACCGTTGTTTTGTCTGCTATAATCAGTATGGTACATATTTGGAGGTAGTTCAAGGCATGCCATACAGATAAAGGGTAGCCAATGATGTAGTAATCCTTATGTTCTATAAGTAGATATGTTCCCTTTACTCCCTTAATCCCTTTACGCTCGCCACTAGCCTGAAGACCACAGAGCATCCTGTGGAGATCGGCGTGCAGAGTCATGTGCAGGAAGAGTTGATCAGCAGGTCCCCCTTTGATGAAATTCCTGTCCGGTCCACGCAGCTGCCCGGTGGACGGAAAGGCAAACTGGTTGATTGAGGGAGAGTCGATGCCGCAGGATTCGTCACGGATGTAAATAGAACAGCGAAAGTGGCAAAATAGGGGGAGGGTTTGTGCTGTAAACAATAAGTGTAAAAAGTAACTGGATTTTTTGGGGACACTTTAAAGAAAGATATATATCTCAATTCCTGGTTGATTCCAAGAGGACAGAAGGGTACGCACTAAAGTAAAGGGTGTTAAGGATTCCTGAGGCAAGGCCCACTGAAGAGTGCTTATCAAACTCCAAAATAGAGTGAAACAGAGAAGGAATACATTTACTAAGATAGCAAAGGAAGGCCTACACAGTCAAATTAAAAAGTGCACATGTGTGGGGTTATAAAATTGATAATATAAATCTTGTGTTGTGTCTAGACTAATGAATATAACATGATGGTAAAAAAAGAAAGAGATTGGTAAAAATTTGGATCAAGAGATTGACGTCAATCAGGAAGGGAAAAATCAAAGGAAAGTAACAGATAAATAAAGACGAGACTCTCAAAATACTAATAATAAAAGAACGATATAATAAAATTTGATAGAAAGTGTAAACGAAGGAGGAAACAGAACATCATTGCATAGAGTTTTAAACAAAAAAGTAAGTAGTTAAAATATATCCTGATTGGGATTATAAATAGTGATTGATGGTGCAAGCGCTAACTGACTGGCATGGCATATTTGATAAAATAAAGGATCGAATGAAACAACGGGTAAGACTTGACGATCAAAGTCGATCTGTCATCATGGAGGATGCACCTCTTTTACATTTATGTAGGACATTTCCGAGATACACAGCAAAGAAAAGGAAATATCATTCGGAATGTATTCGAGACACGACTAATAAGACACTCATGCCTGGCCTCAGGAGGGTTCACTGTCAAAAGATGTATTGCGGCATACGACGACATATAAGGGAAGAAAGTAGCAAACAAGGCTGGCCATTTTAGAGCTTTTGAAAATGTACCAGAGTGAGAGGGAAGATCCAGCCCATAAGGAGTGGATGTTCAATCAACATAAAGAGGAGGATAAAATGCCTTCAGCTCCCTGTTCCCTTTCTGAAGAGAAGAGTGTAGACACAAAGGAGAAGTTACCCTTTAAAGAAATTAAAAGCAGCAGCAGGTTATGTTAATCCACCATACATAGCGCCCCGTTTATAACAGAGAGTTGAATGCGGACGAGAGCAAGAGCTGAGAAAGCAAAGATATATCAGCACACAATGAAAGTAAACAGCGTGATTAGAGAAAGGACAGACAAGATAGACAAATAAAGATAAAGGAAGAAGCAGGGAAACAAAGAAATAAAGAATAAAGCTAAGAGAATAACAATAGCACAGAATGAATGGATGGGAGGACAAATATTGCTTAAGGTAGACGATAAGGGCATTGATGGGTTTCGAGAAAGAGAGGAGAGCGGGAAACGAAAGAGAAGGAAGAAGAGAGAGCACACAAAGAAGAGAGGGAAGAACGAAGAAGATAGGAGGCAAGGAAAGAATCGGAGAGATTAGAAGAGAAGAATCGAGAAGAGATAGAAGCCAAAAGAATGAAAGTACATAGGTTTGCATGAAGGCAAGAGGAAGATGAATTGAGGGAGATGAGGAGAAGAGAAGAAGAAATGAACAAGAGTAGGGGATTAAAAAATTATGACATAGAATATTTATTCCATAGGAGTATGATGGCGATTGAAGTGCAAGAGCAAGTGCAGGAGGAGAGAGGGACACAACAGCCCTGTAGAGAGCTGCAAGGAATGCCGAGATCAGCATGGGATGGTGGGCAGGATAGAGAAGACATAGAGCAGATACTTGGGAATTTATACAGACAAATGAGGGACAAAGGAGGGTATAAAACACAAAGGAACACAGGGATCCCTATTAAGGGGAACTGAAGGCCAGTTAGAGTACACCATAAGAGACAAGTACAGAACATTGTCTTTAAACAGATTAGAACTCGATGCTGCAGAGAAAGACAGTAGTCACACGAGCTGGGGTATAATGATGTCAGATGAAGAAAGGGAGGAGAATGAGAGGGTGCATGCAGGTTTTTAATAGAATCATGTATAGAGAAAGGGGTAAAATTGTCAGTTTTAGAGGACCCTAAAGAAAAGACACCAGAACCAACACCTAATACTGAGCAACCACAAGCATGATAGTGTAGTGCAGGAGATATATCCCCGACATATGTAAGCAGGTTAAGATCATTACTAGGAAGGAAACAAATGGGTGAGGCTAGCTCTGCCTTAAAGACAAGCAGTGTAGGTAAATATGATTATTGTCTGGGGTTTTCATAATTCCCATTATTGGAGAAGGGGGAGGGCAACCACAATATGTACCATGGCTGCAGATTGATAAAGACAATGTAAAACGTACATTGCTGAGTTTAACTTCCGGTGCGGTAAAATGGACTTATGATTTAGAAAGGGTGACATCAGGTATGATGTTAGCTATAGGTGATGTGAAAAGGCTGCTAGCAGCTATTTTAGGGAAGAGAGCTGGCAGCATTTGGAAGCGAGCAGGATACGCAGGTGAGACTGTGCAAAGCACGACACATGATAGAGGGCCATTTAATAATTGTAGAGCAGACGTATGTGGAGCACTCAGAGTGGTGTGCAATTATGACTCGGAAAATGGGAAAGGATGAAGATCATGTTGCTTATATTCAAGATATTCAGGATAGATTGCGGCAGGAGACTCGTGAACCATGGGATACAACGGTAGCATTATTTTATCATATTTTGTGTTACGGGCTCAGAGCCAGTGCAACAGCAATTGAAAAAACAGTGGGAATGGAAGTTAAGTCATGGCTAGACATACATTTGACAATCATGCATCACTGGCAATTAATTCAGGAGAAGAATAAGGAGAAATCTGAGTACAGAAGGCAGGAGAAAGCAAAGTTAGTTCAGAAGAAATTGTCCCAAATAGCCATTGAAGGAGCGGTATTGACAAGTAATGAAGGAGGGGTGACACAGGAGTTACAGTCAGGGCAGCACAATAATTCAGAATAACCCACTGACCAGACTGGGTACAAATTTTAGCCAAGAGGAAGGGGGAATGGGCCTTGATGAGTAGGCCAAGGTGGATTTCAAAACTCTCAGGGAAGAGGCCGATTTAATGGTGGACGGCCACAACAATGTTGGACTTGTGGAAGAATGGGATACATAGCTAGGACATGCAGAAGCAGAGCCGGCATTCAACAGAATTGGCAAGATACAAGCACAGATACAGCATGCTATGGTTCCACAATGGAACATGGCCCTAGGAGCTTAAAAGGGCCGTGCATGTTAATTGGGGAGTGTAATTGTGATAGGAGGAAATCCTTTCACAGGTATGGGGATGCATGTATATCCACAATAGGACAGCCCACAAAGCGAGTTGATGTATTCAGTACTATCAATGACACCACAACCCCAAGAGGAACCAAGGGTCAAGTTGACGAAAGGAGGCAAGACATTTTCATTTCTAGTGGACACTGGAGCCACTCCTTGTGTCCGCAAGGGAAAATACCCAATGTCAGGTACCACCATGAATGCTCAAGGATTCTCTGGGGTTATGAGTTTAGTTCCTTTTACAGATGAATTAACAATCTCTATAGGAGAACATGATATGTCAATGCCATTACTATATTCTAGGCAGACACCAGTTAATATATTGGGATGTGACTTAATGACAAAGCTTAACATGACAATATATTTTACTGATGAAGGGAAAGTGTGCTCTGCTCCAGGGATACACTATTTGAATGTGGGAGAGTTTATATTAGCCCTTACAGGCCAGAGGTATTACAAGGAGTGCCTTTAGATTCAAAGATATTTGTGTATGGAGTGACTACCTTATTATCCTGGTTACCCAGGCTGGTAGGTAAAATATTGAGAATACCTGATACATTTTTGTTTAGACCACAAATCCCATGGACGATGAGGAAGGGCAGATCATTCCCTTAGAATTAGAAGCAGCAGTGGTCAGAAAAGAAAGGGTGATGCTTTCTGGGACAGATGATGAAGGAGGAGGATGTAGGACAGTGGTAACCCTCAGTGTGGGATACAGGTTGACAGATTTGACAGACGAAGAGCTGTTTAGAGATGACTACTCTGACGATGAACTAGTGTTTTTTATAAGTATCATTTACTGGATTAAAGTAAGGAATAAAGAAATACTGCAGAGAATGGCGTTGGTAAAAAGAAGATAGTACAAGAAATGTTATGGACATCAAGCCCATATGATGTGGTATTATTAAAAGGGATAGGTGCAGTTATAATTAAATTAAAACCAGGAGCTCTTTTTCCATGAGCCAAGCAATACCCCATGTCCAAAGAAGCAGATGAGGGCATATTTGAGACCATTTCCGCTTTAATGAAGCAAGGTATATTGGTGTCATCAGATTCATCATTTAACATGGCCGTGTACCATGTGAGGAAATAAAAGGGGTGTTGTAGAGATTTATTCAGGACCTTTGCCCTCTAAACAGTATAGTTGAAGCTGAGTTTCCTTTAGTTCCAAATCCTGCGATGATACTGCGTAACATCCCATCCACGGTCAAATATTTCATAGTTGCAGATTTGAAGAATGCATTCTTTTAGATTTCTCTTCATGATGACTCACAAGCTTTGACTTCCTTTTCGTATAGAAATACGCACCTCAAACATACTTGTTCGCCCCACGGGTACTTTCAGTCCCCTTTGATCTTTCACAGGGTCCTCCAGATGGACTTGGGTAATGTCCAACTCGAAAGTGCAATAATTCAGAGACAGAAGAAATATGTAGAGAAGACTTAGTTAAACTCATGATCATACTTTCTGAGAAAGGATATAAGGTAGACAAGGAGAAATTACAATATTGTCAAGAAGAAGTCTTGTACATTGAATAGTTGATCCCTCATGAAGAGAGCAAAGTGACACCTGAAAGACAGAAGCAATCATATAAACTGTAGCACCTAAAACAGTGAGGGAAATTCATTAGTTTCTAGGCTTATGCAAATATTGCAGGGCCTGGGATTTTGACTATAGTACATACATTCAATCACTTTTAAAAGGACTCAAAGAAGCACAGGTGGACAAGAGCACAATCACATAGACAGATGAGTAGACTGAAGGGTTTGAAGAAATAAAAAGGCAATCAGCACAGCCTCTGTATTGGGGATTCCGGACTTTAATGAAGAATTATATTTATTCTCCCATTCAAATGAGAAGTCATGACAGCAGTTCTTAAACAGAAGACAGCATTAGGAGATGGACATAAACCGTTGGCATGTAATAGTGGGAGTTTAGATCCAGTAATGAAGGGACACTATCCCTGGCAGCAATCTTTAGCTGCTGCTGCATTCGCAATTGAAAAAAGCTTGAATTATAATGATGGGGTGCTCAATACCGTTATTTTTAGAGCATGCATTGTTTGCAATTTTAGAGAAGCCCAAAAGTAAATTTACCACACAAAGAGCATGGGGGATGATGTGATTATTTCCAACCTCACGATTAAAAAGGTTTGATGTAAAACAGTAAATCCAGCAACGTTTATAGCAGAACCAATAGAAGAGGGTGATTATGTACATGATTGCACAACGTACACTGACTGTTACAATGATATTCCCCAAGCTAGAGAAAATGCCCTCGGGAAGGGAGACATCATTTTTATTGATGGTTTGTCAGAAATTGACCAAGCAACTGGGGAAAGGCATACTGGAGCAGCGGTAGTGAAACTAAATAGAGAAGGTGAATTCGAAGTAGTAACAAACATGAGGTTGTCTTTGAATTATTCAGCATAGGCTGCAGAATTAGTGGTGCTCATCAAAGCTCTGCAGAGATTTGAAGATGAGGAAGTGATGATGTACTCTGACTCCGCCTATGAGACATCAACTGTACATGCAGTTTTGTCACACTGGAAAAGGAGGGGCTCTCTCCATGCAAACGGCACTCCAGTGCAACATGCAGCCCTATTGGATAGGCCTATAGAAGCATTGAGCCTCCCATTGACCCCAGCAGTCATAAAATGATCAGTGCATTCTAAACAAACAGACTAAATTTCTCACGGAATTGAAGCCGCAGATGTAGAGGCCAAAAAAGCAGCCCATTTTCCACTCACATCTAGTTTGGAAAGAGAAGATGTTAAACATATGACAGGATGATGCATGTTAGCAAAGGTGGGCTTTAACATGCAGTCTATTGTCCAGTTAATTGAAATACAAGGTCAAGCTCCACCAGAAGAACCAAACTTATGGAGAAAGCAGGGGTGTTCTTTATCCCCCACTGAGGCAATTTGGAGGCTGGAAAGTACTGGAAAGCCAGTTATGACTTTAGCATTATTGAGAGAAGCGCTGAAGCAGTTTCACTACCCAGCACACACGACTCGAGAGAGTCTAGCTGCAACAATTGCAGAAGAATGGTTCTCAACCAATCTACTGGAACTTGTTGCACAGTTCATTGTGAATTGCATAGTGTGCCAGAATTATACAACACGGCACACTTTGTGAACAATGAGAGGAGCAATCCCTATACGCAATGGCCCATTTCAGCATCTACATGTAGATTATGTAGATATACTGCAGATATGCAATGGCTACAGATATTTGCTGGTCGTGGTATGTTGTTTTTCTAGATGGATAAAGGCAGGTTCATGCCCACACACTGATGCCCCGTGTGTTGCCAAGTTCCTTGTGCGCGAGGTGTTCCCCAGGTGGGGGGTGTGCAAGGTTTTGCAGTCTGATAATGGACCACACTTTGTAAACAAATTATTTGAACAGATATTTCTCCTATTAAGTAAAAAACAGGTTTTATTTCACTTATCACCCATAGGCAAACAGCGTCTGTGAGAGATTAAACAGATTGTTAAATGAGCAAATATCCAAAATGAAAAGCACTCTGAAAAAGGGATGGCTATTTTGCCTGCCCCTTGCCTTATATGCCTTGAGAAATCAGCCCAGTTCAGATCACCATATCTAGATGATATCATCTACCTCATGAGGTGGTGACTGGACGCTGTATGAGAATCCCACTTGCTCCTCCAACTAGGGTAAGACCTGACGCCCAGAGTGTAGTGAAGGCATTAGGGGTGAGATGCATGATTACTTAACCACAATGATTGCAAGTGTTTCTTTCATGTCCAAGAACAGAAGTAAGGGGTCAAAAAGAAATGACAAAGACAATCAATATTGTGAAACAGAAGATTTGCTAAAGGCTCAAAGTCTGTATCTAGGCGACAAGGTGGTAGTATGCAAATGTATATGCACCTGGAGTATGCACCGCTTGGAAGCTCCATATGAGGGAGAAGCTAGCCCCACTGCTGTCAAACTGAAGGGGCGAAAAGCGTGGCTCCATCTACATGAAGTCAAACCCTATAAAGGCGAAACATTGACCCCTCCCAAAGATATCCGAAGGGAAGAAATAGAAATAGTTCTGCATGTTCAGACCCTTCCAAACGAAGAAAGAGAAATGAGAACAAGAAAAATGAAGTACACACAAGCAGCATAGATTAGGATCCAGCGTTTCTAAAAAATCAACTAAAGGCCATCATTTATCAAATTGTGACAAGGAGAAAATAGACTTGCAGCTACCTTGGAACTCCTTTTTCTTTAGACAGGCTTCCAGGAGCAATGTGAGGAGAGTCCGGAATTTGAAGAAGAAAGAAGAGTATCGACTATTGTTTATGATACCTATCATAGCAATATTATACACACTCTTGTGTGTTATTTTTTCATATATATTGCAGGTTTATCCAGCTCTAATACGAAGGGGAATACACATTATCATGTTTCTGGAAGACTCAAGAATAACTGTATTGTCTGGAGAGTGATAATTGCAATAATACTCTACTCCAGTTTGTTATATAAAAGTGATTGAAAAGGAGATAAGAAATGTGTATATTAAAGTAAACACAAAATGGAGAGGCTACAACATTTTAGAGACTCAATACCATCGAGAAAGTCGATAGGTTTTCATGGAATATTGCTTATGATATTGGTTGGTATTATGATTTGTGTTTTTCTCCTTATTACGACATTTTGAGATGTTGCAAAAAGTGGTACAGATATGGAGGGTGTTCATGAAACATCTATTATTGTTCCCACTAAAGGTACAGACAGTATGTTCTATAATATAACTGTGTCTCTCTTTCAATTTAAAAGGGATGTTGAGGGGAACCATGAAGATATAAATACATATCTCGATAGGTCCATGCATTTGACAAATAATCTATGGTACCAGCACATGAAAAAGGTGAGAAGGAGAACATCAGACGAAAGCTGTTATGTGTGTTCCCTTTTACCTCATGCTTTGGGAACATCGAATATATTCACAGCCACAGAAGTATCAGTGAAAAGGGAACATTGCCTTACACACCTTGCACTTTGCCTGACCAGAAGATCGTTCAAATAGTGTGGGTGAATAAAGCAACATCTTCAATAGAAGACAATTATGTACAATATATAAAGTCAAGAGAAAAGCAAGAGACAGCGCACTGAATAATAAAATATGAACAGCCTGGAATCAAGACAGAAGACAATAAGGTGCTCCAATGTAAAGACAAGACTGGGGAGGAAAGACGTGAATGCTTGGAAAGAGACCAGCTACGAATTAAAGGAACAGTGCTTACTCCTGAAGGATTGGCTGATGGATTGGTTGTGTGCAAAACACTAGCATTAACCGGACAATGGGAAGCAGTTGTAATAAACGCAGAGAAAGAATATAAAGACCAGTTGCCTAAGACTGCAAGATTGTTAACATGGGTCAGTGATGAGGGGGTACCCTTGCAAATATTACCCCTGAAGAATACGTCTTTATGCTTAGGAACAATGGCACAATTAAAGTTGGAGAAAACATCAAGTGTGGTCAAGTTATTTACGTCCCAGGCATGAAGGAAGGAACAGCAGACCTAATGGACCATTAGTAGGCCTGGGGATCAAGAGCAAATATGAAATTACCACCAAAATGGGGAGGAGTGTGTTCATTGGTACTGATAAGTATACCAGCATTGGTAGTACTATAAAGTGACTTACAGATAATACAGTTCCTGAAGATTGATGCACACCTGAGGAAGAGAAGGTAAATTGGCAAACAATGACAAAAAGAGAGAATAGTTTTCTGCAAAATTAGTAGAAGCATACTATGACATTCCAGATGAACATAAGCTGTTCAGTAGAACAGCAGTGATATTTACATCTATCTTTATGCCAGGAATTCAGACTGCGGTAAATGCCAAGTGGTTGCAGATCACCAGATGGAAGCTATTGCAAACTATCAACATGACAATAAAATGGTTTAACGCAATCAGAGAAGAAATGAAGGCAATCAGGCAAATGGCCCTCCAGAACAGGTATGCTCTACACTTAATTACAGCAATGGAAGGAGGAGTGTGCTGTACATTCTTTCACCTGCCCATGATGAAGAGAATGGAACCCTGACAGAAGCAATAACGATGGCACAATAAAAGTTGGAGAAAACATCAAGTGCGGTCAAGTTTTTTACATCCCAAGCATGAAGGAAGAAACAGCAGTTCTGATGGATCATTATTGGGCCTGCGGATCAAGAGCATATAAGACATTACTGTTAAAATGGGGAGGAGTGTGTTCATTGGTACTGATAATTATACCAGCTTTGGTAGTACCACAAAGTGACTTACAGATAATACATTTCCCAAAAATGGATGCACACCTGAGGAAGAGAAGGTTGTTTGGACATTCCAGATGAACATAAGCAGTTTAGTAGAACAGCAGTGATATTTATATCTATCTTCATGCCAGGAATTCAGACAGCGGTAAATGCCAAGTGGTTGCAGATACCCGGATGGGAGCTGCTGCAAACTATCAACATGGCAATAAAAAGATTTACTGCAATCAGAGAACAAATGAGGGCGATCAGGCAAATTTCCCTCCATAACAGGTATGCTCTGCACTTAATTACAGCAATAGAAGGAGGCGTGTGCGCCAAGATCGGCATTCTTGCTGTACATTTTTACTTGCCCATGATGAAGAGAATGGAACCCCGACAGAAGCAATAACGATGTAAATTTTGTACACAAAGATGGTGCCGGAGTAGATGATATTGAAGATGACGATTGGTTTACATCTCCGTTTTTATGGATTCCAAACTGGCTGACAAATGCTTTTAAAATGCTTGGAGCAATACTAGTATTCGTATTGCTAGGATTCTGTCTCATAAGGGTCATCTTGGGACAATGCAAGAAGATAGCCAAAATAGCGATTAGGATGAAGATAATGATTGACATTGATGCTGGAACTGGTGAGCAGATGCAAAAAGAAGCCAGACACCATGACAATATAAAGAAAAGTACTCGTGCACTTCCTGGAACTAAGTTTCATTACCCCAAGGATCGGAAAAGATATGTAGGACGTTGGATATTCTGTTCACCATCTGGGGAGTGCTGCCACATGACCTAGAGTGTGGATGAACGCATACAAAATGCAGGTCACCTAAAGGGGCCAGGATGACAAAGATTTGGATCCCAAAAAAAAGCAAGATGAAGAGAAGATGCTGATAAATGATGAAGAGGAGATTAAAGGAATAGTGCGCTCAGAAATATTATTGTCCCGAGGGTTCGGGCTTGTGTTTTTAAGCATACGTTGATCGATTGTACAAACATTTCCTATGCACCTTACCGTAGTTTTACACTTTTCTACACATGCAAAATCAGTCAGCAGGGCGTGGCCATTTTGTGATATTCTTATCCGTTGCAGCATCACCCAAGCAGGACTGCCCTGGTGGCACTAAATCATATCTCCCGCCCCTGAGCCTGACATCACCAAACCTAGTGATATTCTCTGCCTTTCTCCTTGACGTTACTGGGCAGCATAGCCAAACGCGCCCAGTCATCACCTACGTGACGTGACGCAGAACCCGGAAATCAACACAGATCGTCTCACAACACAGCTTGTCACAATTTAGAATATATAACTGTGTTTGAAAAGGAAACAACAAGACTGTACAATTTGGAAAGTACTTTTATTTCACAATAAACGCTACAAGAACATCCGGCGATTGCCATATTCAATCAAATTTGATTTTTTTTTTTTCTCTCGATCCACAAATGTTTATCGTGAGTTACGCAGTGTTCCTTTTGGGTACACAAGGTGTTCGTTTTGGGTAAAAGAAGCACTTTGGTCGCACAGTGAATTGCAAGGCTTGTGCATCAACTCGGCGCTAGACCACCGTAAAGGATATTATGTTGCTCCTAATCGCTGGTACCGCGTAAGGGAATATCGGCCCTTGGCGACCGTCCCAAATAATTGTCAAATATATCCAGCTATTGACGTGTATCTGCAGCTGCCGGTTGAAAAAGCCATCAGTTGGTATCTGGAATCGATGACAATCAGTTAATGGCAGGATGTACCTGTTTGGAAAACATAATAGAAATGGGTCTCAGTAGCCGGTCTTTATTACAATTTATCATTTTACTTATTAATTTGGCATCGTGTTAAAACTAACGATTAGCACAGACGTGAAACAATGTGAACAGAGAGAAAACAGACGTGGAAAGTACTCCACAATTTGCTTCGAAGGATAGTGCTATGGAGTAGGTTCAGCTCTAAACGGGATGCGGAAGCTGATGCTACAATTCGAGGTGCACATAGATGGCATTTTAATGAAATATTAGCCTTGAACCAAGTGGGGGTCTACATGCATCTCGATGCTGGACTGCCCATGTGCATGTTAGAAAGACCAGTACACACAAAGGTTGTACTTGTGTTTCATTGCAATATGCCACACAGAACAAACGAGTACAATGTAACCCAGCAATAACGGTCAGCTAATGATAAGTTGACTCATTCGGGTATAAAATCGTCGAAAGTCAAACTTACATTATATTCGGCATTTCCATTCTCTTGGCGTAACGTAGACTGTAATGCAGACTACGTTTGGATGAACGATTTTTCATAAACTGAACTTACATGTTCCTTAGTCCAGTTTTGGAATGGAGGACCTTATCATATCTTTCATTATTACACCCCTCCTTTAATTCAATTCCTTTTGGAATGGTCCCTTTCTCTCAAGGTCAAAAAACAATTGAACCTTATACTGTGTGTGCGATGCGTGAGCTTCCTCAGCACGCAAGCAAACATTAGAAACTGTTGACCTTCACTCATAATGAAGATACATTCTTAGTTTGCAACATCTTGTCTCACCGCATCCATGAGAACTGGAATTGTGAAGCACGAGCACAGGAGGAAAAATGTGGGGGCTGTCATTGCTCGCTGTTCGTGGTGCTGCTGAGGGGTAGGGGAAACTTTGCAATGACAGAATGCGCCCTACTCCAAAATTGGAGTTGAGGGTACACAAAATGGAGTCAAAGAGTGTCTAGCAATAGCTCCACCTCTGCTTATGTCACAGCCTCCTTCCCCATGGCAGTAGATTGGCAAAGGAGGCGTCCACCAAGAGTGCAAGATCAGGATTTCACTTTTATGTACAATGTATGTTGGCCGGGGGCTCAACCAACACACCCCTTCCTAACATTAGAAACGACCCCCAACCCATGCCCCCATGAATATTTTGATTGGAGTGCCTCTATGTCTCACCAACAATGCTCTTTGATGTGCTGTTTTGTTCACAGTCAGTACTTCTTGCGAGCCGAGTATCTTATGTAGCCTAGGTCTCATCCCTTTTGTGGGATGAGCAGTTATTCAGCTATTTGGGCAACTGTATGGTAAGGCAACTGCCGAACCCCAAAGTTTCTTTCACACTGTTATCCATCTGGCCCTCCCACGATCAGTGAAGGTCCCCAGTAGCTCGATGAATCTGTGAACTGTGAAAGCGCAGCATTAAATTGTATGGCAATCGTAAAAATGGCACTAGTTGAAAAAAAATTAACAAAGATGATACATTTTAAAAGATAAATTGGATGCTTTATTTGGACACTTTATAAAAACATTGTTGATCAAAAAAACAGATGGTAATCATCTGTACCTGGATTTGAACTGTTCCACAAGCTCTGCTTTAGGTGTACAAGGCATGTTGGCAATGTTTTGTGGCAATGTATGTGTACTCGGAACAAAATTGCGCGCAATTCCATGATTATGCATCTCCAAAACATTCCTAATAAGATCTTTCACAAAATCAAATTCTATTTCCTCATATACTGGCTTGACCACCCATTTTTTGCTTCTTTTCATAAAGGCCATAGTGTAGCGAAGCATCCCAAGGTTTCCCGCAGTCCTCGATTGTTCACGGCCCACATTCTCGTTATGCACTAATACCGCTAGTAATGTCCTATATTTCATCCCTTCAATGCCGAAATGCAATCTCTTTGCCCTATAATTTAGGCACATATTGTGGAACTCCTCCAAATCTCCCATGTGACAGAATTCTGTGAGTCGCTTCAAATCTCTTGATAGAGTTTTATCAAACACAATCTTCTCAAGGGATTTGTTTGGAGGTGAAGATGGAATCAACCACTTCTTCTTCTGTTCCTGCTCCGGCGACAAAGGGCCATGTTCACATTGGTGGAAATGTTGGTTTTCTGTCCAAGAGTGAACGTTGGAACAGTGGTGCATTAGTGAACGCCATTTTTCATGTAAAATTTGCACAGACCCATCACAAGTTTTGGAGCTCCACCAAAGATGGTTTCTGAAAGACTGGGACCACTGTGAAATACTTTCAGAACATTTTGTTTTCCCTGCAGCTGAGATTTTTTTTATTGATGGATTTGGCAATGTGCAATACATCAAATTGATGGCGAATATTTGTAAACTGCTCTCTCATTATCTTGGCTATTGAAACATGTCTATCCATGGCCATGAGGTCGATTTGCATTCCCCTTGATTGTAGATCTTCCAGTGATTTTATAAAACCAAGTTTCTCCATGCCCACTGAGGATTTACATTCAGACACATGCACGACCACTGAACTCACAATTTGTTTACTTTCCATGTCCTGAAAGTGGTATGTGCAGTATTTTGCTGAAAATCCGGGGCTGTCACATGGTCCATCGCCAGCTATCCTGAACTGTTTTTTGGAGAATGTACTTTGAATAGACAATTGTTCAATTTTCCAAGCTTCACTAATGGCAGGGAATAAATATTGACATTGACATTTGTAGTACTGCGTTTTAGAAATTAAATGGAGTCCCACAAATTGACAGAAACTGGAGAACTTAATGAAACTAGAGCCACTGAAAAGCAAAGCTGCTGCACACTGTAGATTGCCAGCTGGCAGTCTTTCCAGCATTGGTTGAGCGGACCATGAATATTTTTCATGGAACATTTCACAGGTGGCATGTATTTTGAGGTTACTGCCTTGTAATACACGAGTCACATTCACCACTGGCTTCCCACATATTTCCCCTCACACTGAATGCACCTTTATAATCTCCATCAAGCTGCTGTCGAATACTATGTATTTGTCCTCCTTTATTAGACTGTCATCGAGATCTTTCTCTAGTTCCTCGGTCAATTTTATTGATGCTTTAGTCCCTGTCATTTTAGCGTCTGTTACTTGAACGTGAATCGGAGAAATCATCAATGTCGATTGATTTTTGGGAGGTCCTTTTTTCGGCGGGTGTCGATTGTGTCAAGTGGTCTGCGACTAATTCAAAAGCATCTTCAATACATTCAGATTCATCTTCATCTGGTGGAGCAGTCGCATTGTAGCAATGGTCCAAAAACACTTTGCTGGCTTCACCGGTCTCATTAAATTCATTTTCTGGCCATTGGGCAAATGCATTTCGAGTCTGAACACGCTGCGCCTCAATTAATAGTTGCTCCATGGTGTAATCAGTTTGGCAAGCAGCATCTCTCATTTGTGTCGCTGTCTGTGTATGCATAGTCCGTACACAACCGGGCAACTAGAAGACAGGTTGGAAAAAGATGTTCAATGTAAATCCAACATACAGTGTTGGACAATTTACATTAAAAAATCATATTCTGAAGGCTCCAGCACAAAACACTGTTTAAAAATTGAAATTGTTAATAAATTACCTTATCTTTCTTGCGTTTCGTTGAAACCTTCTTTACTGTAACATCAGCAACAGCAAGCTGGTCCACTAACTCGGATCCACGTGCCTCCTCTTCTATATCCAGATCTTGTATACATCCCTAGAAAAGAGTATCCATTTAAAATAAGTAATTTGTATTAGAAATCAAATTATTCCTTCGCACACATGGCTTACACAGATAAACTCGTACATCGTGTACGTCATTTAGTAAAAATATACATTTGGAATTTCACCTGATTGATGGCTAGTTTACTCGATCAAAGTTGACTGTGCGAAGCACACACTTCGAAATGTTGCACTCAAGCAATTTGCAAAAACTGATTGTTTCTAATATTGTCACTGTCTAATAGTTTCAGATCTAGGACCGACTTTCTTTCATGCGAGGGAACTGTCAGTATGCATACCTCTGGCTCTGGATTTAAATTTAACACACACAATGTGACAGAGACAATGGTACATATCTATAAAAAAACATGAATGAAACATTGTGTAAAGGAACGATGTCTTATGTGGATTGCAGGGGTACGGTCTGCATCAGGGGATCCTGCCTGGAGATACAGAGTATGTGGAGGGCATGTGTACAAAGGCACCCGGGCGTAGGATAACTTTGAAGTGTACATGGTGTTTGGCACCTTGGCCGTTCGCGCCCCTGCCAGCCCCCTTTGGCAGCGCACATCCACTGGTGCCAACTGCCTTTGATAATGGAGGGGGATGGATGGGCCTGAGGCATGCAGATAAGGCCCGGAACACTGCTGAATGGAGACACACTTATGTGGATTGCAGGGGCGCAGCCTACTCGAAGGGATCCTGCCTGGAGACACGGGGGCTGTGGAGGGCATGTGTACAATGGCTCCTGGGTGTAAGATAACTTTGAAGTGTACATGGTGTTTGGCACCTTGGCCATTCGCGCGCCTGACAGCACCCCTTGGCAGCGCAACTGGTGCCAACTGCCTTTGATAATGGAGGGGGGATGGATGGGCCTGAGGCGTGCAGACAAGGCCCATAACACTGCTGAATTGTCGTGAGCACTGCTCCCGAGAAGCCAAGTGAAGCCCAGCATCCCCGGAAGCAGGCTCACGACCCTCGTCCCCGGCGCCAGCAAACCCCTATTGGGGCCCTTTGGACCATGTCCTGGCGCCTCAGGCTCATAAGGAACCTCTGGGGCGCCGGGCTCATAATTCTTGCAAAGGTGCTTGGGTGGACCTACCTGTAGCAGACCATGCTGCATACTCACCTTTGCAAATGCTGGCAGGATGAAGTCCCCAGCCTTCTGCTGGGAGGAACTAGTCCCTGAACTGGGACTACTTTCTTACCTGGGTGGGGCTGGTGCCACTCCTTAGCTCTGGAACACAGGAACTCTTTTACCTGGGTGAGGAAGAAGACACTCAATCACTCCAACACTATTTAAACCACACCCGATTGGGAAAACGTGCTTCGCGTTATTCTGCATCTGCAGCAGGACGCTCACCGAGTCAGCTCCAGCATTCCAGTGACATCTCCAGCTTCAGCTCAGCAACCTGTGGAAGAAAGACACGAGAACTACACTTACCATCCAGGAATCCAGACACCGGCACAACCTGCAAGCAAAAGAAACATAAGGTTAGCAAGTTGCAACACGTTCGCAGCCGCGCTCGCTTACCTGATCCATCTGGGCTTTCACGGATTCTTCACGGCCTTCTCTTCAGCAGCCTAACGGCACCTGTAAAGACAAAGAACATTGTTAAGTAGGAATCGGGTGAAGGCGGCCGCATTTACTTTTCTTACCTGCTTTTGTGCGCGTATTACGATCTCTTCAACCGCAGCAGCCCAGCACCTGAAAACAAGAAAAGACATTATTTAAGTGCCATTAAAGACTGCAAGAAAGCCTAACACTTACGTGTTTCCCCACGTGCATCCGCGACTGGGAAAACGCCCGCCAGGTCCCGACTCCTGCAAATAAGAAAAGAACATTGTTCTGCTATAATAAGGTCACAGATCATTATACTCACGTACTTCGCACGTGCAACGGCAACGGACGAACAACGCCCGCAACATCTCAAGACCTGAAAACAGAGAACAAGGGACATTATCGAGGTGTCATTGAAATTCCCATACCTACGTACAACCGCACGTGTCGCGCACTCAGTGACCATGCCCTCAGCATCCAGGCACCTGAAAAAGACAATGCAAAGACTTCATTAAAGGTGCCCATCTCTTCAAGACTATAAACTCTTTATACCTACTGGCATCTGCTCGTGCAGTAACGGCGGCATCACCTTTTGGCATCTCAGCACCTGTGCCACTTCTAAGGCCACAAAAGACTTTGAGGACCTCCAGTGACGTAACTGGAACCCACGCACCCCTGCATAAATCGCAGGATGGAGAGCCCAGCATTTATACGCCTAAGGTGAGAGCTCACCAGGACATTGGACTTTTGGAGAGTTGGCGATTAGTGAGGAGGAAGTCCAGCCAAACGGTCATTAACCCTTTTTTCTTCCGCCTGCAGAAGCCTTACCCTGCAAGCCAGACGGTCAATAAGAGGAAGCCCAGTCCAGAGAGTCATCCGAGCTCTACGCTTCTCAATTGAAGAGACTATATCAGTTCAGCCGGGACCAGCGCCTCCGTGGGAATCAGGTCAGCGTTACAGAACGCGAAGCCCTCCAATAACCTCCTACCCAGGCGCTATGGAAACTTCCGACACTGATCAACTGGCCCAGTTACTAGGGGAATTAAGAGCTGAAGTACATGCTGCCCGCCAGGAAACGAATGCCCTGAGGAGGGAATTGATTATGTCCAAAGAACGAACTGATGACCTCGCCAGACAGTTATTACAAACACAAGCGGGACAAACCGCTCTACCTAATTCAGGAGGGACCTATACCCCGGCGGCTTCAGCCAATCCTGTTCAAATCAATCTGCCCGGAAATGTGCCTTTGGCTCCGCCCGAACGCTTCTCTGGTGACCCTAAGAGGTTTGCGGTGTTCATAAATCAGTGCTGATTGCACTTTCTTTGTAGACCAGCTGCTTTTCCGACTGATCAGACTAAAGTAGCCTTTGTGCTTTCGTATCTTAGCGGCAGCGCCGCTGATTGGTCGATCCCTCTGGTTACACAGGATGACCCGATTCTTCGCAATTTCCAGGCCTTCCAGGCCAATATGGAAAGACTTTTCGCAAGAGATTCCCAGGGGCAGGCCCTGGACAACGAACTCCTTTCCCTACGGCAGGGCAATCAGGATCTTCTGGCTTATATTGCGTCATTTAACAGACTAATCGTAGAAACCAGATGGCCCGAGGACAAGAGGATCACGCTTTTCCACAGGGGTTTGCGTGGCGAACTCAAAGACGTCCTAGCCCAGGTCGTGAATCCCCCTCAAGATTGTTCAGAGTACATTGATTTAGTGGTCCAATTGGATCACAGACTGCAAAACAGAAAGGCAGACCGCTCCAGGTTCGAGACTCCAGTATTCTCTAAGCCACTAACTCACACCAAAGGAGTTGAAGCCATAGAACCTATGCAAATAGGGGTCGTAAAGGGTCCCCTAACCCAGAAAGAACGCGACAGGAGACGACAATTGCAGCTATGTCTCTATTGTGGAAATTCAGGACATTTCCTCCGAGATTGCCCGGTGAAACCTCCGAAGAAGACAGTGGGAGCTTCTGATAAGAATTCCGAAAAGCCCGAGCCGGGAAACGACCTCGCCCGACAAGTGTAGAGGTCCGCTTGCCGAGCGTAAAAACCAGTTCTTTGACCTCGCACTTCATAATGTCAATGGTCCTCATAAATCCAGAACGACCGGATCGTTTGCATGCCATTAAAGCATACATTGATAGCGGAGCGATTGGAAATTATGTAGACCACGAGATGGCTTCCAGGATGAACCTACCCCTTTGTCCTAAGGTAATTAAAGACGTCATTACCACAGTGGATGGTACGGAAATAGCCTCCGGACTGGTAACCCATACCACCACAGAAGTGACGTTATTAGGCCAAGATGGACATCGGGAGGTAATCGTGTTCGATGTGATCAAGGCCCCTCAGTTCCAAATAATTCTGGGGATCCCTTGGTTGGAGAAACACAATCCTCAAATTGATTGGCGAGCAAAGACGATACAGTTCCCAGAGTGTGCACCTACTTGTTATCATCGACCCAGTATTGGCCTAGCAGTAGCAACATCCGAAGGACCGCAATTGCCTCCAGAGTATCAAGAATTCCAAGATGTCTTTCAGAAGGAACAGGCTAATACCCTGCCTCCCCACAGATCTTACGACTGTCAAATAGACCTGATACCCGGAGCCACTCCCCCTTGTAGTAGAATTTACGCCCTTACCGAGCCTGAAAATCTTCATTTGCGACAGTATCTGGACCAGTACCTGGCCAATGGATTTATCCGCCCATCAAAGTCTCCTGCATCCTCGGCTCTGTTCTTCGTACCTAAAAAAGAAGGTGACCTTAGAACCTGTATTGATTATCGTGCCCTGAACCAGATAACGGTAAAGAACAGATACCCCCTACCTCTGATCCCGGAACTCCTTGACCAAGTTAAGAACGCCTGCATTTATACAAAGCTAGATCTCCGGGGAGCCTACCACTTGGTACGGATTAAAGAAGGCGACGAATGGAAGACGGCATTTCGCACCAAGTATGGACTATTTGAATACCAAGTGATGCCCTTCGGACTATGCAATGCACCAGCCGCTTTTCAGTATTTTATGAATGATGTCCTCAGAGAACTCATAGATGTTTGCGTAGTCGTCTACATAGATGACATCCTTGTGTACTCATCTTCAGAAGCAGATCATCGGAAACATGTTAGAGCCGTCCTTGAAAAACTCTGCCAACATAAGCCTTTTGCTAAGCTCGAAAAATGTGTTTTTCACGTCACGGAGGTCGAATTTCTAGGCTTTATTCTGACACCCAAAGGACATGGACTCGAGAAAGGTGGACGCTATCATCAAGTGGCCATCACCTACTTCCGTGAAAGGTGTCCAAAGCATGTTAGGTTTCGCCAACTTTTACCGCAGGTTTATTCCAGAGTTTTCACGAGTGGTGCATCCCATCACCGCCCTCTTAAGAAAAAACAAACGTTTCGAGTGGTCAACAGAAGCTGAACAGGCCTTTCAAGAGCTAAAAGCCAAGTTCACCTCAGCACCCATACTGAAACACCCACGCCCAGACCTCCCTTACATCGTTGAGACCGATGCCTCCAGCTTAGCAATGGGGGCGGTTCTATCACAGAGAGATCCGGAAACTAACCAATTGCACCCCGTGGCATTCTGGTCTCGCAAGTTCTCGGTGCCTGAAATTAACTACACCATCACAGATAAAGAGCTTTTAGCAATTAAGTCCGCTTTCAAGGCCTGGCGGCACTATCTCCTTGGAGCCAAACACACTGTCACGGTAATCACCGATCATCGAAACCTACAATACCTGAAAACCGCCAAAGCTCAGTCCTCCAGACAGCTTCGCTGGGCACTTTTCTTTGCCGAATTTGACTTTGTAATTACTTATCGCCCCGGCAACAAAAATGGCAAAGCGGATGCCCTTTCCCGGATTGGAATGGGAGATAATATTGTCAATCCTGAACCTGTGCCAATAATTCCAGAACAGAGAATCCTGGGCCTGATTTCTTCACAATCCATCGAAGATATCGAAGCAAAAGTTAAACAACTTGTGACCCCTTCGGACCTACAAAACTGGCAACTGAAGGGAAAGGACTTCATCATAAAAAAAGACCTGCCTTATTTTCAGGGACGACTATTCCTACCACATGCCGATTTACAAAAACAGGTAATCTCTTGCTACCATGATTCCTTGATGGAGGGCCACCCAGGCATTGCCAAAACCTCGGAAAAAGTCAAGAGACACTTCTGGTGGCCGTCATGGAGAAAAGACATAAAGGAGTTTGTGATGTCCTGTGGTGTGTGTGCCCAAAACAAAGGTCAGAAGGAAAGACCAGCGGGTCTCCTGCATCCGCTAGACATCCCGCCACATCCCTGGCATACCCTCTCCATGGACTTCATCACCGATTTACCCTCCTGTTCCAGATACAACACTATTCTAGTAATTGTAGATTTGTTTTCTAAAATGGCCCACTTCGTTCCACTAAAGGGCTTACCTTCAGCTTCAGTTCTAGCACGGGAATTCCTTGAAAATATTGTAAGATTGCACGGCTTCCCTTCGGTTTTGATCTCAGATAGGGGGAGCCAGTTTATCTCTCACTTTTGGCGAAGTTGCTGTCGTTTAGCTCAAATCGATGTGAGACTTTCAACCTGCCATCATCCCCAGACCGACGGACAAACTGAGAGGACAAACCAAACTCTGGAACAATATTTACGTTGTATGCTACAGCAGTCGGAAAGTAATTGGAAAGATATCCTTTGGATAGCCGAATATGCTTACAACAACTCGATCCATTCAGGAACCGGAAAAAGTCCCTTTTACATTTTATATGGGATTCATCCTCGAACCTCCAATCTCGACCCGCCCCAAGATCTTGGAACGCCTGCCGTGGATCAACTTCACAATGCTATCACTCAAGCTTTCAAAGAAGCGACAATCCACCTACAACAGGCTAAAGAACGGTACAAAAGGGGAGCAGACCAACACCGAAGAGATGCCCCTCAATACCAGGTTGGAGATCAAGTTTGGTTATCCACCAAACATTTATCACTTAAAGGACCTCACACCTTCAACCCAAAATATCTGGGACCATATCCAATTACAGCCATAATAAACCCAGTGGCTGTCAAATTGGGTTTGCCATCCCACATGAAAATACATCCGGTGTTTCACGTATCTCTACTAAAACCTATGCAACCTGGAACCAGACTGAATAAACCTCCAGAGCCTTTTCAAGTAAATGGAGAGCCTGAATTTGAGGTTAAAAACATCCTGGACTCCAAGATCATCAAGTCAAAATTATACTATCTGATCGACTGGAAGGGTTACGGACCTCAAGAACGATCATGGGAACCCTCTGACCACGTCCATGCTCCTCGTCTAGTCAGATAATTCCACCGAACTTTTCCCAATAGGCCAAAACCTCCGGGGAAGGCAAGTTTGGGAGGGGCCTTGAGGGGGGGTGCTGTCATGAGCACTGCTCCCGAGAAGCCAAGTCAAGCCCAGCATCCCCGGAAGCAGGCTCACGACCCTCGTCCCCGGCTCCAGCAAACCCCTATTGGGGCCCCTTGGACCATGTCCTGGCGCCTCTGGCGCCAGGCTCATAAGGAACCTCAGTCCCGGCACCAGGGGCGCCGGGCTCATAATTCTTGCAAAGGTGCTTGGGTGAACCTACCTGTAGCAGACCATGCTGCATACTCACCTTTGCAAATGCTGGCAGGATGAAGTCCCCAGCCTTCTGCTGGGAGGAACTATTCCCTGAACTGGGACTACTTTCTTACCTGGGTGGGGCTGGTGCCACTCCTTAGCTCTGGAACACAGGAACTCTTTTACCTGGGCGAGGCTGAGGAAGAAGACACCCAATCACTCCAACACTATTTAAACCACACCCGATTGGGAAAACGTGCTTCGCGTTATTCTGCATCTGCAGCAGGACGCTCACTGAGTCAGCTCCAGCATTCCAGTGACATCTCCAGCTTCAGCTCAGCAACCTGTGGAAGAAAGACACGAGAACTATACTTACCATCCAGGAATCCAGACACCGGCAGAACCTGCAAGCAAAAGAACCATAAGGTTAGCAAGTTGCAACACGTTCGCAGCCGCGCTCGCTTACCTGATCCATCTGGGCTTTCACGGATTCTTCGCGGCCTTCTCTTCAGCAGCCTAACGGCACCTGTAAAGACAAAGAACATTGTTAAGTAGGAATCGGGTGAAGGCGGCCGCATTTACTTTTCTTACCTGCTTTTGTGCGCGTATTACGATCTCTTCAACCGCAGCAGCCCGGCACCTGAAAACAAGAAAAGACATTATTTAAGTGCCATTAAAGACTGCAAGAAAGCCTAACACTTACGTGTTTCCCCACGTGCATCCGCGACTGGGAAAACGCCCGCCAGGTCCCGACTCCTGCAAATAAGAAAAGAGGTGCTATAATAAGGTCACAGATCATTATACTCACGTACTTCGCACGTGCAACGGCAATGGACGAACAACGCCCGCAACATCTCAAGACCTGAAAACAGAGAACAGGGACATTATCGAGGTGTCATTGAAATTCCCATACCTACGTACAACCGCACGTGTCGTGCTCTCAGTGACCACGCCCTCAGCATCCAGGCACCTGAAAAAGACAATGCAAAGACTTCATTAAAGGTGCCCATCTCTTCAAGACTATAAACTCTTTATACCTACTGGCATCCGCTCGTGCAGTAACGGCGGCATCACCTTTTGGCATCTCAGCACCTGTGCCACTTCTAAGGCCACAAAAGACTTTGAGGACCTGCAGTGACGTAACTGGAACCCACGCACCCCTGCATAAGTCGCAGGATGGAGAGCCCAGCATTTATACGCCTAAGGTGAGAGCTCACCAGGACATTGGACTTTCGGAGAGTTGGCGATTAGTGAGGAGGAAGTCCAACCAAACGGCCGTTAACCCTTTTTTCTTCCGCCTGCAGAAACATTACCCTGCAAGCCAGACGGTCAATAAGAGGAAGCCCAGTCCAGAGAGTCATCCGAGCTCTACGCTTCTCAATTGAAGAGACTATATAAGTTCAGCCGGAACCAGCGCCTCCGTGGGAATCAGGTGAGCGTTACATGAATGGAGACACACTTGATTCACTGAAAAAACTGAAACAACCATTGATAAAAGTTCTGTTGTGCTTTATTTTGTTTCTTAATTTTATGGCACAAATGTACTACACATTGTAAAGTTCAGGTTGCAGCACAGTGAGGGAAAATCCTCTGTATTGACCGCTGTCACTGGGGAATGTCTCTCTAATGGCACTAACGACACAGGCGGGTACTACTCATTGAAGGCAGTGTCCAAGCCTCCCATGAAGCCACCATGTGTACCAACGATAGGCCAACAGCCTGTAGCACCTGTGAAAGAGAAAGATACAAACTGTTCTTAAATGACCAAGATAAGTGTATTAAACCTTAGTTGCCAATGACAATTCTTGTAGCCAATGGCATTGTTGCCAGTACAAATGCTACCTAGACACTGTACAATATTGAATGACTATCATACGACTATTACTAAAGAATTGCAAGACTAATTTGGTTTCACAATGATATATTGAAGTTACGACAATATAGGAGACAACCATGAAATAGTAGTGGCGTAAGTGACATCACAACCAGCGTATACTTACTTGTTACTAGGATTCCGTGGGCGAACTGTTGCGCGAAGTTCGTGCACAAGCACCATCATAATCCTCAACACGGACCATGTGAGGCAGGCTGCCCTGAAGTCTGGCAGCTCGGTAACGCATAGCGGCCGTGTCTCGCCGTGAGATATGTAGGACAAGCAACCACAGTTTTCTCGGCAGCAGCAGTTCTCCTCCTCGGTTGGCATTAACGCGCACCGATTGCAGGGGCACCAGGTGGAAACGCCGTCCATGTGACTAGGCTCAGGCTCTTGATCTGTTGAATCGTCCTCCCAACTGTCGTCCGAAGCCCCATCGTTTCTGCATCTTTCTCTTTTGAGTAATTCTGCCTTGGAATATTCCGGCTCATACTGGTAAGGCTGTATTTTTGCCACTGTGGGGGAAACGAAAATAATTTATAGTAATGGTACTGGTATCTGTTCGCATGGGCTACAAGCAACGCAGGTAGCTGACCAGAGCACATAAATGAGGCACAGAATACTCAAAGAAAGACAGTGAGAGGAATGGAAACCAAAATCTGATGTTGTCTGTTGTGGAGCGGTCTGTTTATACTTATTGAGGAAAGAGGCATCCTGCCGTTTCCATGGCGACACGTCATTAGCTGAAGTGCAGAGAACGTTGACACAAGATGTGCTTTGGCATTGTGAAATGGCAGTACGCGTCTAGTGATGTCAGGCTCAGGGGCGGGGGATATGAAATGGTGGTACGCGTCTAGTGATGTCAGGCTCAGGGGCGGGGGATATGATTTAGTGCCGCCAGGGTAGTCCTGCTTGGGCGATGCGGTAACGGATAAGAATATCACAAAATGACCGCGCCCTGCTGCCTGATTTCGCATGTGTACAAAAGTGAAAAACTACGGTATGGTGCATAGGAAATGTTTGTACTATTGATCAACATATGCTTAAAAACACATGCCCGAACCCTCGGGACAATAATATTTCTGAGCGCACTATTCCTTTAAGACAATGGAAGAGAATGTGGTTGAAAATTCGACCAGAGAGGTGGATGCAGAGGAACAGGTAGATGCTATCTCACCAGTTCCTGCCCCCTCACCTCCGCTATACTGGATCAGTCGGAGAAGAGCAATAAATGGGACCTCCTGCATTGTTCCCATACCGCATTGTGTGTATGAGAGATGTTATGCACTCAGACAGCGATATAGAATGTAGCCTCACACTGAAGGTGTGGAAGGGTGTTGCATGGAAGAATACTTTATGGAAGGATGTTGTCTACCAAGAGGTCCGAATGCATCAATGAATATTATGGATGGACGTTAAAGTGAAATCTGACAAGGACAAAGTGATGTCATAAAGAAGATATATGAACCTACGCTGAAACAATATGAAAAAACCTAGAAGTAATGATGTAAATGAAAAACTAAGAGTAACATATACCTAAAGCTAAATTGATCATGGATCTAACTTACTGACCAATAACTGTAAATACGCAGTAACACAAGTTAGAAAAAAAAACGTACATAAGCCTGCTATAGAGGAATATATAACATGACAAGGACGGCCATAGTAGGAAGATGGACTTTGGCTCATGTTGAACTTTACGAAGCTACCTCAGGAACAGGCCAAGGCTGTAGAATCAGGAGACGTGGAAAAACAGCTCCGTTTGCAGATCCGACGATAAGTCAAGGTTGGCCCAGAGTTAAGGATGGTATTTTTAAATGATAAGCACAGAGCGCAAAGGGACTACGTGGATAAACTCTGAATGTAGGACATTCTTCACAGAAGGAAGAAGAAGAAAACATATGTGAGAGCCAAACTGCTGGTCAATTAAAAGAATACAAAGTTCATGTGAGATAGAGTGAGCAAGTCTCTAGATGCCAAGAGGAGCAACAACACTGCATAATTAGATCAAATAGCAGTAAATTGAAGGTTGCAATTAACATGTGTGGTCTCTTCACACAGAACTTGGGGTTGGTCATCCTAAGTTACCTGGGGTAACCCAGTCGTTGACACTTTGCTCACTGTGCTCAGAGAGGTACAGCTCCACTTCACTGATGAGTCCCGACTAGGCCGAAACACGTGTCTGGGGTGCTGTTGACACTCTTGTTGAAAGGAGGTTTGCCAGGCATTTCGGTGCTGGACTGCCCTTGTGGACTGCACAAAGACTGATGTGCAAGTGGATATTCCTCCTTTGTGAAAAGTACAGTGAGCAAAAAGCAATGGCTGCAGACTCTTAAAGTGGGTAAAAACCACAGAACGGGTTACCATTTTTTGTTCTTTCTAGAGTGGGGCGCCTGCTACCTGTTTTGTATTTTTACAAGGAACTTGGGGTCGGTTACCCTAAGTTACCTGGGGGAACCCAGACGTGGACCCCTTGCTCATTGTATTCAGAGAGGCACATCTCCGCCTCACTGATGAGGCCTGATTAGGCCTAAACACGTGTCTGGGGTTTCTCTTGGCACTCTTGTTCAACTAAGATTTGCCAGGCAATTCAGTGCTAGACTGCCCTTTTGGGCGGGACAAAGACTGATATGCAAATGGATATTCCTCCTTTGTGAAAAGTACAGTGAGCAAAAAGCGATGGTTGCGGACTTTCAAAGTGGGTACAAACCCCAGAACAGGTTATCATGCCATGTTCTTTGTTGAGAGGGGCACCTGCTACCTTTTTTGTATTTTAACAATGAAAGGATTCAATGCAATCAGAGAAGAATTGGCTGATGACTCTCCAGAACAGATATATTCCAGATCTAATTACAGCAATGGAAGAAGCCGTGTGTGCCAAGATCGAGCCTTCTTGCTGTACATCTATACCATCTCATGATGGGGGGAATGGATCCCTGGCAAAGGCAATAACTATGCTGATGACTCTGCAAACGAAAATGGAGGATGAAGTTGATGAGACGGCGGCAGATGATCGGTTGTCACCATTATTATCATGAATTCCAACCTCGTTGGCAAATGCTTTTCAAAATACTTGTAGTAGTACTAGTGTTAGTATTGCTGGATTCTGTCTCTTAAGGGTCGTATTGGGACAATGTTAGAAAAAAGCCAAGAAAGCTGTTGGAATGAAGATAATGAATGCCATAAATACTGCAAATGGAGGAGAAGTGCATGATGAGGAAAGTACCCCTGATAATATAAAGAAGAGTTCCCTTGCACCCCAGGAAGAACGTTCTATTACCCCAAGGATCATAAGAAATATGTAGGATGTTGGATATTCTGTCCACCATCTGGAGAGTGCTGTCACATGACCTGGAGTGTGGCTGAACATATAAAGAATGCAGGCGACCTGAAGGGGGGTGACAAAGGATCCTAAGGAAACAATCATTTGAAGAGATGATAAAGGAGAATGAAAAACAGTACGAAGAGAAGAAAAAGGCAAATGATGAAGAGAAGATTAAGACAATAGAAGAAAAGAATTTGGTCAAAGATTGAACCAGAGGGGGGAATGTAGAGGAGCAGGTAGCTGCTTTCTCACTAGTTCTAGCTCCCTCACCACCGTCATACTGTAATGGTCAGAGAAGAGCAGTAAATGGGACCCCTGTGTCGTTCCATACCACATTGAGTGTATGAGAGACATTATGCACTCAGACAGTCATACAGAATGCACCCTCACATTGAGCAAGTGGAAGGATGCCACATGGAAGAATGTATGGAACGTTAAGTGAAATTTGATGATGGCAGAGTGATGTCATAAAGAACATATTTGAACCTATGCTGAAATTATATGAAAATACTTAAGAGTAACAATGTAACTGAAGTATGAAGAGAAACATGTACTCAAAGCTAAAAAAATCATCACTATGAAGAAGATGAAGTTATTGATCAATAACTGTAGGAAGGAAACATATAGAATTTTGCTACAAAGGTACAAATAACATGGCTTGGACGGCCATAATAGCAAAATGGACACTGAATCATGTCTGATACAACCAAGCTACCTCAGAAACAAACTAAGGCTGCAAGATTAGGAGATGCAGAAGAATAATTCTGTGTGCACAACCGATAACCAGTCAAGGTTAGCTCAGAATAAAGGATGCTATTTCAAGGAATAAGCAAAGAGCACAAAGAGTTACCTGGATACGCTCTGAATATGGGACAGTCCTCATAGATTGAAGAATAAGAAAACTTCTGAAAAAAGTAAACTGTCGGTCAATTAAAAGTGCACAATGTTCATATGAGATGGCGTGAGCAAGTCTCTAGAGGCCAAGAGGAGCAAGTGCATCCAGCATTTTTAAAGCAGATAGCAGAAAATAGAAGGATGAAATTAACAAATGTGTGGTCTGCTAACACGTGATTTCAGAGAAGAGAACAAGGGCTATTCATTAAGCCCAAAAAAAGATAGCGTGTGCTTACACTCCCTTGACTGTTCCAGGCCAGTGAGAAGTCAACAAAGTCACTACAAAAGGACGACATTGGCTTATGGCCTACCGATGAGAGGTGATGGACTAATTGGGAAAACGGCTGACGGGCATCAAACACCTAAGTTTTGTTTCGCTTACGTTTTGCTAAAAGAGTCGAAAGTCCAAGATTGGACTAGTATGCCAACCAATCAGTGGGTTTGAGGGACAACCTAACATATAATGTTGCAAAGACCAACCCACTGACAGTTTGTCCATTATAATCAGTACTGTACGGATGTAGAGGTAGTTCAAGGCGTGCCCTACAAATAAAGGGTAGCCAATGATGCACTAATCCTTATATATTCTATAAGTAGACATGTTCCCTTAACCAATCCTTCCCAGCGATAGGTTTTGTATTTTGTCACGTAGAATGACGTCATAGATGATGCATATTGCGCTATAAAGACCTCTGTGTAATCAAGCTGCTTTGTGAGCGTACATGCATCAGTCCGATGTTTGGCAGGTCTCTCTGCTTTGAATAAAGTAGTGTTTTGCCATATTCTTTGAGTCTGTCAGGTTATTTGGTCTGTGATCTCTATTTGTAATTCCATTTAGCACAAAATATGCTTCAAGGTGCTAGAGCACACTTTACTAAGAGCTCACAAACCAGACCACAACCTCTACAACCATGCAAGGATTATATATCATTACACCCAGGTGCGTGTGGTAGTCTTTGGGCCCTAACTCCCATTCCTCCTTCCCACTAGGTGCGTTGCTCACTAACGTCCGGAGATCTAAAATATTCAACATTAAACTACACTACTCAATACAGCCTCCAAACCTGTGGGGTTGCGATCAGCACATACAGCCCCCACCCCTTTCATCTTTCGCAACCCAGGAGCCTCCCCTATGGGCAACCCACTCCCGCATTTTCTTCCCTCCCCTGAACACAGAAAAACACGACAGCTGCATAGGTAGCGGGTGCTTCCGACCTGCACTCACCAACACCACAGATTTCTGCATCTGCCTCTCTCTCTGTCCCACTAACAGCATCCCCCTCACTTTTTTGCAATTCCAGGTGCAACCAGGCCAGCATAATTAGCAGAAGGGCCCTTTACTTACCTTAAACCTCGATGCGAGGTGGAGTCAGACACTTGGCTAGAGCTGGGTAGATTCCCGCCTATCTGGCCAACCAAAAAGTCAATGGTATTCTATCTTTCAGAAGCATCAGCAATCACTCTAATTTCCCAATATATCAGTCCACAGAGGAGCAATAGGTTACGAGATTAACTGTACTATTAAACAGAATGGTGCGAGCACAGGACCTAGGGAGACTGCCCGGGTTCACTCTGGAAAGAGCATTTTTTGGGGCTTGGATGTTGAGCGTGGGAGCACAGCTCCTGTGTAGTATTGATGATACAGCTATGCCCTGCATGGTGAATACACAGCAGAGCAGATGACATTTCAAAGCTTACTTCAGTGGTCAAAGTGCATGAAAAGAAGTAGTGGAAGTATGCTCCCTGCTGGCCCGCCTCGCTGCCCACAAACCCCATTGCCATGCCCCCTCCCACGCACAATGCAAACCCCTAAACAAATACACCTTCTGTTAAAAGGAACGATCAGTGCTGAAAGTTTCAACTGCTTCCTCCAATTTTATTTTAAAACGAAAGCATTCCGGAACAGTTTCTTTGTAAAATAAAAGCATATGAATAGTAAAATTTAATAAAAACAAGTAGAGAAGCACCGCTCCCAACTGCCCCTGCCCACTTCGTGTTTATTACACATGTTGGGCCGTGGTCCCGAAAGACATGTTCATGTCTCACCCTCATACGTTACTGCCACACCCAATTCTCATCCCACTTAAAGAACTGACTGGCGAAGTCTGGGTCAGTTTTCAATGTGGTAGGGCCTGATTCACGGAACGTTTTCCTATGGGATTGCGCCATTATAAAACACTTCCATGAATCCGACTTTGCCTGCCCCGATGTTCCCAAACCAAGACCTCATATATGGAGCGAGATGCAGTCGCCACAGACCTCTTAGGACGCCGTTTCCTTTGGCGGTCCCTGGGCTGTCAATCAAGGGCGATGTCCTAAAAATTAAAGTGGGGGGACTCAGCAACAAACAAATTTGAACCCTGCTGCAAAAGCACAATCCTCATTAGACTGTGATAGTTCCAAATTGCCCTTCACGGAGAACACGATTTTGTAACTGGAAACGTATCTACATGTAACAGTAGATGGCGCAGTTGGTACATTTTTGGAGTCGCATTGGATATTGCCAATTTCCTGCTGTCGGTAGTGGCTTCTGGCATGTTCTCCGCGTCCGAGTGAAGTGTCTACGACCGTTGTCCTTACCACTATAATTCATTAGAAAAAGGGGCTCCTGTTCAGTAGCAAGCACCGTCTAGTGCTATTTCAGAACTTTAAAATGTATTTTTTAGAGCCAGTAAGGTGGGGGACCACTCCATTTAGAGTCGAGGTATTTAAGCAAGCAGGACAAGTGGATTTATTCCACTGACGTTATTTTGACAGAAACCTGAAATCATCTACATCCTTTAAACATTCAGTAACGTAAACATATCCTATTTCCATTCTTGGTGCATTTAATAACGCACAATTTATATACACATGTCCAGTGTGCTATTACATGAATTAGGAAGACTTGAGTATTTAAGGCAGCGGTGTCATACTAAATTTACATATCTTAAATACCAGATTGCATTACCAAGGTACAATATATTGCCTTAAAGTGTATTTGCAGGTTTTTCAGACACATTATGTGCTGCATTATAGCCTTATATCCACTCATAATGCAGGGTCAGTGAGATCAGACGCAGTAGCGTTATTCCTGGATGCTCTCTCCCTCTTCAGACTGCTTTCCCGCCCTGCAGAACCTTCTCCCGTCCCACCTCCTCTTACCTCCAGGAGTGAAAGGTCAGGGTGGCCTTGGTTCTTGAATCTGCGCACTAAAGAGGAGGTCCGTGGCGGGCACCCAGACCAGGGATTTAATATCACCAAAATGCCAGGGGTAGCAGAAGTGACATCACACGACCCTTGACCTCTGATGACGTGATTTGACCCCAGCACGAAGTGACATCATGGGACGCGATGGAACACGACTTTCCACGCCTCGACGAAACAGGAAGTGGAATTGCATAGGATTGTTCCTAAATACACTACGAAAAAAATGGTTATTATATCACGTTAATGTGCTATACATTTCATACAAGAATAGATCATCATATGTATCGTTAACATCAGTGTGCATAGGAACAAATTACCAAATTACTGTGAATGCAAGCAGACGTCCAAGGCCAAATGATAATTATGTGTTATTAATAGCACTTCCACTAAAGCACTTTATGTAGAACAAATATACATACAATAACACCCATTCTCTGTTGGTACTCATTAATCAACCTCAGCAGGATGAAAGGCTGAGTTGGCCTTACCGGGATTCGTACCTGCAAATCACACACCTATTGCAGCACCGAGCGCTCAACCCACTGAGCTATCTTACTGGCTATAGTCATCTTACAGGCTATAGTAAAATGAGCAATTACATGTCTAAATGTTCTCAAAGTCAGAAAGCAAGTTGCACTCTGTCGTGAGTACCATCAAGCGGGTAACTGAGATTTAACAGCCGGCCAGTTCATCTGAAAGTCTGGTGCAAAGTTGGCCACATGTCAAGCCTGCATGGATCTACTTTTCAAGTTTCAGAGGTTGGCAAAATACATACCATTGGGAGGGTTCATAACTGTGTATTAAAGAATTTAGAGTAGTGCAGGGAAAGTAGTGCACTCACACGACATCCCATACTCTGGGCGCTCGTTACCTCATACATGCAAACAAACATCCTGAGCAGGTCACGTGAGAATAGCTCAGGGGCAATGTGCTCGCAGGTTCGATCCCCAGCTCCATGCTTAGAAACCTCTGGGTATCAAGCGCGTCATAAATAACCAATTACAATGGAGATAGGAAAGATACACATTTTACAACAAAGAATTAATTGTGGCACAATAAAATCAAGGTTCTTTTTATGTGCTATGGTCAAACATTTCTACACTGTACACAAGCATTTAGGCACAAGGATTTTGTCAAGTGATCGAGGACACTGAGATGCATGTCTTGTGATGATCGTAACAGTGACAACGGCAGAAAAAAAGATGCTATGTTTTATTTTTCACGTATTTTATTGGCATTTGTAATACGCAACTGTTCATACATCAATTCTTCATATCACACTAAATTTTCTTGTTTTACAGTGACTTCATGTGTTAACAATAAGCAAAATGACAAGTAGATAACGCGTTTTTTAGCTTGTTTATACGCGCGTAGTTCGGCGGGAGGCCCAGTTTTACAAAGATGTTGGTGTGGCAGTAGCCCTTTGGTTACCCGTGTGCATACAACAGTTTTAATCAGTCTAGGACTAGCATTTGCATCTGGGGGGCCAAATAGTGTTCAAGGTGGCAGGGGAGTTGCTAGGTCTGGAAAAGACCCGGGGCTACGCTGATGTCGGTACTGTCGGGACTGGGGGCTAGCTAGTCTTTTGGCTGTAGCTCCTGAGATTCTATCCGGGGCTACAACCAAAAGATCAGGGGCTATAGCCCCTTAGCCCCCCCCTAGCAACGCCCCTGCAAGGTGGTTTGTAGCCAGATGGGTGAAACATGTCCCAAACTAGCAGTTTCCACTCAGCACACTTGTGACTCCCGTCTATGCTGGAGCCTCTTGCACCTTCCAACCAAACACTAGTTTCGGCCTCGGCCCAACGTTCAAATTCTCAGTACCAGCAAACATATTGCGGGCCCCCTGTAGATTTCCAGGCCATTGCTATGGATCTCTTGGCCAGTATGCACGCCATGTCCATGAACTTGACCACATGCTTATATTTACTATTTCTGGGGTATGCGCCCAGCAGACATTCTTTCGGAGTCCATTCGTATCTCACTATCCCTGCCTTCCTACAGGCCTGTTCTATCTCTGCCCAGAACCTTTGCACTCGCGTGCATCCTCAGAACATGTGTATCAAGTCTGCACCTGAAAAAAACATGCTATAACTGCAACTTGCGAAAAACAAAATACGCAGTCCGAAATGGATGCTTATTCTATTCTAAATGCTTTTTGGAAGTTTGTGTCTGCATTGTGAATTTGAGATGTTTAAGAACAGACTAAATCAGTGACTCACTCCCTGAAGTGTGTCTGAAATAAACCTTTAATGAGTCTAGCAATTATTCCTATTCTTTCTTATTTAGGGTCCCTGCTCAAAGTGTTACAGTTGTGGAACCCCCTGTCTTTTTAAGAGACCTGAACAAGAAAGCCAGCCACTCCAGAAACAAAGAGCCAAATGGCGCTGGCCACTGCACAGGAGCTTCAATTAAAAAATATATACATTTTTTGGGGGTAGCAAGGGAGACCACAGGGGTAACAAGGGAGACGTCAGTGGTCACAGGTGCGACAACTGGTGACCCCCAAATGACATCCCTGATGCAGCGTGCCTGAACACCAGGCACGGTGTCTGGGCCTTTCAACTTTTTCAGGTAAAAAGGGTCCCAGAACCTCAGGGGGGCCCAGCAACTGCCCCCATGTTGGCACTCAGCAGTCTTATGACACGGCAACATATGGCTTTCATTTGGGAATTCAAGTGTGTGCTTTGGAGCGTGCATGTTACGTTTTTCATGATTTATTGGGCAGTCACTCAGGGAGTTCCTTTCCCACCCCCAAGCCAGGTGGCGCACAACAAAGCACTTTACAGATTCAACTTTAGTGAGTCCTCCAACTTAGAAAGTACCATTCAGCAAATACCCTCTTTACCACCATAAAGCTAGGAACCTGGCTGGTGTATAGTAAGAATATATTTATTTATGTTTTTATAAAGAATAATAGAACAGTCACCAAAACAATCAGCCACCAGCGCTGTGCCACTACACAATATCACAATTTCAAATTACTTGCACCAATTGACTGGTATATTTCTAATGGACTTTCAGATACTACAACACACAGGTAAAATTTAGAGATGGACAGCCATCACTTTACATCAGATTTCTCGCAATTGGACCCATAGAACAATATGACTCACACAGCGATTGCTTTGTTTGTTACCAGGCTCTTGTCTCAGAGCAACCCTTCCCATGCAGGCATCAGTTATATGTAACCCCTTATTTTGAAGGCAAGGTATAGGGAGTGGGAATACAGTAGAAACATCGTTTTGGCTTTTTATTAGAAAGACAGGGTTTGCGAAATAAACACAATGGGAAAATCGTTTTGGCTTTTCATTAGAAAGGTAAGGTTTGGGAATGAACTCTCTGGGGAAAAATCGTTTTTCAACACACAAGGAAGTGAAAGCAAGGCTTTGGGGATTCTGGTTCAGGAATAAATGTGAATACATGGGAAATGTTGTTTTGCACCACTCATACAAGGGAAATGTAATGCTTTGGGATTCTTGTTTGAAATGAATGGGAAAATTCATTTTACATAGCAGTGTCAGACCCCATTGGCGCCCCCCCCCCGTCTTGTGAGGAGGACATACACACAGAGTGCTTCTCCCTCGGGCCACTGCACATGAAGGTGAGGAGTCTTCAGTGTCCGTAGGCATCCAATGCCGTCGTCTGACTTTGGCTCGGGTACGGCCTTCAGGAAACCACCCACGGTTTAAGCCGAGGCGTACTCCACCCTGGCAAGGACTGCCCCTAACTCCACCTGCGACAAAAAGGAACAATTAGTACAAATTAAAGACAGGAATTTAACACAATTCCCTTCACCCACTTAAACCTCGATCTCCGCTGAAAATGTAAAAATGTATACAAATTGAAGCATGAAAACATTTTTAAAACCTTTTCCCCGACTCACCTCCCGCTCTATGCTAAAAATTGGAACAACTATACACCCCGGAACAATAACCTTAAAAACACTGTCCTTTACACCCACTTACACCTCGATGTCCACTCAAAATGAAAATTGAACACAAATAGAAGTCTGCAGGTCTTTTGCACCATTTCCTTATTCACACTCTACACTCTGCTGAACAAATGAAATTTGTACAGTATTAACCAAGCAATTTAACCCACTTTTCTTTGCACTTACTTTCACCTCAATCTACTCTCAAAATCTAATATCAATACCACTTGAAGCAAGCAATCATTTGAAACCCTTTCCTTTGCCCCCATTCACACCTCACTCTCTGGTTAACAAATTGATCAATTAATACCCAACAAAAGAAAGCCAACCCTTGAAACTGTTTACAACCCCGCCACTTACACCTTGATCCTCCGTCCAACCTAATTCTCACCTCCCTGTCTTTTTCTACTTAGAACCTCCCACCCTAGTTCAATCCAACTGTGCTCCCTAACCTACCATTGGGTGCGGGTGGGTGGGTAAATCGACGGAGGAGGACTGCAAAGAGGCCGTTCATGCAGTCCTCCTCCGTATTAGTAGGCCGTCCCCAGGGCTGGCCGGAAATGCCCGCCCTGGGGAGGCCCGCCCCCGCTCGTGACAGAGCGGAAAGGGTAGGTAACTGCATAGCCGAGAGGGGTTGCTGCCAGAGGGGTGCCCACGCTATGTGGGACGTCCCTCGAGTGCCCGCTGCAGGGGCTGGAACATCCCCTTAGCGGTGTCAGCCCCCATTGGCGCCCCCCCGGCGTGTGTGGATGACATACCTTGGAACCTTGGTAACCAAAACCTGAGTAGTCAGTGAATAATAGTCTGACAACAGTTTACATTTTTGGAAACACAGATCACAGTTTACTGGAGCATACAATACAAAGGGGGCAGTCCCAGCCCTAAAGCACCATGGTTCCTGACCATCTATACCACAAAATGCCTAGCCCCCAAAAAATGGAGCAAAACTTCTGACTGTTCCTGTGTCCCCTTGCCGCCTCCATGCATGTTGCAAGGCACCAGACATTTGTGCCAGATTAGTCCACAGAGTGCTTCTCCCTCGGGCCATTGCACATGAAGGTGAGGAGTCTCCAGTGTCCATAGGGATCCAATGCCTGTCGTCCTACTTTGGCTTGGGTACGGCCATCGGGAAACCACCCATGGTTCAAGCAGCGGCGTACTCCTCCCCGACTAGGACTGCCCCTAACTCAGCCACACTTTGGGGAGGCCCCCAGCAACCACCAATGCCCCCATGCTCCAAAAACTTACCATCACACTCATTTACACCCGACCTTCAGGAGGGTCCCTAAAATGGCTAAGTTGTAACCCTTCTCCGATAGATGCACGCCATCAGCAGTATAGTGGGACGGTAGTGCGTTTAGCAATGTGTGCCTCATAAAGCCAAAGCCATTTGCTAGCGTAAACCTTTCAATGCCCTTATTGAGGCTGCGCCTAGATTTTTCCATGGCCCTCTGTGATTCACCCCCGCGCCATTGCAGCGTGGGCACCAATTCCGACCATATCACTTCTGTCCCTGGTAACTCCTGAGCCAGGGCCCATAGGCCCAACTGGATCTGTGCCCATAATCAACCCCTTCCCATGGTTGCGAGGTCATTGCCGCCCAAATGGACCACTAGCACCCTAGGAGCAGGCCTCCATTGTAAATGCCTCTGGACGGCCGGCAAAAGCGAGTGCCATCGCATCCCCGATGTCCCTAACCACACTATTTTATTCTGATCCATCCCTACGTTCGAACCCAAGTGCCAATGGCGGGCTGCGACCTCAGCCCGTGTTACAAAGGAATGTCCCACAATCCATACTGTGCCATCTGTGGGTAAAAAGTTTCAATGAGTTAAAGGTTTGTGAAGAAAAACATAAATCAGTGTATCATGCAGTAATCAGGCCCTCTCTTGGCTGCGGCAAGCCTTACGTCACCAACGCTGGGTGCTCCGCAGCCCCCTGAGGTCTTACATAAAGCTGAAATCTGTTTGACTGCCGTCTCCCAATCGTCATGATATTGGGTGCTGGAATGCACTGTAAAAATGCTGTTGTGGCTGCCCCTTTGCGAAAGCTGTGGGATGACCAGCCCTGTTGCCTCATGCCTAGGGCCCCCAACGTTGTAGACAGGACCTTGCTAAACTGGTAGTTAGTCAGTGGTAAACCACTCTGGTGCACCAGTAGTGTACCCGGCTGTTGGGGCCTTATGGTCAGGTAACTCTTTAACAAATGCACTGGACAGATGCTGTTATGGTTGCATTGGTGGAGCACCACCGTCTTCCCCTTCCCCGCCTGGTCTGTCTTACTTTTCCGTATTCCAATCCTTAGCTTCACCCAGTCTCCCTCTGGACAGATTTGCACATCCTCCACTGTTATCGCCCTGCCTGAAAAATCAGCTTTACCTGCTGCCACTAGATCGCTGAGCCTAAAGGCCCCAAAAAATGCCAGTGAAAATGTGGCCCTGAAGAGTGCTACCTCAAATCCATCAAAGCATATTCCCGCCAATGCCTCAATTAGCTTATTCAACAAATCTAAGTCAATTGGCTTCCTGCTGTCCCGCTTAGTCCCCTCCCCCGGCCCCATCCCTTCAAAGCCATGCAAACCCTACACCCCCCCTATTGGGTTTCCCAATCCCTTCAGTCTTCAGTGGAATGCTATGTCAGCCAGGTGGGCAGCTTCCCAGCTCCTGCTCTTACCGTTACCATGAACCCATACCACAAATGCCTGTACCTGTTCCTCCATACAACCACCCATACTGACCTTGTTCTCAATCATTTGGATGAACTTACCATAGCCCTGCCGGTACCGGGATCTGACGCCTGGTGTGAGTGATCGCTCCCCTATTTCCCAGAGCGACTTGCCCACATCACCAGCTGCCACCAATCGTTCCTGAAGGCCATCCCCTCCACATTTGCCTTTGGATGTCCCTCCCGGAACTTGTGCCACTGGAAACGAGAAAGAGAGTCAGCCGCAATATTTACCACACCCTGTACATGTCTGGCCCTGAATTCAATGTTTCTTCTCAAGCACACCTCCACCAGTCATCTGAGTAAGCTCAAAACTGCCGGGCAAGAGGCTGACTGCAAGATGATGGCCTGAACCACTGCTTTGTTGTCGCACCAAAATAGCACCCTCCTGTTGCCGAATTCACCGGGCCATAGCATGAGTGCCAGTACAATAGGAAATAGCTCCAAAGCCATGATACTCTTAGTCTTCCCCTGCTTATGCCACTGGCCTGGCCATTTCTGGGCACACCACTCACAGCCCAGTATCACCCCAAAGCCTTCACTCTATGAAGCATCAGAGTATAACTGCAGTTCTTCACTGGACTGCCAAGGGCCCCTCCATAACATGACCCCATTGAAATGTTTGAGAAATGCCTGCCACATGCGCAGATCTTCTTTCAGACCTGCCCCTAAGCGGATGTGATGGTGTGCCATTGTCACCCCCGCTGTTGCCCTGGCTAGCCTGCGTGCGAATACCCTCCCAGCTGGGATGACCTTTGCTGCAAAATTAAGCTTCCCCATTAGTTGCTGTACCCTCTCCAAAGTTGTCCTGTTTTTTTCCAAAGTGGCCCCAATTTCCTCTATCAATTCTTTCACTTTGTCACGGGGCAGTCTGCAGGTGCCCTCAATTGTGTCTATCTCAATGCCCATGAAAGTCAACACCTCGGTGGGCACCTGTGTCTTTTCCGGCGCCAATGGGACACCCATTCTATCCATCAACCCTTGAAATTAGGACAGAGCCTGCATACAATCCCCAGAACCCTCCTGCCCAACAAACAGGAAATCATCCAGATAATAGATCATGTCCCTGCTCCTCTCCACCCTACGGGTGACCCATTGATGAAAGCCTCGAAATAAGAACAAGATACTGAGCAACCCATTGGCATACACTTATCCACGTAAAACAGGCCCTCCCAATGAAAACTCAATAAATGAAAACTCTCTGGGTGTACCGGGAGGAGTCTAAATGCAGATTCGATGTCTACTTTTGCCAAGAGAGCCCTCCGACCTGTGGTGGCAACCATCAACATTACCTGGTCAAATGATGCAGAGTGTACTGAACATTTGCCCTGATCCAACCAGTCATTCACTGAATCCCCCTTGGGATAGGACAGGTGGTGTATTAGTCTAAACTTGCCCTTCTATTTTTTAGGCACAATACCTAATGGGGAGATAATGCAGTTTGGGAGAGGTAGGGTGGAGAAAGGGCCCACCACTCTGCCCAGTTCCACCTCTTTTGCAATTTTTTGGGTGACCACCAGTGGATGTTTTAGTGCCGTAGGGAGATTTTCTGCCATCTGTCCCGTCAAGGGACCTTCATAAGGAATGCTGAATCCCTCGGAGAACCCCTACCACAGCAAATCCCTATCCCCGGCTCTCGGGTATTCCTGCAGAAATTCCAGGAGCACCCCTCTGTCCACCGGTGATGGCCCCATTGCTCAAACCCCTTCATTGACCACCTTTTTGTTCTCCCCCACCCTGGATCCCCCCTCTGTTTTGAAGCATAAAATTCCTGGGTGGCTCCCTCCACACTTTGAACATTGATGAGAGAAACGGCACTTGCTTCCCCATGTGCAAGACCCTTTACTGAATGACCTATATTCTTACCAATCCCTGAATCCTCCGTTTGTTTGGTCCCTCCCGTCCTCTCTCCGTTTCCTTCCATGGCTTCCCTGTTGGCCTGTTCCCCCCCCTCCCTGCTTTGGAGGGGGTGGTTGAAATGGCTGCCACTCCTTCTTCGCTTCCCACTTATTCACCCATGGCCACCCCGCTCCCTTGATCCCACCATCATTGGGTAAACTGGTCCTTTCCTTACCTCCCATAAACTCCATACATGCATCCACATCCTTGTGATCCCACCTCATTTCCGGTTCCTGGGCCATCATTCTTCTAAAGGCCCTAAAATAGTCTATCCAACCCATGGTCCCATATTTTCTATACTCAGTCGTTATTCCCTTTTTATATGTCATCAAAGCTTGACCATCATTTGGGAATTTCTCCAACCTGACTGCTGCCAATAGATGAAATGCCAACTCCCAATTCTGTATGTTCTACTCTGGTCTTACCCTCTTCTGCCTTTTCCTGTCCTCTTGCCTGCTAATTTTAAAATCCGGTCCTGCGTTTTCTGTCTCCAGAATGCACATTATGTCACATTGCTCCCATACACATATTATTTCTTTAAAATCCTTAGGCACGTGCCATGCCACCCCAATAGTGGAAGTTATTAACGGTGCGTGTGCAACCCGCTGAATGGCAGGCCCTACAGCCTCAATTGCTGGTGTGACGGTTTTAGCCACATTGACTGGTGTAACAGCTTTGGCCACACTGACTGTCACCACTGGTTGCTGGGCTGCCACCTGTGTGGGTGTGGTCGTTGTGGGTGCTGGGACCACTGCCGCTAACACTGGTGTCGTGGTACTTGCCGTGCTACCCCCCGTACCTACCTGCAATTGTTCCACAACCTCAGACCTTAGTGAGACATTGCTTTTTCCCGCCAGGACTTGTAGGCCAGTACCCCCAAATACTGCCTGGCTCTGTAGAGGCTGAGGTCCTGGTCGCGTGCTCCCCCCCACAATACCCAGAGTTGCTAGCTGTGGTGGGGCTCCCCACGCTTCCCTTAACCCATTACTAGGTGTACCTGTAGGTGGAAAAATGGGTCCCCGCAAAAACGTCAACATTTCCCCCAGTGTTTCGTCCAATATAGTGTTCATCTCTACCATCACTGCCGGTAATGAACTCAATACATCATTAACTGGGAAAACCGGGATAGGCTCACCCCATGTAAAGCACTAGTTGGCGACTGCCCTCCCATGGGGGCCACCTGCACCTCTGGTGTTTGTGGAGGGCAGATCAATGGCTGTGTCGCCTTGCTTTTCCTAGCCGCCTGTTTTTGTTGGGGTTGGCGTAACCCAGACCCCCAAACTAGCTCCCACCAGCTCTATTACACGCACCACCAATTGCCCCGTACCTTGCCTGGTGCTTAGTGCCCTCTTAGGAGCCTGGACACTTGCCGGCGCTTGTTCCGTAAGCGGGGGTGGGGGTGTCTGGAACAGCGTGAGCTTGTGCTTGCACCGTGCTCTGATGAGGAAGTGGCCCTTGTCCTTCGCTAAGCATTTTCTCTGCCCAGTCCTTTCCTCTTGCCCGCATTTATTCCTGGAATCGTGCGAACAACCTGGCTTCCTCATCGAATTCATTGGCTGATGTGTCCAAAACTATCTCTACCCCTAAAAACAGGTCAGTTGACCCTATCTGAGACATTTCTACACAAACCTGGAGCTGGGTGAAAAATGAAGAACAAATTAATTACCATACATTTCCTTCCTCACTTCAAGCATCTTAATATGATTGTATCCTGCCCATTACTGTTTTAAGTACTAACCAACCGGGTATGAAGATATTATCTGCAACTTAAACCTCCCAACATCCTGGTTCGGCCCCCCCCCCGCACTCCCTTACCCGTTCCTTTACGCAAACCTTTCTTGCTGCTGACTTCAACAGGAGTGTATTTCAATCTCAAAAACACCTTACTGATGCGAATGCGCTGTCCACTGTACTTCCTGCACACTACCAAATGGTCCTTTCCGTCTGGTCTATAAACCTGTTTTTGGTACAAAAGTTAAAAATCATTATCCCCATATCTAGAAGAAACACTTTGTCCTGGTATAGACCCCGGTAACGGCCAATGGTTACAAAACATTAAATTGCCTTGTCCTGCACTTGCTTGCTTATTTCTTGCTAGGCTACTGAAACACTTAGGCGTGTTATAAGCTGCTGGCTTGTTTTCTTGCTAGGCCACCGAAACACTTGTGCCTAAGCATGTCTTTTTTACAATTGCACCTTAAAATGCCCAACAGATCAGATATATCCCCAACACTAAATAAACCCCACGCAATTCAGTACCCGTTTCCCATGTAAGGATTGTACGTCCTTTGTCTGTGAACCCGACGCGTGATCAAAAAACCCCACGTGGTAATCCAATCCCTCCAGACCCACTTGCGCCCTGAAATACTTGTGTATAGGCGCGTTATAACTTCCCCACTATATAAAAACTTGTGGCGTTAACCAGCAAACATTGCCTCCTCCCGCCGCAGCTGGCATCTGCGAACCCCTTTGCTTCCTCACATGTATTCAAACCAACCCTTTTCCTGACCTTTGCACAAAATCCACTGCTCGTGCAGAGCCAACGACCCACTATAAATATCAACGCAATTCTAAAATGGAGCGGGAAAAATGCTTCCCCAATTCCCCTAACATTGCAGAGTCCCGTGCACTTGTGTGTGGCACCAGTGCCCTTGTGCGTGTCTCAAAAAGAACGTTAAACCAAACAGACACCCTCTTCTTCCAATTACTGTAGGCCACCTTCCTCATAAAAATCGTACTGCGTTGCTGGCAGACACATTCCCCCTGCAGTACCTGTCCACCTAGCCAACTCCCATCTTAGTCGTAATTCTGGTATCCTAGGTAGCCTGCTCCTTCCCGCCAACCCGCGATGGTGTCCACCGAAACTCGACAAAGGCCACCAACGCCATCTTGCCCTACCACCACAAGTGCGCACCCTACCATGCGTACAATACGGCAAATACCCCAGTCAAACACATCGCCGCTTCCACAATGAAATTAAACCGTGCCAGCAGGCGTCCATAGCCGACCCCCCCCTAATGACGTATCAACCTTCATCATTTCCTACACACCGCAAACTTTGGCTCCAAATCAGCAATCCATGGTCCTCGACAAACGGTCACTATGGAGGATAAACGGTCATGATGGAGGATGACCTGTCCACCCAGCCCTCACACAAAACCATGGATCCCCCAAAACGGGAAGCTCCAGCACCCTCCGCATGCGAGATACATCTCATAACCACAAATGCAATATTCCTCCCCATCCCCATCCATGTCCAAAAAACTGAGGCCAAATAACTGGCCGCCAAATGCGACCCATCCTGCCGGTCCCCAAAATGGCAGACCACAGCCGCATGGGGACTACCCGGGAAACAAAGGAACACAAGCCTGTCTTTGAATCGAAGCTCCCAACCCAAGCTGCGCACTCCCATAGTGCGTAGTTGGCAAGGCCCCCTCCTTTAGCAAAAAACTGCCCTTCGTTTCCCGCACTAAAGCAACAAACAATGCATTCCAAATCCCCACCGCTTGACGTGCACCATGCATACAAAATTAATTTGGGCATAAAACAATTGACAAGCACTCTCCCCACCACACCTCGGTTCCCCGCATTACATCGAAACTCAATGTGTATAGGCGCTATACAATACAATACAAATACAAAGGGCCTCATTACAAGTAGGGCGCAAAGGGATACCGGGCACCGGTAATGACACCGGTGCCGGTAATCCCTTTGCGCCCTACTACGAGTTCCCTTTGCGGGTCCTTCCTTAACGCCTGCTTTTAGCAAAGGGACACCAGGGTCAATAACGGTACCGCAATTTGCGGTACCGTTATTGCCGCCTTCCCAATGAGCCCTATGGGGGCTCAAATGGGAATGGGGAATGGCCCTGGTGAATGGGGAATTACCGGTCCCCCCGACCTCGGAATGGACCAGTAATTACTCCATTCACCAGGCTGGAGTCGGAACGATTTTGGAGGCAGCAATGCCGCAAATAGCGGCGTGGTTACCTCCAAACTCGGAATGAGGCCCAAAATCATCTCATACCGCATTACCTTCTCCCAAAACGCAAAATTGCAATGTCACACGTGGTACAGCCACCGTACTCGGTATTGCAAAGCTAATGGATAATCCAACAACAGTACAATCCCCTTCGGCACTGTAGTTGGCTGTGGAAAGCAGCATAAACAGTATTCTACTAAAAACATGAAATTGCATTGATCTGCACCTGGCCACATTATAATCCTCACAACGCTGCCCCTGACTGCCAGACCAAGCAAAAGCCTCCTGGGCAGCCATCCCGCCCAGGGGCATGTGCTACGCAGCTGTCTCTACGCACTAGGCCCCCATTTGTCACACATGGAGCTTTCCCAAAAATTCACAACTTCCAGCCAGCGGTGCCAATGCACCCAAAATTACATGCGGGGCGTGCTTCCTTTCGTCGCTTCTTCAAAAGACAAATATTGCATATAAACCAATCACGCACCGCCATGCAGCCTCTCTCCACATTTCAATTCCCCGCCCCTAAAACATGGAGCGCCCCCGCTCGGCGGGCATGTGCTGCCAGGTCACCAGCACCCCCAGCCCGCTCCGGTGTGTGTGACACCGTGGAAAATGAACCACGATGCAAATCTCAAACTCCCGGCCGTACTGCAAAGTGGCTCTGCATTCCTCCCACCAGATCAAACTACACAAACCCAACCCTCCAGAGCTTCCCCAGGCAACACATTATTCCATGACATTCTCCTTCAACCATGCTGCCTCACACAAAAAAGCCCGGACCACCTTCCTTTAAAAAGGATACGCATAGATAGCAACAATAAGGCCCGGCGCCCCCTCATCATTTTCCGCCTCGAGAGTGACAAGGCCCGCCATGGGACTCTCCAACTTACCCCCTGAGCTGGCAATGAACCCGCTCACAGTCCACGCGCACACAATATGGCCTCATCGTCTCAACCACGAACACCCTGGGAACTGCTGTCAATCAACAGAGTCAATCGACGGAGGAGGACTGCAAAGAGACCATTCTTTCAGTCCTCCTCTGTATTTGTAGGCCATCACCAGGGCTGGCCGGAAATGCCCGCCCTGGGGATGCCTGCCCCCGCTCGTGACGCAGCGGAAGGGGTAGGTAACTGCATAGCTGGGAGGGGGGGCTGCCAGAGGGGTGCCCACGCTATGTGGGACGTCCTCCGAGCACCTCCTGCAGGGACTGGAACATCCCCTCACTTTACATTCACTTGAAAGGCAGACTTTTAGGGTTACTTCTTTTTTGGATTAAGGACACCCACTTCTGTACAGAAGTTAGGGGTTCCAGAAAAATAGTCACCAACGTACTTATCTCTACAGGCTCTAACACACTGGGCACATAACTTTGTTAGTTTCGAACTCTAACAACAGTCATACTGTGATTGTTCTATATAGGAATCAATGGATTTAACTTTTATTAAATGTGCTAAGGGTCCACACAATTTTACCCCACAATTTAATGGAAAGGATTAAGGCAGGCAGTTCCCAAAACAGTTCATAGGGTGGTTTTCGATGGGGGGATTAATTTGAGTTATATTTAATAAAATGTGCCAAGAGTTCTAAAAGCAAGGAAATATCAAGGCTGAGTACCACAAAAGGAAATACACCAAATATGGGCTATAAAGATTCACAGATATTTAATACTAAGCAGTTACAAAGAAACACAGATCTGATACAGATAGCTATCTGGCTCTCGACACCCCGCAATGAGGACCAGCCTGTCATAGTGAGGAGCGAGAGGTACTGGACATCTAAACATTCGCATTATTTATACATATCCTGCAATATTGTCCAGCCTCTCTACAGGTTAATAATCGGCGGCCTAGAGTTCGTACCGAGTTCACACATAGCTCATACAATAATATGCACATGGATTACATAGGTTTGCATTTCCAACAAGTTACAATGGCAAAGTGTATTCCTGGATTTAACAGTGAGCCTTAGTACATATCCCTCCACAATGTAGTTCTGCCAGTGTCCACGCTTGACATTTACATTGCATTGTCCTCGGTGTGTGTTCGTGGATGAGGCTTGTTAGTGCAGACAATCCTGTGACCACATGTCATGTTCGGGGGAAGGTCTCATTACCTAGTCTAAACATTCGGCCCTCGGACAGTCTATTTATTAACAAGATTCAAAGTTCGGGAAGGCTTGGTTTGCAAGTTAAACACAGTCCTCCATTTTAGAACAGAGAATCACATACGAATAGAAATCAAAATGGCGGACAATTCTAAAATGGCGGCAAAGTCGATCCAAAATCGGAACTTTACAACGCGGTTTTCTTCGCAGAGCGACTAGGCTTAGGCCAATATATATCGGAAGGAGGCACGATATGATTACCCGTTTAACAAACCCTCCTTTTGGCCTAAGCCAAGCGCTAAACTACAACTAGTCACTTTACGAGTAACTTCACGTCTCAATGTCCATACAACCTGAATCACAATCATCAGAGATATCAATCGCCATAAGGTCTGTAACAGAAATTTCTTTCAACACAAATGAATTGGTCATTCCTTCCGGTGCACGTACCTTTTGTCCTAACGTTCCCATAGTCTGTGCACAACATCCCCCTAACATTGAACATATGGCAGGAAGACATTGTATACAGCAACAGCAAAACAACAGAACACCCAGAGTAATTAGTAAGACTGAAAGTAGCTTCCATCCCCAAGATCGTAAGAAGTCCCAAAACCAAGCACTAAGATCCCAATTTCCCTCGGGAACGTGCACTTCTGAACTAAGGACGTGCAGATTTTGTATAGCCTCAAAGATGGTTGGGGAGGAATCCTGTGCGAAAACGCAACAAGCGGACCCCACTAATTTGCATACTCCTCCACGCTCAGCCAGGATGACGTCTAATGCCATCCGATTCTGTAGTGCCACTAACCTTATTGCTTTCTGTTCTAGAGTCATGTTATAGAGAATGTCAGTGGTCTGGTTGATGGTTCTCTCCAATACTCTTGCTAGTCTCCTAATATCCTCGGAATTTAGTATTTGCCCCAAAAAGGTACAAAAGATTTCGCTAGGTCACCCTGAACTTGTGACGAAGTATCGCCATTCTCATCCCGCCTTGGACGAGCTTTAGAGATTTCTGTGGTACTAGCTATAAATACCCCTGGCAACAGGATCCCTATATAACAGGTTCCCTGCCAATCCCTAGGTAGCCATGGGAAAGCTTCATTACCGCAAACGAAATAGACAGGTTTGCCTACATACAAAGGTCTGTCCTCACTGGTCAAGTTCGCAATATTGGTGCAACCCTTGAAATCACCCATTGACTGAGTACCATTCCTCTGTATTCGGAAAGAAACTGAGTCGGGGCTATGATTAACAGTATAGGAAGGTGGCGTGGCATCCCTATTGCCTATAGGAGCCAACTTGAAGGAGATCAGAGATTGAAAAGGTCGAGACAATTTATCAGAAGGCCTAATGGAAGCAACATTAAGCTTGCTTCTATATGCGAAAAGTGAGCATCCCAGGGGCGTTAGAACTCGTCTCTCAAACTCGTTCAAATTCATTCCATCAAAGTTCCCCGAGATGCTATCATTCCATTGGCTAAAGAATAGTGCCCTTAGAGAAGCATAACATGCAGTAGTTAGAGGCAAAGGATGAATATACCAGCCCAACCCTTTGTCTCCATATTGCGGTAAATGAGAGCAGACCCAGCAATTAGACCTGTTCAAAATAGCATGTGTTGCATTCATTATAAGCGGTAGTGTGTTATTGTGGTAACTCTGTCTGTGTTGAGAGTCTCTAGTAGATAGAGTGTGCAGACGCACGAAAGGTGTAAACACAGTAGGTACAGTTTCAGTCGGCAAAAATGTTTCGAGCTGACGTATTTCTTCCATGTACCAAAATCCTAAAGCAAATACTATTGTGAAACCGGTTAACATGATTACAAGAAAGAAATACGTTTTAAAACACCATGTATTTGATTGTCCATTTTCTATACTGGCCACACAATTACTTATTTGTTCCCTATGGGTGGAGACGGTAGCAGGCATTGTTTCTTCAAAACAAAAAAACGCTGGAGTTCATTTACTGGTGATCTCTTGATTGCGCGTTTTCTTAGTCCTATCCTATCGCTAGCTAACGACTTTCCTTCCAATGCAAAAACAGGGCAAAAGACAAGCCCTATGATGATTTTCCTGGTGGCACAGCTGAACCGTGCAGTAAGTCTATCTCCGTGGATGCAGATTGTACCTTGTGACTCCTGGTACAGTGTGATCTGCGAACAATGTGTCGTTGCTTCCTTATGGAAGTGATGAATTTGCAGCAGAACCAGACGGAGATGCAAAAGGATCTGTGGGAGAGTGTGGAGATAAAACAGCTGTTTCCCCAGGCCATTCGGGCTCAGGGAGTGTCTCCGAAGAACTGTCAGTATTGCTCAATGCTGAGTGATTGTTGGGAGCAGAGCAGGTAGGTTTCTCCGTATCTTCTGTATCATGTGGCAAAGGGAAGGGAATCCTCTTAACATGCGACGCATGTATTGAGTGCCTCTTGCCTTCCACTCGGATTGCCGTTGGTGTGGCCAGGAGAACCTGGTGCGGTCCTCTCCACCGCGGTGCGAGACAGGATGCTCGCTCGAATGCTTTGACGAGCACCTACTCCCCAGGTCGGATACTATGACTTGGCCCCTTGTATTTTGCTGGAAGGGCTTCTCGCACCTGTTGGTAAATCAAATACAGATTTTTAGTTAACCGGTCACAGTAATCAGAAAGAAGTACATGTTCAATATCCCTCAGGGCCCGGGGTTTTGTGAGGTTCCAAATGTTATCTGGCTTACCCATGACCACTTCATATGGGGAGAGCCCAGTCTTAGTCTGTGGGGTGGTGCACATTGACAGAAACACTATCGGTAAGGCGTCTGGCCATTTCAATTTGGTGCCGGCACATGTCTTAGCAAGCTTGTTCTTCAAAATTCCATTGTGTCTTTCTACCAATCCAGCATGTCTAGCATATCTGCAGAGTTATAGCAGCGATAAAATGTGGACCATTGTCCGACCAGATGACCCTTGGCAAACCAAACCTATTAATATTCCTTAAGCATGGTTTTCACCGTTGTCATTGCAGTGGCATCTTTTACAGGAAAGGCTTCAACCCATTTACTAAAGGCGCAAATAACAACCAAGACAAATTTAAAATTATTACAATGCTCCATTTCAATAAATTCAAACTGGATAACTTCAAAGGGGACAGAAGGTGGACCAAAACTACCCCTTGGCGTCGATGTGCCCTTCCCCATATTGTGCTGTAGACAGATCATGCAACTTTGGACAAAACGCTCAGCTTTTTTCGAGATGTTATGGTTCACTCACATTTTCTAACATTTTGCAAACCTTCCTGACACAGATGTGGGTGGGCCCATGAGCCATTGCGACCATCATAGTAATGTACGCATCTGGCAGCATCCATTTTCCTTCTAACTTATCCACCCAACACCCATCATCATCCAACCTCGCCAAACCCTCAGCCCATTGCTTAGTTTCTTCTAAAGCGGCATCAGCTTGGATATTATTTACATATTCAATACCTTCATCTATGGTACAAACATTTGTGGCTTCCCTTGTAGAGTACATATCCGTATAGAGATCACTAGCAGTTTGTTTGGCTATCTGGTCAGCAAAAGCGCTCCCTTTTCCTACATCATTTATGATTTTCTGATGCGCTGCATATTTCATGATTGCTAACTGAGCGGGAAGTGCAAGCGCTGAAAGTAACCACACTATCAAGGAGCCATATTGAATCATTTGTTCAATGTGAGGTCAAGAAACCTCGTTCTGCCCAAAGTCTACCGAAGTTGTGAACTACCCCAAAAGCATACTGACTATCAGTATATATGTTTACTATAAGCCCTTCGGAAAGTTCACAAGCTCGAGTCAATGCAATAATCTCTGCGGCCTGCACGGAATTGTGCGAAATTCTTTTGGTTTCCACAATCGTGCTCAGTGTGGTGATGGCATAAGCAGCTGTGGATGTACCATCCGGAAGTTTGAAGCAAGAGTCATCGCAAAACAGCTCCCCTTGTGGGTCATTCAAAGGTGTATCTTTCAGGTCAATCCTTCCTTTAGTCTCTTGTTCTGTGGTGTAAAGGAAGTCATGTGACACTTCGTCACTGCAAGCAGTATCTTGCGGTAAAGGTAATAGTTCAGCTGGATTCAATACACAACACCTCTTTATTTTTATATGCGGTGCGAACAAGATCAATTCATATCTCGTTAATCGTGCAGAGGTGAGGTGTTGTTTTTGTGTTCTATTTAGTAGAACATCTACAGAGTGAGGTACCAATAAGGTTAAAGCATGGCCTAGCACCATACCCTCGCTCTGTTTTACAGACGCAGCAGCAGCGACAGCTCTCAAATATCTTGGCAAAGTGCATGCAACATGATCAAGGGCGGAGGAAAAGTAACCGCACTGCCTATTTTTCCCCTCCATGTTCCTGCATTAATACAGCCAAAGCACATCCATAACGTTCATGCACATACAACTCGAAGGCCTTTTCATAATTTGCTGTGCCCAAAACTGGTGCGGAACACAGTGCAGTCTTGAGCGGATCAAATGCTTTCTGGTGTTCCAAGTTCCACGGCAATGGTAAAGAAATGCCCTTCTTTGTCAAAGCCACCATTGGTTTAATCACTAGTGAGAAGTTCGGGATCCACTGCCTACAGTAAGAAGCCATTCCTATCAAGGCTCTGACTTCCTTCTGTGTATTCGGGACAGACATGCTAGAAATGATTTTAATCCGTTCAGACGTCAACCTTCTTCCCTCCTTTGACAGGAGATAGCCTAAATAGGCGACCTCCTGTCCACAATATTGAAACTTTTTGAGTGAAGCTTTGCGTCCATGTTTTGCTAGGTGAATAAGCAACAACACAGTGCCCTCCTTACAGGCATTTTCTGAGTCAGCCGCTAAAAGAAGATCATCTCAGATTGAAGCAATGTACAAGTGGTAGGCAACTCGAGTGTGTCAAGCTGCTCTTTCAAAACCCTGCTATAGATGCTCGGACTTTCCGTGTATCCTTGTGGCGCACGGGTGAATGTAAATGAACGTCCCCCTAAGGTGAACGCGAGCAGGTATCTGCTATCCTTGTGTATAGGAATGCTAAAGAAAGCATTCTTAAGATCTACGACACTAAAATGAGTAGCAGAAGCTGAGATCATAGTTAATATCGTCGTTACATCAGGCACAATAGGAAATTGTGGAGCAACAATTTTATTGAAAGCGCGTAAATCAATGATAAAACGAAAAGGAATTGCATTATCTCCTTTCTTATACACAGGCAAAATCAGACTATTGCACAAACTACTTGCAATTTCTTCAATTACCCCACGGTGTACAAAATCAGAAACTGTACACTTCAAAGCTTGCTCACCATCAACCGAGATCTTATACTGAGGAATACGTGGCAACTTTACTCCAGGTTTCAAAATGATTTTAACAGGCTCAATTTGTAAAACACCGACATCATTATCATCAATTGCCCATAAACACTCCGGAACATCACTTAATTCCGGTGGCAAAGGTCTAGTCAGGAACTGTGAGGCAGAAAGTTGCTGTGGTGAAATCGTCAAATGCACTCCATCCGAAGAACAATGAATTACCGCATTTAATTCCTTCAACAGATTCAACCCCAACAAATTCTCTCCACAGTTGGTTGTCAAAAGAAACGGACAGTGATCCATGAATGGACCCAGTGTAATCGGTACCGGCGAAGAAACCAGACTAACCACTGGTGTACCAGAAAAACCTACAGAAACATTGGTTTGCCCTGACAGTGGAATGTTTGGAACCCGTGAATGGTCAATGAACACTTCTGCGCTCCTGTATCTCTCAAGGATAGATGTTTCCTATTTCCCACTACCATTTCAACGTAGGGACCTTTCTGATTAATGGGAATAGGCGTTGGTTCCAAACCCTGCTTCGGGCAATCCTAGCTGAACAATATATCATCAAAGGGAAGGATTTCAGAGAGATATGCAGTAGAAGGATGATCAAAAATGTTTCTATTATCCACACTCAGTGACTGACATCTTGTGAAAAAGGCTGTGGATTCTGAGAAAACTGACTTCTACCAGGACCCCCTGCCCTAGGGCGGCCTGTGGATCATCTACCCATAGTAGCAAATGTGTTATTTGACCTCTGGTGAAGGATCGGGTATTGTGCTCGCAATGACCGTCTTGTCTGCAATAAGCTCATTGGTTCGCGTGTACAGGACCCAACAGCGCAGTACCCTGTGGAACATTCTGTCCCCTAAACTGTGTACTACCCCCTCTAGAACCTCTGACAATCTGTTGCAACAAAACCTTAGTTTTCAGGTCTCCCTTTCTCTTTTCGATCCTCTCTTTTTCATCATTGACTCGGTTTTCATAGTACTGAGCCATATGCAACACTTCAGACTGAGACTTAGCTTGCCACGCGCTCTCAGAAATCATAATTTGCGACTGGATATCAGGTAGCAATCCACACACAAATGTGTCTACGAATAGCCGTTTTCCAGATTCTGTGCTCAAATCTTGTCCACTGAAATCCGAAAACACTTGTCCGAACCGATTAAAGAATTTGGAAGCACCCTCAGACTTTCCTTGGACACAAGCAGTAAGTTTGACCCAGACAATCCTTCTTTCAGGAATTAAGGCTTTCAGCTTCTTTGTATCACTATTGTATCAGGCAAAGTCAGTATTACCTGTGGCGGTCTCTCGCCAGCTGGTCTATCTCTATCTTGTCTAACCATATTATCCCATGTGTCCCCTAACCCTTCTGCATCATCTACTGTCCTAATCTGTTTCCACAAATCACTGGGTAGGAGCACAGGAAATAACAAATCTATATCGCTCAGAGTAAATACTGATGACTGCAAGACTGATTCTATCTCTTTATAGAACCCTGTTGGATTCTTTCTAATATCTGGGATAGATTGTCTAATAGTGTTCACTTCCTGTCTCGAGTACGGGACGTGAACAAACTGTGATACATAATGTGCAGGAATGTCGTAAGCAGCAGTACCTGCTGCGGCATTAGCTGGAACCTCAACTTTTGGGACAAATGTCAGAGGAACCTCTCTCATAGGCAACTTAGAGATAGGAAACTCTGAACGCTTACTGAGCAACAGAGCTAAATCGAGCGCTAAAGCAGCTGAAGGAGTGTCAGGCAAAAAAGCTCTTTTGTAGATATTCAATAATTCTGCGGGACAACTAATCTTTCTTTTTATACATTCACCCTGTAGGTATTCTACCATCCCCTTATCACTTTCCTCTGCATTTCTGGCATATATTGACTATACGTGTCATATACTTCGACAGGAGATATCGACCGGATGTCTGAAATCCATCTAATTGCATCTTTTGTGCAAATGTGTGTTTCCTCACTCATCGACCCTTGTGGGAGATCTACATCATTCAGTCTGTTGCACATTACAGATGCATAAATTCCCAGTCCTTCGATGAAAATATTTTTCTCTGGAAAACTTTCTAGATTAGAGAGTGTGGCAAAAACATCAGATTGTTCACCCTTCTCCATGCACAGTCTAGCCCATGCAGTCAAATCACGCTTTCTCTCTTTAGACACAGTACTGTGAGTTACAATCTTTGATTGAACCCCCTTATCAACTACAAGTGGAACAGAACCACTTGGAAAGAGAAAGAGTAGAAGAATCTTGTACAATCGGTAACAAAGGTACTATCACTGGTGCAGAAGACAAATCTACCAGACCCGTAACAGTAGGCAAGGGCGGAGGTACAGGTGGAGGAGCAACGATAGGAGGAGGAACAATAACCGGAGGAAGAGCAGCAATAGGAGGAACGATAGGAGGAGCAGGAATTACTATGGGAGAAGGAACGACATCAGGAAGAGGTAAAGCAACAGGAATTAGGTACATACGGAGGTGGCGCAGTGGCACCAGGCCTTCATTCATTTAGAAGCTTGTCAATTAATTCATCAGACACATGAAAATCTTTAGACGGATATATTTTCTGAATGCCAAGTTGAAAAGCCCTATCCATATTTCTAACTGACTCTGATTGTTTGTTTTGATCATACAATAACGCTTTCTCTGCGTTGGACATATGTCGGCGCGCATGTTTCTCTATACTTATAAGTTGCTGCATAGCTTCTTTCTTCCAATTTTGTAATACATCAAATGCTGCACTTATTGCTTTTTTCTTCAACAATATAGACTCTAAATATTCTATATGAGGAATCTCAAAGCTACCATTGATTGGCCACTGAATTTCAGAAGCATGTCTAGTCTGTTGTGCCAAATATCATTAAACACTATACTACCAATGCCGTGCTTACAGTACATAGTACACGCCGGCGACCCCTCTTGTGGCGCCGGACGGCCAAATTCCAAAGATTTTCTGTCTCTGTGGAATAATACCCTGAAGCAGGCAGACAATTCCCCAGGCATATCAGATTCCTGGTATTACCTGGTCAATAATTGTGCTCACAAGTACAATACACCAAATAAAATTATCAGGATACTTAAGAATCGGGTCAAGACTCACCTGATCAAAGAACTAAAGGAGGTCCGATCGGATTACTAAGGACAAGAAAGGACCCTCGTGGTTGGTAATTTCGGCAAAACTTCCCGCATCGATATATGGGCCCTCGTCAAGATGCCGTCTCGACTGCGGGCTCACCGTCCAGGGATCGGGTCGTGCAGTACTGTTGAGGTATTGCGTCTCATCCAAGAAGTGGCCCCCTTTTTCACCGTCTGATCCCGGTCAGATAGCCGCGTCAACACTTCAATGAGATGGCATCAATCTTGAGGGTCCCTATTCGGGCTCCATCTGTAAAAGCTAGGAAATATCGAGGCTGAGTACCACAAAAGGAAATACACCAAATACGGTCTATAAAGATTCACAGATCTTTAATACTGCACAGTTACAAAGAAACACAGATCTGATACAGATAGCTATCTGTCTCTCGACACGCCGCAATGAGTACCAGCCCATCAGAGTGAGGAGCGAGAGATACTGGACATCTAAACATTTGCATTATTTATACATATCCTGCAATATTGTCCAGCCTCTCTACAGGTTAATAATCTGCGGTCTAGAGTTTTTGCCGATTTCACACATAGCTCATACAATAATATGCACATGGATTACATAGGTTTGTGTTTCCAACAAGTTACAATGGCAAAGTGTATTCCTGGATTTAACAGTGAGCCTTAGTACATATCCCTCCACAATGTAGTTCTGCCAGTGTCCACGCTTGACATTTACATTGCATTGTCCTCGGTGTGTGTTTGTGGATGAGGCTTGTTAGTGCAGACAATCCTATGACCACAAGTCATGCTCGGGACAAGGTCTCATTACCTAGTCTAAACATTCGGCCCTCGGACAGTCTATTTATTAACAAGATTCAAAGTTCGGGAAGGCTTGGGTTGCAAGTTAAACACAGCCCAACATTTTAGAACAGAGAATCACATACGAATAGAAATCAAAATGACGGACAATTCAAAAATGGCAACGAAGTCGATCCAAAATCGGGACTTTGCAACATGGTTTTCTTCGCAGAGCGACTAGGCTTAGGCCAATATATATCAGAAGGAGGCACAATATGATTTCCCGTTTAACAGAGTCTCCCCAGTTCCACCCCCCTACCCGCTATGTGAGATGGAGATTAAGGCTGGCAGATTCCACCACACTTTTGTTGGCATTTGGATTAATCTACTTAAATGGGAGGCCTTGCTTATGGGGAATCCAGGGAAACAGCAGGGCTGCTCTGAGGACTACATATCTGGCCAAAGGCTTCGGTGAAGGATAGTCACCAGCACCCAGTCCTTGTATAGCTCCTCAAATCTCAGGCCCAGCTACCTTCTAGATTTTATAGGGGGTCATTATGAGGTTGGAGGTAAAAAACAGTTATTAACGGCATGGAGGAAATACTGTGTTTGTGTAGGAATGAGAGCGATAACAGCGGCGTATTACGAGTTCGCGTGCACGAGCGTAGCGGCATGGCGGTATCGACATTACCGGCATGTTGCTAAATTCCCCAAAAAGGCCCATAGCAGCATCATCGGAAGCACAGATACCACTACCGCCGCCGTTTACCTCTAAATAATGGCCCGGCATCAATGGATATGGCAATAGCGGGCACCGCTATTAGCAGGCACTGCTATTAAGTGGAACCGGAAGTAACGTCATCGTGCCGGAATGGGGACGGGCACAGTGGCCATCTTTAAAAACACAATCCATTGCCGTCCACACTACACAGCACCTGGAGATTGATATCGACAGCAGAAAAACTTCATCACCACCAGCATCATGACAAAGGCAGTGAAAAAAGGGGCATCCCATCAGCGTAAAGGGCGCTTCATAGAGGGCGAGCTCACAATGCTCACAGACACGCTGGCAGAAAATGCTGAGGTTGTCTTTGCCAATAACCTCAAGTGAAAAGCTCAGATCAAGAAAAAGGAGATCTGGCAACTTGTTGCACAGAAAGTGAGTTCAGTTGGGAACATCCCCCGCACAGTCAAGGACATGCTCAAACGATGGGACGACCTGCGTCTCAGAGTCAGAAACATAATGTCAGCCAACAGGAGCCAGGGCCTGCCTACTGGTGGTGGGCCTAGCTCCCCAATCAAACTAAGGCGCTGGGAGGAAACCTGCACCAGCACTATTGGCATTGAGGCGATTGAAGGTGTTGGCGACATGGAACGTGGCGCCACCTCTTCGGCAGATGGAGGTGAGTGTCCTAAGAAAACACTGTAATGCAAAGTAGGATGATAGTCCCCCAATTTGACCGTGCCATGAGGCAATGCATGGCCCATTACAGACTGGACACATCCCTGCCTATATGCCGTCCTCAGCACTGACACACCCACATGCATACAGCATGCAAATGCCATACCTGAGACACACCCCACAAACATGGAAACGGCATTAGTCACACTGCACGCAGTCCACAACAGAAATGCATGTCACACAGCATATACCACCTCAAACATGTGTGACACTGACGTATGCCTGCATGCTCCCCCCATATAGCAAGCAACCTGATTGTCAAAACTCCAATACCTAATCCCCTCTAATGTGTAGAGTAGCAATAATAGCAATTTATGCAGGATGCTTGTAGAACCATTACTGATGCTGTCCCTCTCTCGTTCCCCCACAGGCTCAGATCCTGGCAGCGAGGCCCGGGACTCAGTGGCACAGGCAACAACTCCCCAGAAGAAGGCCAGGGGCAGGGAAGATGGCAACAGGCCTTCAACATCAAAAGGGCCAGCCAAGCCACGACAACCACAGAAGGGCAAGGTACCACATGATGCCACGTCACTGGTGCAGCTAAGGACCACTGCTCCAGCAACAGTCCCCACAACATCTGTGTCCCCTGGACAGCAGCCAGTGGCCGATGGGGCTTTTTCAGCTGCCAACAGTTCTGTTGGGGAGGTGGCAGCCACGGCACCCCAGACCGAGGAGGATGTGTAGAGCCAAGGCCAGGTGTGTGTCCCTGTGGAGGATGAGTCATCTGACTAACCTGCCACACCCAGTCGCCCACCATCACCCCATATCACACCATTGTACTCCACCAATGACAGCACACAGGAGCAGTCTGGAGGGGAGCCAGGGAAAGGGAGCATGAGCCCCACGGAGGAGCCACACGATTTTGGTAATTTACCACCTGCAGCATCCACCTCCACTGGTGTCTGTGATGGGGTGCAGCAAATGGCACAAACCGTGCAGCGCCAGGAGGAGCTGACAGCCCTAGTCAGGCAGTTTGTAACGGACGGTGCCCAGGCAAGGCAGGAGGGGCAGGACAACACTGCGTCCCTGAGACAGGCCATTGAGGCCAGTACTACTCGCATCTGCGAGGAGGTGTCTGCTCTGAGGCAGGTCCTTTCCCGCATAGCGGATGCCTTGGAGGCAGAGCGTCCTGCCCCAAGTCTGGAGTAAGTGGGCACGGCATCTTCATCGAGCTCCACTCAGACGAGCCCCCTTCGCAGGTCTGCGTGTAACTTGCGGCGCTCAGACATGCCGCCACCAGATGCGGGAAGTGGACATAAGTAGATGGGGCAGCCTGATAATGGCAATTGACGCTGAAACCTGCAGCATTTGTTTGGACACCATGTGTGGGGCAGTTGTGGGGGGAGGGTGGAGAGGGTGTGTGGGGGAGTTGTGGGGGGAGGGGCAGGGGGAGAGGGTGTGTGGGGGAGTTGTGGAGGGAGGTGGAGGGGGAGAGGGTGTGTTTGAGGTGGAGGACATGAGCACTGTTCACTATTTTACTGTTTAAAACCAGAAGAAATACTTGAGTGTTCATTCATTATTGTATATGTGTCATGTATTGGTCTACAGTGCATAGTGTACATGTAATCCCACACCCAGTGCCCTCAGTCCCAGTTTCAGGGCACACTCTGCACCCATGTGTCTTCGAAATATTGGCCAATCACAGAGTGGCGCACAGCACGTCCCTCCCGTGCCTCTGCGCCGCGATGATGTGAGCCCACATCTTCTTCTTCCTCTTCATCATCACTTGGTGGTTGCAGTGCAATGTCAGTGGGCAGGGGCACGTTCCGTCGGATACATATGTTGTGCAGCATGACATATGCCATGATGATCTTGGCCACCTTCTCATGCCTGTAGAGGAGTAAAACGTGCCTTCAACAGGCCAAAGGTCTGCTCGATGACCACACGGGTACGGGTTTGGGAACGATTAAAGTCATCTTCATGCCTGTTCTGCAGGTTCCGGACAGGGGTGAGGAGCCACGTCTTCAAGGGATAGCAACTATCACCTGCATGGATGCAAAATAAGCTGTGTGTTATTATAATTCATGATGGACTGCTGTAGTTATCACACATTGCAGTTCCCACCACCCACCCGAGGAGCAGGAGCTCCGGACCATGTCCCTGCAGGAGCAGAGGACCAACGAGGGCATCAGCTATCCCCAGGGCCAAGCGTAGCTTTTTTGGTAAGCGCTTGATTTCTGCCGAAATCCGCCCGAAATTGCGCATTTCGGCCGCGCTCCAGCTGCCTAGGAGCTTATTAATGTTATTTCGATTGTGGAGGCATTGCCCACACTGCCCCACACCTGAAGACTACAACTAAGCCATTCGCCGCCATTGCAGCCCACGAGGCTCTCCCCCACTCCAAGATGGCCGCCCCCTGAAAGCAGCATCCACAGCCGACTGATCCAGGCCCCCAGCAGCCAGCTGATTGGCTGCCGGGCCTACCTCTTGGCCCATTGGCCGCCGGCAGGCGAAGCCGGCCCCCTCATTCCAAGGCCCATGAGAGGCAAGGCCAGCACCTGTTTTGTGCCAGCATTGCAGTTCCCAACACCCACCCGAGGAGCAGGAGCTCCGGACCATGTCCCTGCAGGAGCAGAGGACCAACGAGGGCATCAGCTATCCCCAGGGCCAAGCGTAGCTTTTTTGGTAAGCGCTTGATTTCTGCCGAAATCCGCCCGAAATTGCGCATTTCGGCCGCGCTCCAGCTGCCTAGGAGCTTATTAATGTTATTTCGATTGTGGAGGCATTGCCCACACTGCCCCACACCTGAAGACTACAACTAAGCCATTCGCCGCCATTGCAGCCCACGAGGCTCTCCCACACTCGAAGATGGCCGCCCCCTGAAAGCAGCATCCACAGCCGACTGATCCAGGCCCCCAGCAGCCAGCTGATTGGCTGCCGGGCCTACCTCTTGGCCCATTGGCCGCCGGCAGGCGAAGCCGGCCCCCTCATTCCAAGGCCCATGAGAGGCAAGGCCAGCACCTGTTTTGTGCCAGCATTGCAGTTCCCACCACCCACCCGAGGAGCAGGAGCTCCGGACCATGTCCCTGCAGGAGCAGAGGACCAATGAGGGCATCAGCTATCCCCAGGGCCAAGCGTAGCTTTTTTGGTAAGCGCTTGATTTCTGCCGAAATCCGCCCGAAATTGCGCATTTCGGCCGCGCTCCAGCTGCCTAGGAGCTTATTAATGTTATTTCGATTGTGGAGGCATTGCCCACACTGCCCCACACCTGAAGACTACAACTAAGCCATTCGCCGCCATTGCAGCCCACGAGGCTCTCCCCCACTCCAAGATGGCCGCCCCCTGAAAGCAGCATCCACAGCCGACTGATCCAGGCCCCCAGCAGCCAGCTGATTGGCTGCCGGGCCTAGCTCTTGGCCCATTGGCCGCCGGCAGGCGAAGCCGGCCCCCTCATTCCTAGGCCCATGAGAGGCAAGGCCAGCACCTGTTTTGTGCCTGTTCGGTGCCGTGGCTGCCGTCTGCCAGACCCCCTGGCTCTCTTCACACAAGGTACTTTTACTCCTCTTGACAGCCACAGCAGTCTGATTCTGCCCATACGCATTAATATGTGAACAAGGCCCTCTCCACATACACTATGGTCCTGCCTATGCCCACACAGCCTGACCACCACAACTATGCCTTTACAGAGCCACGCGCAGTACAAGTTCTGCATTTAGCCTCTCCTTTGATTGCTTTTGCCTATCTATAATCACATTTAGCCTACATATGGTTGCTCTGACTAGCCTAGAGGCACCCAGCACCCAGATTTGCATTTAGCCTGTCTCTGACTGCATTTAGCCTGTCTCTGACTGCATTTAGCCTGTCTCTGATTGTATTTAGCCTATCTCTGATTGTATTTAGCCTGTCTCTGATTGCATTTAGCCTATCTCTGATTGTATTTAGCCTGTCTCTGATTGCACTTAGCCTGTCTCTGATTGCATTTAGCCTGTCTCTGATTGCATTTAGCCTGTCTCTGATTGCATCTAGCCTGTCACTGATTGCACTTAGCCTACATATGATTGCCCTGTCTTGCCTAGAGGTACCTGACTCTTGCAAACCAACTGCTCGCGCCTAAAACCAGGTCACAATGATACTAACTTTTATTTACCTGTCAGCCTTTTGGACCACAATGCCAAAAGTAAACCACCAACCGAGGCCTACACTACAGGGCATACCGCCCGTGGATGAAGGACTCTTAACTCCCCCCCTAGAGCCCAGCCATCAATCGTCACACTCACTTATTACCCACCAATCGCTAACATACCTCCCCTGTGACATTGCAAGTAGAAACGCAAAACTACGTTCAAGATTACCTAGAATTTACGAACCATTAGCTAGACTCAATACCTCTTGCAATAGAAGTAACACTAACATCCGAAACACTCCTCCTATAAAGATTGACCTCCATCGCAATAACCGCCCAAATAAGCAGCCCAATGCTAATAATAGCATACCTAAAAAGAAAAGTAATACCACCAGCATACCTAAAAAGAAAAGTAATACCACCCAGGCCACAGCAAAGCCGAACATCCAACTGAAGTGCGCCCTTATTAATGCCAGGTCACTAATAGCACACGCTACCGAAATTGCGGATCTCATTCAAATAGGAGACTATGACATCCTCGCCATAACAGAAACTTGGCTGCACCAAGCTGCAGGACCTGCCCTAATGCTTGCCTTACCCCATAATTACACCATACTTAGAGAAGATAGAGTCAACTCTGGAGGAGGTGCCTAGCTATTATTGCTAAAAATAATCTCACCCTAAAAATTGAACCAAGTTCCACGACTAACTCCTGCGAATCATTAACTGCTAAACTCCTCGCATCTCCCTCTCAAACTATTACTATTCACCTTATCTATAGACCACCAGGCCCTATTGGCACGTTTGAGGAGGACATTTCCATGATCCTCTCAAACAACCTAAAAACTTCATCCCAAGCTATCCTTCTAGGAGACCTAAACCTAGGCTACAATGACCCTACAGACCTGCAAGCAACTAATGTCACTAATGTCATCTCAGAACTAGGCTTCTCCCAAAAAATCCTACAACCCACACACGAAAAAGGCCGTATACTCGACTGGGTTGCTGACTATAACTGCAATACAACGATTGTCGATATCACCCCACAAATCTGGACAGATCATGCACTGATAACTTTCCTCCTAAATGTTAACTTGGCCCTACCTATTGAAATTGCTCTGGCTCCGCCCTTGCCAACCAGAAACAAAAAACGTATAACTACAGAAAAACTGCTACCACTTATCCTCCCCAGACTAAACTCTCTACCTGACTTATTGGACACCTCATCACTAGTAAATGAATTCAACTCTTCCATGGCTACAGCTCTAGATACTATTGCCCCACTGAAACTGAGAAAGAGTAAGCCCAGAGCCCACCTAAACACCTGGTTTACTCCTCACCTCAAATCTCTAAGACTTGAAAAACGCAAATGCGAATCTGCCTGGCGACTAACCCCAACAGAGACAAATAAAATTGCACTCATCAATGCCTCCAAGATTTACAAAAATGAAATAAAGAAAGCAAAAAGAGAGAACGTCAACAACAGAATACTGCAGGCCAAATCTGGAACGAAAGAACTATTCCTTATACTAAAGGAACTAGAAAACCCTATTCCTGTCCAGGATAACTGTGACAAAAATAAAATATGGTGCTCGAACATCCAAAAAGCACTAAATGACAAAATTGCCACACTCCAAACAAAAATTGAGATAAAGAAACAGAATATTCCACCCTCAACTAACCTAAGAGGCAAACCACCAACCAGCACTAAACCAGACCATAAATTTAACTTCTCGAAAGTAACTATACCTGAAACCGAAAAGATAATACTTTCACTCAAGCCATCCAATTGCCGAGGCGACCTATGCCCAGCCCAACTAATAAAAGACGCGGCCAGAGACCTCTCCCCATTCATTTCTAAGCTTATTAATGCCTCCTTTGCTTCAGGCACTATACCAGATAACCTCAAGCAATCTTGGGTCCTCCCCCTCCTAAAAAAACAAACATTGGACCCATCCATCCCGACTAACTACAGGCCTATCACAACGGTACCCTTCCTATTAAAAATCCTAGACAGGGTAGCCTACCTGCAGATCCAAAAACATCTGGAGCTGCACCACCTTCTAGGCACAAGACAATCAGGTTTCAGACCTCAGCATGGAACTGAAACCGCGCTCATCGATCTTAAAACTCAGGTCGATGAGCTGAGAGACTCCGGAAAGATGGCCCTACTCCTCTTACTGGACCTCTCTGCAGCCTTCGACCTGGTGGATCATGATGTGCTTTGCACCCACCTAGAAACAGCTGCCCACTTCTCCACACATGCCATCGCATGGATCAAATCATTCCTAACCGGTAGAACTATGAGAGTCTTCTCTACTTCTGCTGCTGCTGACCCTGTATCCATCACATGTGGAGTCCCACAAGGTTCTTGTGTCTCCCCCACTATGTACAACATCTTCACCAAGCCCTTGTTCGATGATCTAGATAATCTGGGTGTCACCTACACTAACTATGCGGATGACACTCAGATTCTCATACCACTTTCAGGGGATTATGAACAAGATTTGGCCTTCGTGAATAAGATTTATCTCATCATTCAGGCATGGATGGCCACCCAGGGGCTATGCCTGAATGATGACAAAACGGAACTCATCATACTGGGGAACACACAAAACATCAAAAGATTAAAAGAAGAATACTCCTCCTTCGTCATAGACGGTAACACTATCAATGTAGCAAAAGAGGTAAAAACATTAGGGTTTTACCTTGATTCCCACCTCTCCCTAACTAAACAGGTGAGCGCAATGGCATCCAGCACCGCATATACCTGCAAGCTGATTAGAGCCGCAAAACCATACCTATCCACTGCCAACTGCCTAACCCTTGCTCGAGCATTAGTGCTGTCGAAATTGGACTACTGCAACGCACTATATATAGGGGCCAATAAACATACGTTGCAAAAGATTCAAACACTACAGAACAATGCTCTTAGAGCTGCCTTAGGAATTCCAAGAAGGGAGCATATTTCAGAGGCTAGAAGACAATCCAACTGGCTCTCCACAGCGGACAAAATCAAACTCAAGACAGCTTCTCTAACTTTCAAAAGTATCAACCATCTAGCACCCAAATACCTAGCTGCTAGATTCAACAGAAAAATCTCCACTAGACCCACCAGAGAAGCATACTCCAATCAGTTAGTGATACCCCCATTTAAACTAAGTACGGCCGGAGGAAACAGCTTCCCGGTCAAAGCTGCCCAGCTTTGGAACTCCCTCCCGTCCGGCTTGAGATCTCCCCAATCCTACGCTCTCTTCAGATCTAACTGTATCAATTGGATCAAAGAAAATGACCGATAGTCCTGCCCTACACCAACATAACCACTGTTCTACAGACGTACTATGTACATAATTATATACTCTCTATCTTCCTACTGCATATTTCCTGTATATATTATGTTATATGTATATATTATGCACAATGTATATTCTCCTTACTGTCCTGCATTATGTAATTTCTACCATGTATAACCACTACTTGTAAACATGCGTAACCTGTAAAGTTTAAAGTATCCTTGAACAACGCGCCCGGTTACCTTCGGGTCTGGCGCGCGCTATAAATAATAAACAAACAAACAAACATGCCTGCAGATATTTGTTGGTCACATGCACATGTCCCTGGTTGTATGCACACATTTTACCTTGCCTCATTGTGTGCTGTGCCATGGTCTTATGGTGTGGATTGCGTTTTCAAGATGATACACGGTGTACACTGCCTTGATGTTTCTCATGCAGTGTGGACACACACCGCCGTGTTTGTGTTATATATGTGATGTGTAGTGTTCTGTATGATTTGCTTACTGACAGCGTTGGCAGTAGTGTGCATTATTTTGCATTCAGCACGGATTATTCCCATGGTGACATGCTGCACTACTGTGGTGGTGGCCCTGTGACAAACAGTGGATTCCCTCTGTGATTTTGTTTAGTGCACTCTCATTGATGCTTTTCCTGTGTAGTGATTTGATGCTGACATTTACACTGTGTATACTCACAGCATGTTGCTGGATTGTGTTACTGTCACACTCACCTGTGTCTCTGCAGGAGCAATGGACGAGCCTCCTTTGACCCCGAGTCTTCACTTCCCCTGTTTCACCCGGAGGAATACCTGTCAAATACAAGGTGTACACTCAGACCTGAATTCACCCGATTCCCCTGGGCCCTTCCCTTCTCTTTACTGTGTGCTGTGATGTCCCCCTGTGGGCTTACCTTGATCTTTAGTAGGGTGTGCACTCCATCTTGCATTTGCAGGTGCGAGATTCACTCACATGATTGGTGCCAATGTCTGTAGGCTGATTTCAGATGCCAAACACTGTTTTATGCCGTCACAGCGAGGCCGAGAGTTCAAGGCGCCAATTTCTTCACTGGCTAGAAAATCCTTCCCACAAGTGAACGTTGCGCAGAGAATGTTGAGTGTCCAAAATTGTCTGTATTGTCTTTGTTTGCCGGTATTTTTGTGGGTGATTAGCACTGCGTGTAGAAGCTAGCTGCTGGTAGGTTTGCACAGTGCCTTCAAATCGAGCGCCCCTGGTAATGTCTCTCCCTTTCCCTTGCAGGAGAAATTTTGTGGCATTAGCGCCTCGAGTCCGGATTCAGCGCTACTGGAGACTTGGTGGTTAGGTAAGTTTGCACGGAGGCTTTTGTTAAGTATGCACCGCGTAGAGAGAGCGCAGTGAAATACGTGTCCACGTTATTGGAGCGAGCGCAATGAATAATGTCTCTTCTTTCTTACAGGGGTTTGTGCGCTTGTGCAACTAACCTGGAATCCAGCGTCGCGGGAAGATTCGGTAAGTATGCGCAGCGTTACTGATGTGCGCGTGTTAACGCGGTTCTTCTTTGTTCTTACAGGTGCCGCTGTAGAAGTCCCCACTTGACTGGAGATAGCTGCGGCGTGGAGTAAGAACCAGGTAAACTGAAGCTGAATGATCTGGAGCGAGTAAGCAGAAGCAGGATGATCCGGATCAGGTAAGCAGAAGCAGGATGATCCGGAGCAGGTAAACAGAAACAGGATGATCCGAGCAGGTAAGCAGAAGCAGGATGATCCGGAGCAGGAACAAAGAAGAGGACCCAAGATTGGAGTCCTCCCGTCCCCTGCACACTCTGGGGATACGTGGCAAAGGCGTAAAATTCTTAAAGTTAGTAGTTTAGAACACTGTATGTGTAATGATTTGTTAAATTCTGATCTTTCTGATTGGGACAAAAAAGTTGATAATAATGATGTAAAAAATGAAGGGAGGATTAACTCCCATTTATTCATAAGTAATAATTGAAGCAAAAACAATAAAAAGAGCAGTACCTCGTCTACATCATCACAAATAACAGAAATTCCACTGTGGTAGGCTGACGCGTTTCGAGGTCAATCCTCTTCTTCAGAAGCCTTTATGGAACTGTTGTCGAGCATAGTAAATATGCTCAACAATGTGTGATGTTCTTGCTGGAGTCACATACCATCTGTACACTGATTGAGTGATATAGCTTACGATTGCGGTACACCACCTCCATTGCATGCAGAACCACCAATTCCACATGGGTGCAGTCAAGTGCACCAATACAATTTGGCATGAATGCCAGTTCATGGAAGCCAACTTTTGTGTCCAAGATCTCCTGGGCAGCCCGTGCTAGGGATAAGTAGTTCCTTGTGTGCTTCAGGAGGGCATCCAGCACTTGCATCAGCATGCAAGGAAATAAGGGTTGTGAAATGCCATGCATGTGCCCCACTGTGTGCTGGTAGGTGCCTGTGGCCAGGAAGTGGAGCACAGACACTACCTTCAGTAGAGGTGGGATGGCGGTGCGTATTTCAATCAGGCTGACAATGTCATTGTGTTTCATGTCCACAATGGTGGTGATGGTGTCCCGGTCCAGATGGTACAGGGCGTGGATCTGCTCAGGGGTTAGGTTGAATGGACTGGCTCTGATGCGAGGGATTGGGTGCTGCCTGTGTGGTACCACTGGCTGCACTGGTGGGGCTTGCTGGCCCTGTCTCACCATCCTTCTCCTCCTGTGTCTCCTCTGTGGTGCCTGTTGTTGTTGCTGGTGTAGCAATGTAAGCATGTCCTCCAGCCCCAGTATTGCTACTACAAGTTGAATCATTTTGCTGTGGTAAGGGGTGTGGTGTGTGGGTGTGCTCCTTTTGTGCTGGGCCAGCCTCCATTGCCACCACCTGTGCTGATTGTGTGCACCTGTAGCAGTTGGCAACACAGCACATTGCTGTTTGCGGGTGGTTCGCGATACCGGTATTGTCGGCATCCCAGTATCCCTCTTTTCTGCCTTCATGATGCCGGTATTTGCATGTCTGCCTGACTTGTGATGTCCTCCTGTTAGCACCTTCCTGCTATTGCCGGGCTCAAGGGCTGCGTACCCGCGCGCATGCCAGTACTGGAGTGCACACTCTCAGTGGTGGCCCTAATACCGGGTTGTTGAGTCGGAATAGCCGGAGTATTATGTGGTGCCGGTAATCCCTAATGGCATCGTTTTTCCATTACCTCCAACCTTGTAATGACCCCCATAGTCTCTGTCTCCCATGCAAGGATTAAGGTCTTTCCAGGTAACCAGCTTTTCTCCAGGCAAGGTATACCCGAATGGCTTTGGTAGCTCTCCTTGCCTCTCTGCTAGTTGTTCCTCATAAGTGTCCAGAAGTAGACTACCTCTGGGAATGCAGTAGAAAAGCCAAGTGAAAAGTCCCTTTCAGATTGAAAACTGATCTCTTGTAGGGCCGGTGAAACTCCCATATTATCATAATTCCCACGGTATGGATTGGTTAGCTCTCTCCATCCCCCCACCCCCAATACAACCACTGACTGCTGATAGGACAAGGAGTTGGGAGGTGTGGATGATGGCGGCTGAGGGAGGATAAAGATTCATCATCCCAAAATGACAGGTGCGTTTACCTTCTCAGTGTTCCTAAAAATATCACAACATGGAAGCTACCTTAATTTTTCAGATAACTGTAGGCACATATATATATTTGAGTTCTATATTTTATGGTGAGTCAGAAAATAATAATCTTATTTTGGCATGCCCTTCCTGGGAGGAGCTACCATTTTTATCAATTTGCTCCTGAGCTGAAATATTTAAAACCGGACACTTCAAGATTCAAACAATAATCTCCTCCTCTCACCTCACCAACTTCCCATTTCCTCAGAATTATGAGAAGGCCGGAATCATAATTTCCTTCATAACTCAAATTGTATACATCACACAGAATTCATATTTACATGGTACCGATGGGCTTCTTATCCGGGATGAGCTCGCTGGGACACACGATTCTCTTTTTATTAAGGAAATTGCAATCCTATGTTAATCAGCCAATGCTTAATATGTGCCCCTCCATTTCCCAATAGGGCCCACCTTTTTCTAAAGTTTCATTTCACTTCTTTTACATGACCAGGACATCTGCTTCCCTCCCCTCCTAGGCTTCAAACGACACTGTTCGGGGCTAATGGACAGTTAATGGGAAGTTTTGACCTTAAGGTCATTTTTGCTGCCCGTGTTATCTACAGCCTCCACAATTCTGATCTAATTCTCTGTAATTGTTAGCATTTAACTGAAAACTTGGCCTGCTTTTCCTGGTATGACCAGCCCAAAGGTCTAGCGTTCATGATTTCAGAGGCATAGACCTTTCAGTTCAGTGAGGAAAACAAGCTACATACATAATTCTAACAGAATGGCATTTTAAATTAAAAGATGTGTTTAATATGACCTTTTGTATCACATTTGGTCCTGCTGTTTATAACTACAGTACAATATTTAAACAGATATAAATTCACTTTTGGTATTAGTCACACATAAGCCACAGTTACATAAGGAACCACTGTTCAATTTTACACAAAATGAACTAGGCCTTTCCCTTCAAAAGTTTTCATTTTACATGATGAATTTAAGTCTTTTTATTATGATCAAATGCAGAAGGCTTGGGTTCACTTTGGATTTCTGGATAACCGTCATGTGCTATATCGAAGTCAATGTCACATGCTGCTGTTTGTCTCTTTAAGTTGAAATTGTAACTTTTCATATTTTAAGAAAAAACAGCATCTCCGGCCAAACATGACTTATTTTTCCATGGACCGGGCACATTCAGTAATTTTAAGCCTTCAGGCATATTTTTCTTCTTTTGCTTGCCTGTCCATTTTAACACAGTGGAAGGATGCCCATTTCTTTCAATTTACTAGGCCGTATTTTGTAAATCACTGTTTTGTTCTGGCTATTTATTTCAATGGGACTCTACATCAGCCAACTTCACACTCATAATAGGGGCCTAGCATGGACTCTCAATCTTTGTTACTCTGGGGCTGTATTTTACCCTAGAATACTAGCTTTACTGGAGTCCTTCAGACTGTTTCTATCTGCTCTAACCAAAGGTCAAACCCCCAAAGTTATGATGAAATGGACCTCCATGAGCTGTGACACATCTTCAGCCACCCTGCTGAAGATGACGGTTCCTGGGCATCCAATGTGTGTAAAATTACTTGAGGAGGTTGGGGTAAGTGATACACTCTGCAAAGACTGCTGGGGACAGCATCAACACGGGAGGTAGCAGGAGCCTGGCAAAGTCTAAAGGACAGGTGTATAAGGCCACCCCTGGGTGGCGTACCTCGCTTCAGTCAGGTGCAGGGCATGATGTCATCATCAGTGGACGTGTACGGCAAAGAGAGGATTTATAAGTAGACAGACTGTCTACAGAGCACATTTGTGATTCTGCTAGCAGAAATACTCTGATTTTTTAGATGGGACAGAGCAGTTGAGAGCAGTGGCATGCAGACTTTTTTGACTGGGGTGGGGCACTGACTTATGCAGGGGTGGCATGAAGTACGAGCACAAACACTCATAATGATCATAGTTTAGGACAATGGATTGGAACCTGGGGTCAGTATAGTTGGCTGCACAGGCGCCCCCCTCATTTCTTTGGCGCTTGGTGAAAGATGCAACTTTGGATCAAAAAAGACATCTTTCACTAGCGCTATTACAAGAAGATTTGGCACAGTAAATGCAATAAACTTCATGTGCATCACACATACTTTGCTGCTCATACCGGGACCTCTCATGACGTGTGCAGGGGCGCGCCCCACGCTATGTAGGCTTTCTCCTGTTTTGCTGCAAAGAGCCTTGGGCTGAGCACAATCTGCGTGGAACTTTACCATTAGAGAGGGCTGCGGGGCACTGGTGGCCAGGGCCCACTGTCTCTCTGGATCTAGGCAAATAGTGCAAGATTGTAGCAACAGTAGCTTTCTGTGACTGACAGCAGACTTTGGCCAGTCTTAAGCCAGAGTCTGCTGTCAGTTATGCAAAAGTTCAATTTCCATTCAGTGTTTTTTTAGCCAATGGAAATTGAACGTGTGTTCTGCAGGGGTGGGGCCGTCGGGCCCAGGCTGACTCGTCACTTGTAGGAGAGGACTGACCATGCACGAGGGTGACCTTCTATGATCGTATTCCCAATACAGTGAACGACCGTCATCATAAGACCCCAGTGGAAGCCTAAATGCTGGAAAATAGCATGAAGTGGAAGGTAGGAGGTGGCTTTAGTGGCTGAGAACTCTGTTCGCACTTCCTCAATTATCACATTAAACTCTCTCCATGCCAGGGGAACAGGTGTCTGTCAGCCTACAGGCCTAAAATGAGTACATCTCAAGTAAAAGTCCAATCACCCTCTTAAAATAAACGTCGTTACAACATGCATTAATTTTGATGTTATTGCCAATCGCCCTGTGACTATCGGTAATACACTTGCCCATTCTTTGGCTGCCACTTCATAATAAGGCTAACAGATCCTTCTCTGACTATTGATTACGCCCTTCACCACCTTTGTGACCATCTCCATATAAACTATTTCTTCACCCTACTAAGGTCACTAACTCACCATCCCAATGGCGCCGAACCTCTCGCCAGTATAATGTAACGTAATATTTGTCCCATTGCTTGACACTATGTGTGTGTCCTAAACTTGGCGTCTAGCCTCTGACTGCCACCACTTCTGTCTTTTGGTATCAGGGAAGTATTGTTATATTTGTACATTTGGTGCACAGCCTAGTCCAGCACCTTGCAGCCTTAAAGGCATAATTCATATCTAGATGAACCACCTCCTGGACATATGATAAGTATTCTGATCAGTGCTGTCTCATAGCGCCACCCTGTTTAATGTATTTAACTTGCATTTTGGTCAGTGCTACCTCATAGCGCCACCTTGTCTGATGTACCTAATTTGCATTTTGGTCAGTGCTACCTTATAGTGCTACCCCGTCTGATGTACTCACCCTGCATTTTGGTCAGTGCTACCTCAAAGCGCTACCCTGTCTGATGTATTCAACCTGCATTCTGGTCACTGCTACCACATAGTTATACTCATAGCGCCATGCTGTCTGATGTATTTAACGTGTATTCTGGCTAGTGCCGCCTTATAGCGCCACCTTGTCTGATGTACTTACTTGCATTTTGGTAAGGGCAGCCTTAGAGCGCCACCACGTCTGTTTAGTCATTTTATGACCTTACCTATATTAGGTATCCCAGGAACCTGCCAGTGCCCACCTAGCCATATGGTTTATAGCGCACCCCAGAACCAGTGGCCTAGCAGCCCTTTGGCTGACCTAGAAGTGCCCATTACCACCAGAATGCCCTGCCATAGCCCACCTAAACTCCTATCAGGTACCCTCCCTAAGATAGTTTGGTCAACGCTTTACATGGCCTCTGCCTTCCTACTAGCACTACAGTCCAATAGTCTGTCTGAAAAAACGAGCAACATGTGGCTCGCCCATACTGCTCCTCTCAACACTCCCCTATGCCCTACATCTGTAGACACACACAAGTCCAAAACAAGGCTATACCAAGAAGACCCATGCACCCAGCTACCCTGTAGCATGACTGACAGAAACCTAAGATTGCGTGCCCGTCTCTCCAAATTATACATTCCATTATATAAAAATGGAACAACTAAACCTTCTAAAAAACGCCTTTCCCAGAAAGTAACCAATGAGCACATCTCGAGCTCTTCTAACTATCATAAACCTACTTCGAGCTTTTCTAAACAGAAGACTCAAGTCCTACTACCGCCCCTACACCAGCTAGCCACCAACCTAACCTTAAAGGTGCCCTTATAAATGCCATGTCTCTAGTTGCCCATGCAACTGAAATCTCTGACATCCTACTAATAGACAATTTAGACTTCCTGGCCATTTCAGAATCCTGGCTACATGATGCAGCAGGCCCTGCCATATCGTTGGCAGTCCCCGAAAATTACCCTATCCTACGAGCAGATAGACACACCTCCCGAGGTGGGGGAATAGCAATTATAGCCAAGACCAACTTAGATTTGAGAATTGTGACAGTACCCACTATGACATCCTGTGAATGCCTGTTGGTCAAAATTGCCACAACCAATTCACAAACGCTACACATTTTCTTGATATATAGACCACCCGGCCCTATTGGAACCTTCTCGGAAGACATCTCTACCGCCCTGTCTAACAACTTGAAAAATTCTACCCAAACACTAGTGCTAGGTGATCTCAACCTAGGCTATAATGACACTAAGGACCCCCACTCCACTGCCATTGCTATGACCTTGCAAGAGCTTGGTTTCGCCCAAAAAGTCAACTCACCTACGCATAACAAAGGTTGAATCCTTGATTGGATTGCAGAATATAACTGTGAGGTAAATATCACGGCTATTATCCCGCAAATCTGGACAGACCACTATCTCCTAATATTCTCACTAGATACCAATTTAGCTAATGCCCAGCCATCGATTACCCCCCTCCTCACTCACAAGGAATAAAAAACTCATGACAGTCGAAAAACTACTGCCACAGATCTTACCTAAACTTAACTCTATACCGGACAATAGTGACCCTAACGCTCTAGTCACACGGTACAACGAAGCCATGAATTCAGCCCTTGGTCGCACCGCTGAAACTAAGGAATAGTAAACCTAAAAAACACCTCAACTCGTGGTTTACCCCTCATTTAAAAAAATTGAGACTACTCAAAAGAAAACTGGAAACTGTGTGGAGACGCTCCCCAACAGTAGAAAACAAACTAAACCTCACTAAAGTCTCATCTCAATACAAAAAAGACATCCTCTCAGCCAAACGGATACCTACAATAACAGAATATCCCAATCCAAGTCCAGTGTTAAAGAATTGTTCATTATCCTGAAAGAACTGAAAACACCCATAATACCACAAGAAAACTGTATCAAAGACAAAAAGTGGTGCTCCAGTAACCAACATGCCCTAACTAACAAAGTAGCCAACCTACAAACTAAAATTGCCCACAAGAAGGCTTCTCTAGTACCTCAAATATCTCAGAGCATAGCTGCCACACCTCATCCCAAACAAGAAACTCGGTTCAGCTTCTCAAAAGTCTCGACCATCAAGGTGAAGAAGGTCATACTGGGACTTAAACCATCCAATTGCAAAGGAGACCAATGCCCGGTGCAACTCATCAAAGATGCCGCGAGAGAACTCTCTCCTTTCATAACTAAACTTATTAACTCATCATTCACCACCGATATTGTCCCGAACAATCTGAAGGAATCTTGGGTTCTGCCATTACTGAAAAAGCAAACCCTTGAACCTGCCATTCCTACGAACCTCAGACCTTTTACGACCGTGCCTTTTCTTCTAAAGATTCTAGATAAAGTGGCATATATCCAGATACAAAACTTCCTGGAAGCTAATCTCCTACTAGGGTCTCGTCAATCGGGGTTCCGCCCTCAACATGGCACCGAAACGGCCTTAATTGACCTTAAGGCGCAAATAGATGAGTGTAGACATAAAGGCCAAGCAGCACTACTCCTCCTTCTAGACCTCTCGGCTGCATTCGACCTAGTGTGAAAACAGAAAAATAATATGAGGCCGGGAAGCCCAAAAGGAAACACACCAACACAGGTTACAAAGAAATATACAAGTACTTTATTTCAAGCTACAACAGTTACCAAGTCAACTGACAAACGGATAGCTATTCGGCTCTCAGTATAACATAACGAACTTCAACGAGGGTTCGATGTGTTCAGTGAGAGACCGCACATTGGAATACCCGGGCCATTTATACAATTTGTCCAGCCCTTGGCCAACCCTTTTGCGGGTTAACCATTCTGTGAAATACAATACTGGTCTAGGGTTCCTTGCCAGGTCAACCTTCAATATATGCATTTTGATTAGTTTCGCTGATATAAGTAGTACATTTACATATAGGTCAACAGTAGGACAAGGTCTCAGTTCACGACCCTGACAAGTAGCCTGCAGGCATATTAATCATTCAGCTGTACGGAGGTCACAACGGCCAGAATCTATTCGAAATGTCATTTGGCCTCCATTTTGATGTTCAGGGTGACTTCTACATAACAAGAGAACCTAAAATGGCGGCTTGATTCAAGATGGCTGCTTACATTGATTTCTCTGAGGTGAAGACCTTGCCATGGAGTTTGTTCGCGCATGATGTTTAGACAACTTGGCGTAGGCCAATACACATATAACTATTACAATAGGAGGCATAATATTATTTCTATTCCGAAAAACCCTCCTTTTGGCCTATGCCAAGTGCTAATACTATTTCTGATGTCTTTGCAAATAACTCCATGCATTTGTCACCCATACATCCTTAATCGTTATCTGTGATATCTATAGCCATTAGGTTGTTCACCAGAACCTCTTGCAACACGAACTCTTTAGATGCTGTATCTGTGGCATACACTTTACATCCTATCGTGCTTACCGCCTGAGCGCAACATCCCCCTAGTATTGCACATATACTAGGCAGACATTGGATACAGCAACAAAGAAATAGCAGAATTCCCAAAATGACCAGTATGACAGAAAGCACCTTCCAACCCCAGGATCGTAAGGAATCCCAGAACCAAGTACTAATACTCCAATCTCCCACTGGAACATGCACTTCTGAACTAAGTACCTGTAAGTTCTGTATTGCCTTGAAAATTGTCGGGGAGGAATCTGGTGCGAAAACACAACAAGCGGACCCTACTAATTTACATACTCCACCACGCTCTGCCAGAATGACATCTAATGCCATCCGGTTTTGGAGCACTACCAATCTTATTGCTTTCTGTTCCAGTGTCATATTATAGAGTATATCCGTGGTCCGGTTGATGGTTCTCTCCAGTACTCTTGCTAGCCCCCTAATATTTTCAGAATTTGCTATTTGTCCCCAAAATGGCACAACTGATTTTGCTATATCTCCCAATATTTGCCCAGGGGTATCTCCATCCTCGTCCCGCCGTGGACGAGCCTTAGAAACTTCCAATGTACTAGCTATAAATACCCCAGGTAACAGGATCCCTAAATAACATGTTCCCTGCCAATCCTTGGGCAACCAGGGAAATGCTGTACTACCGCAAACGGAATAGACAGGCCCCCCTACATACAAAGGCCTGTTCTCCCCGGTCAAATTTACAACGTTCATACAACCTTCAAAATTTCCCATTGACCGGGTGCCATTCCTTTGTACACAGAAGGGAACTGAATCGGGGCTATGGTTAATAGAGTAGGAAGGAGGCACAGCATCCTTATTGCCTATCGTAGCCATTTTAAAGGAAATTAGAGTTTGGAAAGGAAGAGACAGTTTATCAGATGGCCTAATAGAAGCAACATTAGGCTTACTTCTATTTGCAAAAAGCGAGCATCCCAGGGGAGTCCATACACGTTTCTCAAAATCATTTAAATTAGTTCCATCAAAGTTCCCTGAGATGCTATCATTCCAACGGCCAAAGAATAGTGCTCTAAGAGAGGCATAACAAGCAGTAGTTAAAGGTAAAGGGTGAATATACCATCCTAGCTCCTTGTTCCCATGTTGCGGTAAATGGGTGCAGATCCAGCAGTTGCTCTTATTAAAAATGGCATGCGACAAATTCATTATTATCATTAAAGTGTTATTGTGATACTTTCGTCTATGCTGAGAGTCCCTAGGTGACAGAGTATGAAGGTGTACAGAGGGAGTCAGAGCAGTAGGTACAATTTCAATTGGTAAAAGAGGCTCTAGAGGATACATTTCTTCAAAGTACCAGAGTCCCACGGCAGTGACTGTACAAATCCCAATTTTTATCATCACAACACAGCAATACGTTTTCAGGGCCCAGGCACATTGTTCATTGTCCGAGTTGGTCACCCCCTTATTTACAAGTCCAATACGAGCAGTGGCGGTGGAGGTGGCAGACATTGTAGTTTTTCAATCGACGACCCCAATGTTCGTTGCTGGCGACACTACGGTCGAGCGACTTCTTAGTCCTTCCCCAACCCTAGCCAGCAGAATCCCCTTTTTTTCCCAAACTTTTCCTTTGTAAGAACAAAACTCTCAATGACTCTTTTCTTTTCCAGATGCACAGGCAAAACCCGTGCCGCAGTTCTATTTACTTCCTCAAAGGTCGTACCTGGTGGTTCCCGGTACTGCTTGATCCGGAAATAAGGTAACGTCACTTCCTGAGGGAAGCAACGTATCAGAGGCGACAGAAGTCGCAGAACTTGAAACAACGTTTTCCGGAAGTGACTTTTCCAAAGAGTGTGGAGACAAAATGGACGGTTCCCAAAGCTCCACAGGCTCAGAGGGATTCTCCAACACACTCACAGTGCTATTTGCTACTCCAGGATCAGAGATTGTAGCATCAGTAAGGGGTTCTGCTTTTTCTGTAACGTGTGGCGTCGGGTGAGGAAGTTTCTTGACATGCGTCGCGTGGATCCAATGCTTCTTTCCAGCCACCCGCACTGCTGTCTGGGTGACCAACAGCACCTGGTAGGGTCCCCGCCAGCGAGGCATGAGGCAGGAGGACCTTTCGTAGGCCTTCACCAGGACCCAACTTCCAGGCTGAATATTGTGTCGTGGGCCCGTAAACCAAACAGGTAAAGCTGATCGAACCTGATGATAAATGAAATACAGATTTTTAGTCAACTGGTTACAGTAGTCTGCAAGCAATACATTTTCAACATCTCTAGGCGCTTTAGGTTTTGGAAGACACCAAATATTAGCAGGACTCCCCATCACCACCTCGAATGGAGAGAGACCAGTCTTAGTTTGAGGTGTGGTACGCATGGCTAACAACACAATAGGTAAGCCATCCGGCCATTTCAGTTTGGTGCAGGCACATGTTTTAGCGAGCTTATTCTTTAGGATACCGTTATGTCTCTCTACCAACCCAGCACTTTGAGGATGTCTAGCCGAATGAAATCGTTTTTCGATGTGTAATGCTGTGCATATCGGCAAGATTACTGCTGCAACAAAATGTGGACCGTTGTCCGACCAAATAACTCTTGGCAACCCAAATCGTGGGAAGAACTCCTTTACCATAGTCTTCGCAGTGGTCATGGCAGTACCATCCTTAACAAGGAAAGCCTCAATTCATTTACTAAAGGCACAAATGATCACAAGGATGTATTTTAGATTGTTACACCATTCCATCTCAATAAAATCAAAGTGGATGACCTCGGAGGGGACAGAAGGAGGCCCAAAACTACCACTTGGAGTTGCTGTCCCCTTCCCCACATTGTGCTGCAAGCAAATCATGCAACTTTGGACATACTGCTGGGTGATTTTCAAAATGTTATCATTTACCCAGACTTTTTCTAACATTGTCGTGATCTGCTGAGCACACACATGCGTAGGACCATGTGCCATTGTAACCATCACCAGCACATATGAATTAGGGAGCAACCATTTCCCTTCAGATGTGTCCACCCAACACCCATCTTCATATAGTTTCCCCATCCCTTCGGCCCACTTTTTAGACTCTTCTATTGTGGCATCAGCTTGGATATCTCGTACAGACCCAATACCCTCATCCTTTACATAGGCATCTCTTGTTTCTCTTAGAGCATACATGTCTGTACTAAGGTCTGTGGCCGTTTGCCTGGCTATCTGGTCAGCAAAAGCGTTCCCTTTCCCCACATCATCTATGACCTTGCGATGCGCTGCGCACTTTATGATCGCTAAATGACTAGGGAGCGCGAGTGCCAAGAGCAATTGCACTATCAGGGGGCCATGCTGAATCTTGGTCCCATGTGAGGTTAGGAACCCTCTTTCCGACCAGAGCCTCCCAAAGTTGTGAGCCACCCCAAAGGCATACTGGCTATCAGTATATATATTTACTGTACGCCCTTCGGAGAGTTCACAAGCTCGGGTCAACGCTATAATTTCTGCGGCCTGCGCAGAGTTATGCGGAATTCTCTTAGTTTCAACAACCGTACTCAATGTAGTGACTGCATAAGCAGCTGTAGATGTACCATCCAGAAGTTTGAAGCAGGAGCCATCACAAAACAGCTCCCCTTCCGCATTATCCAAAGGAGTATCTATAAGGTCTATCCTGCCCTTTGTTTCCTGTTCAGTAGTATACAGGCAGTCATGTGATTCTTCGTCACCGCAAACAGTATTTTGCGGGAAAGGTAGGAGTTCAGCCGGATTAAGGACACAACACCTCTTAATTTGAATGTGAGGGGCAAACAAAGTCAATTCATACCTCGTCAGCCGTGCAGAGGTGAGCTGCTGTGTTTGGGTTTTATTCAATAGGACATCTACAGAGTGAGGTACCATTAGGGTTAAATCATGGCCTAGGACCATTCCCTCACTCTGTTTTACAGACGCGGCAGCAGCAGCGACGGCTCTCAAACATCTTGGCAAAGCGCATGCGACAGGATCAAGGGCGGAAGAGTAATAGCCACACGGCCTATTCTTCCCTCCGTGTTCCTGTGTTAATACAGCCAAAGCACATCCATCACATTCATGCACAAACAACACAAAGGCCTTATTATAATTTGGAGTACCCAGAACTGGTGCAGAGCATAACGCGGTTTTGAGAAGCTCAAATGTTCGTTGATGTTCCGACTTCCATGGCAGTGGCGAAGAAATGCCCTTCTTCGTCAAGGCCAACATCGGTTTTATCACTAGTGAGAAGTTCGGGATCCACAGCCTACAGTAAGAAGCCATACCTATTAAGGCTCTGACTTCCTTCTGTGTATTTGGGACTGACATGCCAGAAATGTGTTTTATTCTTTCAGGTGTCAATCTTCTCCCCTCCTTTGACAGGAGATAGCCTAAATAGGCGACCTCCTGACAACAATATTGAAATTTCTTAAGCGAAGCTTTATGACCATGTTCAGCCAAATGAATAAGCAACAATACAGTGCCTTCTTTACAAGCACTTTCAGAATCTGCAGCTAAAAGCAAGTCATTGACATACTGAAGCAGTGTACAAGTAGATGGCAGTTCAAGGGTGTCAAGTTGCTCTTTCAAAGCCCTACTATAAATGCTTGGACTTTCAGTATAACCTTGAGGTGCACGAGTAAATGTGAACGAACGTCCCCCCAAGGTGAACGCGAACAAATATCCACTATCCTTGTGTATAGGAATACTGAAGAAAGCATTCTTCAGATCCACAACACTAAAGTGAGTAGCTGTAGCAGGGATCATCGTTAATATCGTTGTCACATCAGGCACAATTGGAAATTGTGGGGCGACAACTTTATTAATAGCGCGTAGATCAATTATGAAACGGAATGGGATTGCATTGTCGCCTTTCTTGTACGCGGGTAAAATCGGACTGTTACATAAACTACCTGCAATCTCTTCAATCACCCCTCGATGCACAAAATCGGAAACCATGCACTTCAAAGCACGCTCGCCCTCAACTGAGATTTTATATTGTGGAATGCGTGGTAGTTTAACTCCATGTTTCAAAACTATTTTAACGGGTTCAACCTGTAATAGCCCGACATCATTGTCGTCAACCGCCCACAAACATTCCGGGACAACGCTAAATTCAGGAGGCAATGGTCGAGTCAGAAACTGAGAACTGGGAAGTTGCTGTGGTGAAATCGTCAGTCGCACTCCGTCAGAGGAAGAATGAATCACTGCATTTAATTTCTTCAACAGATTTAACCCCAGCAAATTCTCTCCACAGTTTGAAGTCAAGAGGAATGGACAGTGGTCTGTAAAGGGACCCAAAGAAACAGGCACCGGCGAAGAAACCGGACAAACAACTGGTATGCCAGAAAACCCTACAGAAACATTAGTTTGCCCTGACAGTGGAATGTTTGGAACCCGAGAATGATCAATGGAGCACTTCTGTGCTCCAGTGTCTATCAAGAACTGATGTTTCCTATTCCCCACTAACAGTTCAACGTAGGGACCTTTTTGACTAACGGGAATTGGTGAAGGTTCCAAACTCTGCTTCGGGCAATCCTAACAAAACAAAATGTCATCGAAAGGAAGCTAGTCAGAAAGGTAGGCAGCAGAAGGGTGATCAAATATGTTTCTTGTGTCCACACTTGAAGTCTGATTATCCCGTGAAAAAGGTTGCTGAGGATCTTGTGAGAGCTGACCTCTATCAGGGCCCCCCACTCTGAGGCGACCTCTAGGTCGTCTATTCATACTCCCAAATGTGTTGTTTGACCTCTGTCGAAGGACGGGGCACTGTGCACGCCAATGACCTTCCTGGCGACAATAGGCACATTGATTAATATTCACAGGACCCAAGGGGACGTTCCCTTGCGGAACATACTGACCTCTGGTCTGTGAATTACCTCCTCTGGGATTTCTAACAATTTGCTGTAACAATACTTTAGTCTTCAAATCTCCTTTCCTCTTCTCGACTCTATCTTTTTCATTATTGACACGGTTCTCGTAATACTGAGCCATGTGCTAAACTTCAGATTGGGATTTCGCGTGCCAAGCGCTCTCGGAGGACATAATCTGTGACTGGATGTCAGGCAGCAATCCACGCACAAATTTGTCCACAAACAACCTTTTCCCAGACTCTGTGCCCAAGTCCTGTCCACTGAAGTCAGAGAATACCTGTTCGAATCGATTAAAGAATTCGGTGGCACCCTCAGCTTTTCCTTGAACACAGGCCGTAAGCTTGTCCCAAATAATTCTTTTCTCAGGAATTATGGTTTTCAATTTTGCAACAATTCTATCGGGCAAAGTGAGTATTACCTGAGGTGGTTTCTCACCAGCTGGTCTTTCCCCATCAAGCCTAGTTATGTTAGCCCACGTATCTCCCAACCCAGGCACATCGTCTATTGTTCGAACCTGCTTCCATAAATCTACGGGCAGAAGTACAGGGAATAACAAGTCAATATCACTTAAGGTGAACACAGAGGACTGCAAAACGGACTCTATCTCTTTGTAGAATCCTGTCGGATTTTTCCTAATATCAGGAATTGATTGTCTAATAGTGTTCACTTCCTGTCGCGAAAACGGGAAGTGAACAAATTGTGATACATAATGTGCGGGAATGTCCACAGCGGGTGCGCCTGTCCCAACGTTAGCAGGAATCTCAACCTTTGGGACAAATGTCAGAGGAACCTCTCTCATAGGCAACTGAGATATAGATTACTCTGACTGCTTACTAAGCAACAGAGCCAGGTCGAGCGCTAAGGCAGTCGAAGAAGTGTCGAGCGAGAAAGCCCTCTTACAAATACCCAATAACTCTGTGGGACAACTAACCTTCTTCCTTACACATTCATCCTGCAGGTACTCCACCATTACCTGAATCACCTTCCTCTGCATTTCTACTGTATACTGACTATATGTGTCATACACTTCATCTGGCGGTATCGATGAATCCGAGATCCATCGAATCGCATCTTTTGTACAGATTCGTACTTCCTCAGATGCTGATTTACGACACGGAAGGAATCGTTTCTGTACATACATACTGTCGTCTTCATCATTCTCATCCCGCAATTTTCCTAAGTCCCTCCTATACGCAAATAACCTCTCGACATGACGATGTACTTTCTCCTCAGTGTCCCTTGAAAGTGCTAGAGTATTCAGATCCCTCAACCTTTGTGGGAGATCTGCGTTATGTAATCTACCCCACATTACACATAAATGAGTCCCCAAACCTTCAATAAAAACATTTTTCTCAGGAAAATTATCCATATTTGATAATGTGGAAAAAACATTAGCTTGATCATCTCTCTCCATACAATGCTTAGCCCATGCAAACAATTCCCTTTTCTTTTCTGCAGAGACAGTATTTCGAGTGACAATCTTCGACCCCGCACCCTGATCAACTACAGTCGGTACAGAACCACTCGGGAGCGGAGGTGCGGGCGAATTCAACGGAGGTGTGACTATCGGCGCAAGGGGAAGAGGTGGTAGAGTAGGTGGAGGAACAACAACTGGAGGAATAGGAACAATAGGTTGTACAGGGGGAACAGGAATAACAACAGGAATAGGCAGAGCACCAGGGAGAGGATCATACGGAGGTGGCGCAGAGGCACCAGGCCTTCGTTCGTTTAACAATTTGTCAATTAATTCTTCGGAAACATGAAAATCTTTAGAGGGATAGATTTTCTGGATACCGAGTGAGAAAGCCCTATCCATATTCTTGACTGACTCTGAATGTTTTTCCTTATCATATAACAACGCCTTTTCGGCATTTGTTTTATGACGGCGTGCATGTTTATCCCTACTTTCAAGCTGCTGCAACGCTTCTTTTTTCCAATTCTGCAAAACATCAAATGCTGCAGGTCTGGCCTTCTTCTTTAACAAGACCGATTCTAGGTATTCAATACGGGGGATCTCGAAACTACCATTGATTGGCCACTGAAATTCGGAGGCATGTCTGGTTTGTCTGTGCCAAATATCATTAAATACTATACTTCCAATGCCATGCTTACAGTACATAGTACACGCCGGCGACCCCTCCTGTGGTGCCGGGCGGCTAAATTCCAAAGATTGTCGATCGCTGCGGAACAGTGCCCTAAAGCAGCTAGACAATTTCCCAGGCATTTCACAAAAAATTGGTGTTACCTGGTCAATAATTGTGTCTCCCAAATTCAAATTGTCAGGGTTAAATTAAGAGTCGGGTTACGACTACACCTGACCAAACCTAAGGAGGACCGTACGGTTTACCAAAGAACTTACCTAACGAATTTTACCTTGTGTTTGGTGGTTTCGACAAATCTGCCAGCCTCAAAAATGGACCCTCGTCAAGATGCCGTTTCAGACCACACGACTATCGTCCAAGGATCGGATTGTGCAGCGCTGCCGAGGTATCGTGTCTCGTTCGGTCGGGCCCGCAGTATCACACTGTCCGATCCAGGTTCGATAGCCTGCGTCAACCTTCAATGATCCGGCATCAATCTTGAGGGTCCCTATTCGGGCGCCAACTGTGAAAACAGAAAAATAATATGAGTCCGGGAAGCCCAAAAGGAAACACACCAACACAGGTTACAAAGAAATATACAAGTACTTTATTTCAAGCTACAACAGTTACCAAGTCAACTGACAAACGGATAGCTATTCGGCTCTCAGTATAACATAACGAACTTCAACGAGGGTTCGCTAACTCCAACTGCCTCCAAGTTCCAAGATTTAGACTATCCACCATTGGGGAACATAGCTTCCCAGTCAAGGCTGCGCAACTATGGAACTCCCTTTCTTCTGACATTAGAGCCCCCCAGCCATTTGGCAAATTTAGACAGACCCTGATCAACTGGTTAAAAGATAACGACAAATAAAACCCAGTCCAACGTCCTCCCTACATTCCATCTTTAGCCTATGTCACTTAAGCTTGTATTGTACTGTATTTCATGCACCTGTAACCTCAGTGCACTCGCTTGCAACTATGTAATATTACTTTGTACATATTGATGTGATTTTATGCTGTGATTTTATATGCCGGCCTGCTGGCCATGTAACTAAGTTGAACATATTCTTTTCTGCTGCGCCCTGCTGCTCCCGGGTTTGGTGCGCATTACAAATATTAAACTAAGCTAAACTAAACCTCACCCATGAAATGTGCCCTGTTTATGACTTCTAAACATTCGTCAGGCTCTGCAAGGCCTAACTGCTATCGAGATTTCGCATTTAAGTTGAGGCACTATTTCTAAGGAACGGCGTTCGGTGAGTCCGTTTTCTTGGTATGGTTTAAGAGATTTTTGGTGCACGTGTGAAACATTTTCTTGAATATGTCTGTGGCTGCAATACTCGCTGTGCTGAGCTACGTACAAAAAAATGTAATGGCAACTTCCCTCCTTCTCCTCCTGACACACAGCTCTCGGTCTTCCTGACTAAAGAGAGTTCCCTCGCCTGGCTCGCACCAAACCCACTGCCCCGCAATCCCATAATGCATACCTCTCAACCTTTTAATTCTAAAGGCGGGTAGGAGGCTTGGTTCGGGGATAAAGTGTGTGAGTTGAGAGGTTTGCATCATATGCATTTTGGCTTAGATTGGAAAATACTGGAGATGTTCACGGCCAAAAAATACTTCATGCACGCAACATGAATATGTGGGTGGCAATGAAAAGGTTAATGTTTTGTGAGCAGTACAGTGAATCATTTGAAGCCAAGGAGCTGCAATATGCATTTGGGTCAGTTTGGAATAATTGAAATTCAGAGCAACATGGTTCGAGTGCCTTTTTATCTGAAGGGTTAAATGGGTTGTTGGTTAGAAACAAGCCCTGCAGGGTTTAGAAATGTCTCCTCATTACCACGTTATTTTTCTCCCTCCAAAATAAGAAAGACTACCAAGTCATAATGCTTTTTTCAGGGAAAAAACATTCCCTGTGCAAGGAATTGGCAACCACTGCAGTGTACGATGCTTAGTTGAAACGAGAGTTGCTGGACTCCTGCCTACAGCGGAGGCCTAGCTCATTGATGTTTGGTGGCAACATTTCAAACCATTTCTCTTTGTTCATCCACCTTTCTCGCATGCACACTGTATGCAGTACATTAACATTTCCATGTCCCAAAGGTTCCATGCTTATCCTTCCCTGACGCTGCGTTCCCCATGCATTCTTAGCATGTTAAGCTAGTTAGGTCAACATTTTCTGGTGATTAGGGCATCAAGGTGTGCTTTTGGTTTTCAGGTGGCTGTGCTGTGTGAGTACATTTAAAATGTGCTGTGGTTTACATGGTCTGCTATTCTGTGTTAGGCGTTAAGTGCTGGTAGCTCTGTTTCAGTGTGAGCATTTTTCAGGTGAGTGCTCTGCTTGGATGCCCGCGGTTAGTAAGTGTATATTAAACAAGAACTCTTTAGGATAACATTTATGGTCAGAGTATAATGAAGTTTGTGTTTGTACAACATTTTAGTAAAGGCTATGTGCAGCACAACCTAATGAATTTAGGGTAGTGCTTTTGTGACACTCTGCTGTAAATTGCACACATTAGACCCCATTTTTCCACACTGTTCTCCTGGGGAGAACCCTCCGACCCCATTGTGGGGGATCCTCATGCTGGTATATTCAGGGGCCCCGATTAACTACCTGGGATTTCCACATGCACAACAGAGAAAGAAGAAGAAAGGCGCCAGAACTATACCATCTCCAGCAGCAAGTTCCCTGTAAAAGTCCCTGAAGCAGGTTTGCCAGGGCCTTCAGAAGGATCCCCTAGCCAAGCTCCTTTCAAAAGGCAAAGTCTGAAGCTTACAGCCACGTGCCCATCTAACAACATCAAGGTGCATTCAATGATCCGCAACCTGGCAGGGAAAGCGTTAATAGCAGAAGAGAGGGCATGCGCCATACAATGAACCAGAAAGTGGCAGAACAATTAAGAAGGCATACCCAGGATCCACAGGGGCATCATTTCACCAAAATTCCAGGGGTAGTGGAAGTAACATCACATGACCTCTGATGACATCAGTGATGTCATCTGACACCACCCCGAAGTGACATCACGGGAAGTGATGGAACACGACCTTATACCCGTTGACAAAACAGGAAGTGGCATCACATAGCATTGTTCCTAAGTACACTATGAAACATATGGTTACGATATCACTATAATGTGATATACATTTCATACAAGAATGGATCACCATATGTATCGTTAATATCAGTGTGTATAGGCCCATATTAACAAATTACTGTGAATGCAAGCAGATCCTAGGGCAAATGATAATGATGTGTTATTATATAGTGCTTACGCGCTTTATATAGAACAAATATGAGTACAATATCACCCAACTTTTGTTGGTATTCATTTATCAACGTCAGAAGGATGAAAGGCTGAGTTGAGGTGTTTAACAACAGACTAAATCAGTGACTCACCTCCGGAAGTGTGCCTGAAATAAATCTTTAATGAGTCTATCAGTTATTGAATAGAATTCCAGAAGCACAAATTATTTGTTATTCCTATTCTTTCTTATTTAGGGTCACTGGTCAAAGTGTTACACTTGTGGAACCCCCTGTTTTTTTGTATTTGTTTGAACAAGAAAGCCAGCCACTCCAGAAACAAAGAGCCACATGGCGCTGACCACAGCACAGGAGCTTACATTAAAAAAAAAACTTTTTCTTTTTGAATGATAGGAAGGGAGACCTCTGGGGTCGCAGCTGCGACCCCTGGTCACCCCCAAATGACGTCCTTGGCTTCAATCAGTAATATCCCAGCGCAGAGACTTATCTGCGCCAGGATATTACTGTTTGCTTAGATATATTTTCACCTAAGCCCCAATAAATGCAGTGCTTTATTTGTGCTTAGGGTGACGGTCGGCCCCAAATCGGCTGCGGCTGAATGTCAGACTTCGACCTTACTGCCATCAAAAACTCACTCACATTAACTGCGGCTCCACGTAGCCTTTATGCCACTACTCCGCTACACAGGTATCACAACTAGCAACTGACATAGTCAACCCGCAAAACACCCTGAAGTCGCAGACATTGCCTCCTGCAGCAGTGGCATAGAAGACTATCCCAGAATTGCTGAAGTGCACAGGAGACTGCTGTAATGTATGTATACAATTCAGATTGCTGTGCTGTGTTTGACAACGGGTGTCTGAATTGTCCCAGATGTGTGCTAGTGTGCACTCCGAAACAGCAGTCAAATGACTCATAACGGTAACACAAGGCCTTCGGTGAAGGTCCATTATTTCCCTTTTGGGAAAAAGAAGTGCAATACTTACTGTGTGGCAGTAGCTGACATTGAAAGTATTAGGCAATTATTCACAAAAGAAATATTGCCCATTCGCACCGAAAAGACAGATTGACCAATCACAATCTGCCTTTCCCAGGCGTGATTGTGCTTTCACCACCCACGCCGCCGCCATTAAAATAGAAAAGGGACTAGGTCCCTTTTCAGATGACGGTGGCCATTTTGGAACATGTTTTTCATGGTAGCCGTCATATGAAAAGGGACATAGTCCCTTTTTCATTTTGATGGCGGCAGCATTTTTTGTCTCAGACAGGAGATGGGCTCGTGCTGAGCTGATCTCCTGTTGGACAAAAAAATAAGAAAATGTTTCGTACACTGGTAAATCCCGTTGTGCAAATAGCTTTCACGCCCCGGCAGGGAGGCGGACTTAGGTTTTGACGGCCTACAGCCTGAGCTGCGCCGTTAGAGCCCATGTCCGCACCGCAGACGGGGCCTGAAAGCTACAGCAATGCCTACTAAGCATAAGAGCCCCCACAGCCCATCATCAAGGGAAGGTTCTCCAAACTCGAGGCGCTGACACCCCCTGTGTGTACGCACATTGTGGTACCCAATCCTAGTTATGTGTTACTTGTAGACTTGCAACCCAATGTATGAATGGTGCCTTCCGTTGAGGTTTTCTTCCGTTTCTTCTCTTTTTGTTCTGTCTATGCTGGTATTAACATTGATACTGGTATTGTTTTTTTTTTTTAAACAGCCATCTTCAGTTTCTAAGGTTTTAAGCAGAAGGTCAAAATGATGTAAGAATTTCCGGATTGCTTGACTACTTCAAAGAAGCATTGTGGTCAAAGATAGGCACCTCTCATGCAACGTGTCTTTAAAATCCAGCATGCACAATGTTTACCTGACCCCAGTCCACTACGACCAATTGTCGGAAAATGCATTCTTGATGGCTGCAGATGCTGATTGGGTAATGGAAAAGCAGACCCATCTGTTATATCCTCCCTACGTCCGGCAGCGCGGTGACGTAGGGCAAGTTAATAAAAGCCCCGCCCCCTGAGTGGGAGGCAGTTCCGGGCGAAGCTGAGCCAGCGTGTGTGTGTGTGTCTTTTCTTGATCTCCCCTGCCCAGGCCGCGCTCCAGGCCATGCGGCCTCTTGGACCGGAGCCAGCCCCTCGTGCTGGGCCTCCGGCAAAACGCACAACATAACGCCATCCATGGATTCAATACGAGCAGCAGCTAAGACGAGCAGTGACTCGGGAGCTGCCAGGCGCAGCATCCATAGAAGCACCGGAAGAATGTGATTCTGCATATGGCGGGAGGATAGCTCAGGGGCAACGTGCTCGCCTTGGAAGCAAGACAACACAGAGCAAATAACCCCGGGTCCGCACTTAGAAACCTCTGGGTATTAAGCACGCTATAAATAACCTATCGTATCATATCATATCATGGTGGTCCACATAGACATGCTGTTCAGGATAGAACTAGGCAGGTGGTTAAGAAGACCTTCAAGGACACAGAGTAGTCTTACCCCTTCAAGGCACTGCAGAATACTAGACACCCAAGCAGAGGGGTAGGAGAGCAGGGCAAAAGTGCAGTCTGCTCGGGAATCAGAGGACACCAGAACACCACTCCATCCATGGAAGAGCAATGCCTGACTATATGGCTCACGGGAAACTGCGACCGCCACAGTGGGACTTCCGCTCCATGAATTTGCTCACCAGTGGAAGAGAATGGCCATAGACCCTTCACAGCGACCCGGTCTCCATCAGGAGTGATTAATACCCAAGTACCAAGGAAGATGGAGAAAGCATCAGCCCTACGGAAGAGAATTCAGGATCCCCTCTCCGGTCACTGAAGGGGCTTCCACTTTATGATTATGCTCGCCCCAAAGGTATTGGCGGGCACTGAATGATCGTGCACCTCAAAATGCCCAATCTATCATCAAGATAGGCACCTGAGACAGGAACGTCATTTCACCACAATGGCAGGGGTCGCGCAAGTGACATTGCACAACCCTTGACCTCTGATGATGTCATTTGACCCCCTCCCAGAGTGACATCACGGGAAGTGACGCAACACGACCTTTCACCCCTTGACAAAACAGGAACTGTCATCACATAGCATTGTGCCTAAGTACACTACGAAATATATGGTTACGACATCACTCTAACGTGATATACATTTCATACAAGAATGGATCGTCATATGAATGGAAGCAGACGTCCAAGGCCAAATGATAATGATGTGTTATTATATAGCACTTATGCTTAAGCGCTTTATATAGAACACATATACATACAATATCACCCAACCTGTGTTGGTACTCATTTATCCATTTCAGAAGGATGAAAGACTGAGTTGAGGTGTTAAGAACAGACTAATTCAGTGACTCACCACCTGAAGTGTGCCTGAAATAAACCTTTAATGAGTTTTGCAATTATTGTATACAATTCCAGAAAGAGAAATTATGTGTTATTCCTATTCTTTCTTATTTCCGGTCACTGCTCAAAGGTTACCCTTGTGGAACCCGCTGTGTTTTTTAAGAGGCCTGAACAAGAAAGCCAGCCACTCCACAAACAAAGAGCCACATGGCGCTGGCCACAGCCAAGGCGCTTACATTTAAACACATGTTAGGGATAGCAAGGGAGACCACAGCGGTAGAAAGGGAGACCTCATGGGACACAGCTGCGACTCCTGGTGACACCAAATGATGTTCCTTACCTGAGAGCTGAGTATTGTGCTGGTGAAGACGGGAGGATGGATCTCCAGGATGCTTGCCACTCCCCTTCCCCCAAACATTAGAATCACCCCGGCTTCTGCGGTTCAACTTTGTGGGTCGGCCACACCACACTGAATGCGCCTGATCTTGTCTGATCTCGGAAAATAAGCAGTGTCAGGCCTAGTTAGTACCTGGATGGGAGACCGCCTGGGAATTACCATTTTATGTTCTCCCATGTAGGGATATACATTTGTAATCCATGTTTTGCACCTGGCTTTAGCAATGGAAAATCATTCATGCAAGACAGTAGTAGACAAAGCTGTCAGGACCACTGGCACTATGAACAATTATGATTTGGCAAGTTAGGCCTTGGCACCAGTAAGTGGAACATGGTGGACATTTGGCAACGATATGTGGGAATAAGGAGGGACGGACATTTGTAGATGTCATGTGTCCGAGAAAGTGGCAATTAGCTGTCAAGGTAACTTCTGAGAAGGGACACTTTCAGACATATAAAATGACCATAGGAAGCAGTAAGAACCGCTAAAGACGGGGAAGCAGGAGTTTGTTCCCTGAAGCGAGAGGATGCGTCTTGCCAGGGAATGTTACTACTCTCTAAGGCCATGTGAAGTAGTTTGATACAGGCTCATTATCAGCTCCAGAAAGTGTATACAAACCATGTATGCACATTGGGAGATTGCTTATTTGTGTTTAGAAGGTAACATTCTGCTGTTTACTGTATGCACTGCATAGCAATGTAATAAATTCACTGTTTCTTGCTACAATTTTCAAATTTGTTGTGCAGATTTTGTATAAACCCTATTCCTCAGGAAATAATGTTAGCAGATGCCAGTGGAAAAAGATTTGCTATCTGGGAAGATGAGGAGAGTTCCACTCGAAGGCCTTGGGCCTCATTACAACCCTGGCGTTGGACCATGGTGCATGGTCCATGCCGGATTCCGCCATGGTGGCTTTTTGCAGGCGTTAAAGTCCAACCCGCTAAGGGACCTTGGTGCTAATTATGGCACCGTAATTTACGGTGCCGTAATTAGCGCCTCCTCATTCCCATTGAGCCCTATTGGCCAAAAATGGGAATGGGGAAGGGGCCATGGTGAATGGGGATTTACCGCCCTGCCAACCTTGGAATGGGGTGGTAAATCCGCCATCCACCATGGCGGAATCCGGCATGGACCATGGTGCTAACAGCACCATGGTCCAACGCCAGGGTTGTAATGAGGCCCAAGGCCTTTCAGCAGGGCAGATATCGCTAGCAGTAGACGGGGCAGATTCCCCCTAGAAAATATTTGAAAGAAATGTGTTGGAATGGGCATTTAACAGCACAATTCATGTGAGAAATATTGTAAACAGTCTCACAATTTACAATCGGTTCTCTAGGGCAACACATGAAAAAATCAAATAGATGCAAATCACCAACAGTACACCAGAGCCGTTTACATTTTCATGATGCTGTGCCCACAATATATGCCAGAAATGCAATTGTAAATCACTTTTATGATGCTGCACTTACAGTATATGCAGGCATTGTGACAGAAAATCACTTTGATGATTATGTGACTGCAACATATGCATGCATTCCTACAGTAAATCCTTATCATTATCATGATTCCCATGTGCCCACAGTATTTTGCAGCATTTTCACAGTAAATCACTTCTATGATGCTGCACACACAATATAGGCCAACATTGCAACTACAAATCACTTTGCTGATGTTGCACTCATGATATATGAAAGCATTTCAAATGTAAATCACTTCCATGAAACTGCACCCACAATATATGTCAGCATTATCCCTGTAAACCACTTCTATCACAAAGCAGTGCCCACAATACATATTAGCATTGTCATAGTAAATTTCCTCTGTGAGGCTGCTCCCACAATATATGGCAGCCTTTCTACAGGATGATAAGTGCTAGCACTGTTCTTGCCCAGTAGAGGTCACTATTAGCCATGTTTTATATCATGTCATCAGTTACAGAAGTTTGGAATTCGATTTTTTAATTTCTAACTTTGAAGGGAAGGGAAAGCATATCATAAAGAATGCATGGTTGGATTTTTGTGGCATGTTATTTTGAAGTCTTGTCATTAGAATGATTTAATCAAACTAAAATAGAAGAATTAGGGATTGCCACTATAAATCACTTCCGTGAAGCTTTGCCCACAATACATAAATCCCTTACATGAAGCTGCACACACAATATATGTCAGTATTGCCCGTGTATTTCACATTCATATTGTTGGTGTTGACCCCGACCCTGCCAAACAAAACACATACTCACATGCAATTGTATACACTCTCATTCAATCACGCACACACATGCATACACACATACACGCATGCCGACAAACTCACGTACTCACTGACCTCCATACACTCCTTAAAACTCAAAGATGCACACACACATTGCATAACATTCAAAACATGCACACACGCATGCCAACAAATACTTTTAAACTTACCGTCACACACGCTGTAATATGCTGCTTCGGGTGCCACTATCTCCTGCATCAGCAGGTCCAGCAGATCATAGGGGCAGATACAGCAAGTCATGCTTCAGGTAGCCACAGGAAGCTCAATGATTAAGACACGGATCTTGCTGAATATTGGCAAAGAGGGGGTATCTATGCTTAGCAATGGCAGTGTACAACCACATGCATGCTGCTTTTTTGTTTTTTTAATGTTAGTGGCAGCACCGGCCCAACATGGATGCTATGGCATACTGAGAAGGAGGAGGGCTATCTTTTCTTTCGCCAAAGGGAAACCCCTTGCATATGCTTTATTGCAACTAACCATAAGAAGCCATGAAGACCCATAGGGAACCTATAGGGTGACTGAAGTGAATCAGGTTCAAAAGACAGGCCTCTGATACATGGAAGGGGAGACATGATCCCTGCAGCAAGAGACGCAGAGCTGGTGTTCACAGCCAAGGACAAGGGCGGGTGGAAAATTCTTGGGTCCCGAGGCAGCGAGCCACTTGCAAGAATTCAGAATAAAATCCTCCTAATTACAGACAGAAGAACTTTGTTTTGAGGTCACCTCACATGTGACCCAGCAGAACAGGACAATGCTCATCAACTTGTGGTGGGAAAAGAAGCTGTTCCCAGTGAGACAAGGAGTGGAATGATACACGTGTTGCCTGTTAAGATGGATTTCTGAACTCTGACCTGGTGGGCAGAGGTGCAGAAGGCCAGCCTGGTTTCTTGGAACAGGGTAACCTTTTGGACAAGCCAGACCAATCAAGGTAGCATTGGCGGTGGTCAAGACTAGGTCTCAGGAGGGGTGAGGGTGATAGAAAGCCCGCAATGAGTACACACAGTAAACAACACCACAAATTACTCTCAGTCAGGTGTACATATTAAAAATACATATACATTTATTAAAGGCCTTTTAAATCAAATACAAAGTAAATATTCAGCAGTATTAACAAAACCAGCACCACACTAACTATGAAATATATATACAGTAACCAATGGCCTAAAGGGATATTACAGAGTACAGATGCACAACCTACAAAAAAGGGGTCATACAGTGCAAATATCTTTAGGCATTCCTTCACAATTCAAAACACTAGCTAAGAGACAGTCCAGTCCCTAAGGTCAGTGGAGCCTTGAGCTCAAAAGTACATCCGGTGCTGGTGCATGCGATCCTGCGGTTAAGTTCAAACAGGGTCCATTCAAGGGGCTGTAGTGACTCAGGAAGGTGGGTGAGGCAGTGAAGAATAAGTTCCCACTATTCGAGGAGGGTCTCCCAAGATGGCCAGAGCAGGATCCAAGAATTGGGAATAGCTTGGTAACTCAAGCTACCTCGATAAAGAAGAGTGGTCCTCAGGGGACATGCGTGCGTAAAAGTCTATGGATGCACCAGTGGCCACCGGTAAGGGATGCAAGTACTTACTGACCCTCAACGAACTACGGACCAAATTTCGTAAGTCCAGTCTAGATAGGTTGCAGTTTCAAATCCTGCAGTTGCTCAGCTCTGCGGCTTTCATGGGCTGCATTCCGGAATCAATTCTGTGGCGGGACAGTGGTGATTTTCTTGCTCCTGGTGAAGGGATCAGGCCAGTTCCAATGCAGCAAGTCTGAGGGCACAGGGGGGCACAGCAGCAAGTCACCCACAAAGTTCATCACCACAGCTGGGTGACACAGTGATGCTTGGGTTCAGGCGTACTCTCCTAATTCCAGACCTAGGAATGCTAGGTGTACGAAACCAGCGTGAAAGTATACCCAGAGTTTACGGTCTCCATATGCTCAGGTCGAAACTCGAGATGGTGGCAGGTCCCTATGAGCTGGTCTGTTCACTGGGCGGTCCAGGAACTTGTGGGATGTTTTTATCCACGCATCCAAGCCCTACCTCAAAACTGTGTAGTACTGACAAGGAAAACATCATGATGGCCAGAGTTTCCCAGAAAATGCCCAGGGAAATGCATGAAGAATAGGCTGCCACTCATTTTGCCGATGTTATGGGCACAGAAGGACACTGCCTGAAAACCCCATTCGACTACCCACACAGTAGCCTGAAACCATTGGGAATGGAAATGCTGATTGCCAAAAGCCACATAGAATTGTTGGGAATTCATTTTCTTGAATCCCAAAAATGGGTGCAGTACCAGTACTCACCACTATCAGAAAGCCGGCGTTTTAAAACAACACCAGATTTTACTTTTTGTAAAACTGAATAAATGAACCCAAAACAGGCCAAAGAAAGACTTACTGAGAGGTGGATCCAATGTAAAGTTATATTCTGAAGTGACTTGAAGGTTTATAACAAGACTGGCTGAGCTGTGGATTTCAGCAGTTTAAGTAAATTTGGACTGAAAGACACTAAAAAATCTAAATGTTTAAAAGAAATGAGTGACCTATTTTTGAGTGTCACATAGGTTGCAATTGTTTAAATGTCATAGTTTTGAACTTAGAATCAGCATTCTAGCTGCATATGTAAAAAATTGTCAAACAAAAACTGGGGAACAAAAAGTGACATTTTATCTGAAACCTGGCTTAAGGAACTGAATTCTGCCCACCAGCCACCCCCATCAGGAGTGAAACTTGAGTCACAGCTGTGTTCCCAGGCCTATCTGCCTTTTGCTGGCCACACTAAGGATATGCCATCTCTCTGATAATTGAATTAAGGGGAGCCCCCACAGAATACAGGAGCTCTGAACAAAGCCCTGTCCTGACCCAGGCAGATGGTTTATTGCAGATGTCGTAAATGTAGCTTCCTCCTGGAAGGACAAAGGAGGGGCACTGCCTGTGAGAGCAAGCTGGCTTGGCAGAACTGGAAAAACCAGAAATTCAACCTTGTGCTGGGGGAAAACCACACCCCTTTGGGGCCAGAACATAACTCTAAAAAGATGAATAACTCGTAGTACGGACTTGTGAAAATCATTTAAATGACACCATAATTCTTGTGATTTTTCTGCCCACATTTTAAGAGGTTTTTAGAACCGGTGGCATGTTCAGGGGGGTTTTAGCGGAAAAGAGGATATTACTCAAAATGTGTGCATGTGAAAAATCTGACACTTCATCAATTAATGTCCATACTCCTTGCGCACATGTGTGTAAATTTGGGGTAATGTCCGGTATTGCAAACCAGTTAAAAAGTGCAAAATATTGCCATTTCTGAATGCAAGCTCCCAGGAAGAGCAGAGTTTGAACAGGGTATACTTCCTGTAATGCATGATGGGTGCATGTAAGTTTAAACAATATGTACCTCTGCAAATATGTATTTGGTTCAAATCTAGATTTGTGTGCAAGTTGACAGGAGGAGTGGACTTTCTGCAGGCTGTAAAATGACATCACTCTGACACAACTTAGCTCCCCCAATCAGGGGAGAAATGAAAGCTTGGCCAATGATAAGTGGAGAGGGGTAGGGTCTAGTGATGCTGCACACACACCCATTTTGAAAACACATAAAAGCAGACAGACAGGACAGATAGGGACCTTCAAATCCATTTGCTGCGGGACGCTCTGCTGGAAATCCATACTTTACCTCCATCAATCTCTAGAGAAAGCTGTGCAGAAAGATCCAGACTTTAAATCCCTCAATCTTCAGAATCCAGAGAGAGAGCAGACCCAGATCACTGTGAAGTGCAGAGACCAGAGTCCAGTCTAAAACCTGACCAGATCCGTGGCGAGGTCCATTCTAATTCAAGAATATAGTGTGAGTACCTAGCAAGACTGTGCAGAACCAATCTCTTAGTTAAGATAATATAATTCAAGCTATTTTAATCTAAGTAGAACTGTCTCCTAACTGTCACCTGTCATTTGTAAAGCTGTCACCTGTCATTTTCTAGTTGCAAGCTGCACTTGTCTTTTTGAACTTTAAAATTTCAAATCTGAAAAACGACCTTTATTTAATCGCTCATATCTCCGTGACCGTTTGTGCTAGAGACTTGCAGTAACTTTCATCTGGAAGCTGAGATCCTAGGCTTTCCTAGGACCCCAAAACGGTAGTGATAGTCCTTGTGGTTCCTCTGTAATCGCGCTCGGCGCATTCGCAAATTTAGCCGCGATTTGACATTTTACCGCGATTCGCAAATTTCTTCACGTGTAAAAATCTGCTGCTGCTTGCCTTTCAGTTGCCAAAAATTCGTTTAACCTGCTAGGTACACCCTAGATCCTTGCTAAAGTGAGCCTGGACTAATATTAACTTGATTTCACTCACCCTGAACCTCCTAGAGGGAATTAAAAGCATTTTAGCATATTTTTTTCTACATTGCCAGCACATTTAAAAGCATTTGGGCCTGTGTTTTCAACTTCTGTAGTCTAAGTTGCCGGGGTGAACTGAATTACATTTGATTGCATTTCTGAGAACTGTGTGCTTTCCTTCCATTTCCTTGCATTGCATAAAGGGGGGAGGGGATTGCCAGAGAAAAGTGATTACATTGTTTTGTTGAAATCATATTGAGTATTTTCTGTACTGCATTTCATTCCACATTGCATCCATTTGAAACCATAAAAGTATTGTTGCTACCTTATCCATTTCATGTCAACTCCTTAGTGATTATCAAGAAGTGTGCTAGTGTCAGATTCTCCGTTGTTAATCTTTATCATACCAGATTAAGTGTGATATCCAATTATTAATTTATTATAAAGCGTGATATAATATATATTGTTTAAACTATCAATTAAACCTTTTAACTTGCAAAACAGAACTACTTCTTGGCTCAGTGGGGTCAGGAGGATTCCAAGAGAGGGGTGTTATATAGGGGTAGTCATCCAGAACGCATGAACTGGACATAAAGATATATCAATAAGGGTTTTCATTCAGTATTCTAGACTAGGCGTTGACTTGGCTGTAGTGCTGAATTGAATCCTCTTACAAATTGGGGGCTCGTCCGGGATGTTTGGGTTAGATCTACCATTTGTGCAGATTAATACAGCGTGCCAGCTGACCAGATACACATATCCGGTCGGATCACCACGCTGTGTTACGCTGTAAAGCACTCCTCAAAGGAACGCTCTTAGGAAAAGGTCTGTTTTGCAAAAATAAAATACAAACTTCTGTAAGTCAGGACAGAGACCAATCTCTAGAATGACGACCTTAGTAGACATGAAAATAGCCAGAGAGCACCTCTTACATAAACTATTTGTGAGAGGTGAATGGACTGAACAGGGCCAGGATGCCTGGTTGTTGGCCATCACGCGACAGGTCACTGAAATAGGGTCAGACCTATGGAGAGATCAGGGTCCATTACATGTGGCCCTGAGTGAACTATATATGGCTCCTAAAGCCAAAGATGAACACAATAAGATTGCCAGGATAGCAGCATACCTGTACCTATATATGGGAGACATGCAGGATAAATGCACTGAAAGCCAAGATCTGGCAAATAGGCAACAGATGGCAGTAGAGAAGGCCCGATCTGATCTGGCCTCTTCTGAGCAGAGGCTGCAGAGGAGCCAGGAGTCAGAAAATGATAGTAGGCAATATATCATTAAAATAAAAGAGGATATGGGCATCCTACAACAGGAAAAGACTGACCAGGATACCAGATTTCTGGCCCTGCAGAAGGAGCACCAAGACAGTTTGGACTCCTTACTGCAGAACCAGAAAAAGTTGGAGCAACAGATCAATTTCAACAGGGCATGCGCGGAGCAGGTAGTCACCCTGCAAAGCCAGCTAGATAGAGAGAAAGAGGAGAGCAATAAACTGATTCTGAAAGACCTGGATACCCAGGCAGAGTTTGATGAGGAGCGCCAAAAAGCTGGTGCCTTTCAACGACAGAGGGACGACCTGGCAGCACAGATGCAGGCTCTCAGTCAGGAAAGAGACACTTTAGGCCAGGAAGTCTGCCACTTAAAAAAGGAAATTGAAGAAAATCACCTGGCCCTCCAGGGGCTGGGTGACCTCCAAAAAGAAAACCAGAACTTGGTAGAGCACACCAGAAGGGTGGAAGATGCTCTGGCAAGAAAGGAGCAGGCCAGTAGGGATGGGACTCAGGAGGTAAACCTCCTGCAGCAAAGACTGGCCCAGTTCTCCAGGACCAACCAGGAAGCACAGAGGGAAAGTGAGGCCCTCTGTCAACACAATGATAGGCTCCAACAACAGGTAGCGATGCAGGAGAGACTGATAGAGTCTAGAAAGGCCTTGACTGAGGAACTGAAAGCACAAATGCAGGCTCTTGCATTGCAACAGGGAGCAGGGGCGGATAGAGATGAGGTCCGCTGGGAAAGAGAGACTCCTGACCATAACCTCAGGAGCCCTAACACCAGGGGCCTTCATCTCTCCCAGTCCCTGGACTCTACTACCCCTATGTCCCCTGGCGCACATGAGCACAGGGCCACAGGGATGGCAGATTACTATCCAGCTAAAAGTATGGGGCTCATAGGCCAGTACCACTCAGGAATGGAGGGGTGGGCATCCGGGTATGGGCACCCAAGTACAGTACAGTTCAGTGGGGAACCCCAGGAGAGTAGGCCCCTTAAGGGCATCCTGAAAACCTCTGCCCAGTTAGGTCAGTAGGGGGGTACCCAGCAAATCCTGGCAGCAAGGAGGGATCTGAGGACTCCTCTGAGCACCACAGGAAACAGGAGACCAGGTTCCCACATTCTGCCAGCCATTCCCAGGCTCGCAGAATCCGGGAAAACCTGGAAGAACAGACAGGAACCTCTGGGAGCAGTGCCTCTGAGTCAGAAGATGAATGGACCAGGGTTACCCGAACCAAAAGGGCCAGTAAGGCAAAAAGGGCCTTGCTTAAGGACCCCTTAAAGCAGATTAAGGCGATCAGGAGCGTCATCACGCCTTACCATAAGAACGCTAAGTATTCTGTTTGGGAGCACTTAGAGTTGTTTGAGCAAATGATGGAGAATTTCCATTTGAAGGACAGCCAAAGCTGTATTCAATATGTAAAGTGGACCTTCTCCCCGGAATACTCCAGTTTCTTTGCGGGGCTGGAGGACCAAAATCATTTAAGATGGTCCACCTATAAGGCGGCCATCTTGAAACATTTTTCCATTCATAGAAATCCTCAAGAGGCTCGCAAGGCAGCCTACAATTTGCAATGTGGGGAGGATCAGGCCCCACAAGAATTTGTGCAAGAACTGAAACGTGCTTTTGCGCAGACCACCAGAAGGGTGCGCACAGACAGTAGAGAATTCATTAATACATTTTTTCATGCCTTGCCCAAATACATAATGACCCAGCTCGTGAGGGATTTTCACGAGAAAAGATCTTTAGACGGGGTCATTGAACAGGCTACCCGGATCTATGAGGTGCAGAAACCGGTAGATAGCAAAAGTAATGCCCAGAAAAACCCCAAAGCCAAAGTACCCCTGCTGCTGCCAAGGTGGCAGAGGTAAAGGTCACCCCCGTTTTGGATTTGGAGATGGGGGGGCCTAGAAACCTACCTGCACCTAATAATGCTAGGCCCAGGAGGTCCTCGGGTCAGTCACAGACAGGGAGCCAAGGAGGCAGCCCCACAAATGGGGTCCCTCGCTCTCCTGATTATGTAAGTCACCGCTACGAGGGAAATCGACCCATCCTGGGTTGTGTGTGGACTCCCCCAGCCCAAGGGGGGGGATCCAACCGAGCACCGAACCCAGGGAACTTCCCTCCAAACTTTCCACAGGAGGGCAGAAATTTACCAAACCCTGGGCAGAACTTTTTCCCCAGATATCCACCCGACTTTCAGCCCCAAAACCATCCATCCTTCTTTCCCCAATTCCCTGAGCCCAGACCACTGAATCCGGGAGAGGGGAGGCCAAGGGTGGAGGGGTACCCAAATCTTCCCAACCCGGGGTATTACCAGAGGAGGGACAGCTACCCTTCCCGGGATCAGCCCAGGGGAGAAAACAGGGCCCCGTATCAGCCTGAGCGGGTTTCCCAGTTAGAGCGCCAGGTCCAAAATATGGCACGGGATCTGGGTCAAATACTGAGGGCTCAGCAGAACCCTCAGATCGGCATGCCGGCGCAGAACGCACCCAACTCTGGACCTGGTGCTCCAGAACAATGACGGGGGCAGCACCCCGATAACTCACCGGTTCCCAGGGAGGAGGCACAAGGGGAAGGGGGGTGTAAAGCCTTGGAGGAAGCTTCCTTCCTCACTTGTAAACAGCCCCTGGAAACCCAGGAACCGGAAACAAAATCTCCTGCCCCTGAAAGTCTGCCTCCTAAGGAGCAGAGGGGTGGTAGGAGAAACCAAAGACCCAAACAGACACAGTTTGAGGAGGAGGTACAGATCTTCCAATTTGAGGGAGAGGGATCCTCAGAGGATCCTGGGAAAAGGATCTTCTCCTTCAGAGAGGGGGGAACTCCTCCCAAAGAAAAATGGGTCCCTAGGGATGCAAATCCAGACTGGGGAGATGTGGAGACTGAGCTACCGCCGCCCACCATCTCATCCCAGAACCAACAGCAAGAAAATCCCCTGGTTCAAACCCATCCTGGTGACTGCCTCCAAAAAGGGGGGGGGCGGCCCAGAACCAGAGCCAGGGGAACCCACAATGGCTCTGATCTCCAGTTGCCAACTTTTTCTTTCAGATTCCCAAGGCTCTCCACAGAATTCTGCCCAAATCTCTTCGCTAGAAATGTCCAAAACCAGAAGGTTAGCCCACCAGTTGTCCAAAAATGTGCATTATCTGTGCCCCCTTGAGGAGAAGGAGGGAAGATATTATGCCCCGGTACAAGTACAGGGGCAGGGTACAATTTTGGCACTGGTGGACACTGGATCTCAAGCTACCCTTCTGTCCAGAAGGGCCTTTGACGAACTGAATGCAGGAAGGGGAGAGAATTATTGTATTCCTCTCACCTCTCTTCCTGGACAACTCCAGAACTTCGACGGGAAGGAAATTCCCGTTGAGGGGACGGTAGATTTGGACATAAAAATTGGGCGACATAAGTTGAAACACCCGGTCATAGTTGTGACCCCAGAGGGCACCCTTTGTTTACTAGGGAATGACCTCCTGAGAAGGTTGTCACCCCTAATAGATTGCGTAAACAAGGTCCTCTGGACCCAGACTAGCCGACCAATAAAATTAAAACAGAGTGTCAACCATGTTAGTTTAAACGGCACCTGCCACCTGGTTGAACAAAAATCTGACCAAGTAGAATTTCACTTCCAGAATAGCCAAATTCCAGACGTGGCAGTAATAGCAGTAGGACAACAGACTGGTGATGGAGGGTCCTCTCTATTTCTGAAAATCAACCTGCCTTCCAGTCTAAAGTGGTACTCCACGCTGGAAGGAAACACTCTGAGATTCTATACTAATCCACAATCAGAAACTCCCACTCCAATAGTCCAGAAAGATGTGAAATCAGCTCAGAGCCTGGCTGATATTCAGCAAATTGGAGAGCAGTTGTTCATCCCTGTCCAATTAAATGATGGGAAGGACTCTGTTCTCGCTCGAGTGTGTGTGAACAACGGTAAGAGCTTCATCAGCGAAGCCATGTTCCGCCAACTCCCAAAAGATCCAGCCATTCCCACATTCAAACTGATAGACAAATGGGAAATGGACCTGGAAGCACCTAATTCCAAACATCTCCTGCCAAGCAGGTGTATGCTCAAAATCTCCATGGGCAACAAGAGCATAGTCCACAATTGTTGGGTCGTGCGAGACGTCCCTGCCGCCTTTTACTTAGGCAGTGACATTCTCAATCGCTTTGCCATTAGTTTGGACCTAATAAACTTCAAAGCTTGGTCCCGATTAGCGGATAATCCCATGGGCTTTGATGATCCAGAAAAAGCATTTAGGTCAGCTCAATTGCTACCTTATGCAGTTGAAATTCAGATTAAAGAGGAAGTCACCATCCCAGAAAGGACCCGACAATTCTCCCTGGAAGTGAAAGTTAAAAGAGGACAATATTTGCAAAACCCTGATGCTTACATACATCTAAATGCTTCTCTCCAACAGCAAGGGTTGGGGGTAAACCCAACTCCATTAGTCAACATAGAACATGACACCATTCTAATAGAGGTGGATAATAGCGACTTAAAGAGTATTACTCTAGCCGCAGGCACCATTATTGGAATGGCGGTTGATGACCGACATTTTCCATCGACTTAGTAAATGAACTGTTAGGACCAATCCCCAAGGACTGTTTTGACAGTGACAGTGAGGACAATACAACACCAGACAGGATTTTTACCCGGCATGGGGGGAACTTCCTGGTGTACACTTCTTGCCCTTATGGTAAGGAAGATGTGACTTGTGACTTCAGGAGGGATGAGGTGATTTTCCAGGTCCATGAGGGCTGCCTTTCCCACCTGAAGCCTCCGGTCCAAATCAGCACTCTGACCAGGGACTTCTCCACCCAGCTGGAGGAGGCCGCGGAGATAGCCAAACCAGAAGTCTTTCCAGGCTTCAGGCAGATGGTGGAAGAGAGAGTCAACCTAGCTGATGCCTGTGTGACTCTGGAACAAAAGCAAAAGTTGAAACAAGTTTTCTTGGATTTCCAAGATCTCTTTGCGGTAGACTCATATGACTGTGGTTGCACTGACATCCACACAACAACAATCCCCACGGACCCTGGCATGACTCCAGTGTTTGTGAAGCAATATCGCTTGCCTCTCGCATCAATGGAGTCCCTTACTGAAATAATTAAGAACCTTGAGTCCCGGGGAATAATCCGTCCAGTCCACAGCACCTTCAATAATCCGGTGCTGGGAATATTGAAGCCAAACGGCCAGTGGAGACTCTGCGCCGACCTCAGGGAGCTCAACAAACGGGTCCATACTTCCCGATGGCCTCTGCCCTACATTGACCAAGGGCTGGCCCAGATTCAGGGGTCGCAGGTATTCACTGCAATAGATTTGACCAATGGATACTGGACTGTGCCTGTCAGTAGGGAGGACCAATACAAGCTGGCTTTTACCTTTGGGGGCCAGCAATACACATGGACCCGGACTCCCTTCGGATACCTTAACTCCGGTAATGAGTTCAATATTTTCCTACATAAGGCCATGCCCGACCTGGGTGCGAGGGGTAACCTGGCTTATGTAGATGATGTCCTCATCAAAAGTTCATCTGTGGAGGAACACATAGCGGAGATCCGTTATGTTCTGACGCAGTTGAGGGCCGCCGGAGCAAGACTTTCCTTTCAGAAAGCACAGTGGTGTAGAACCCGTGTTAATTTATTGGGGCATGAGATTACTCCTCAGGGTCTCTGTCCCCAGGAAAAGAAAGTGGAAGCACTTCAGAAACTGAAAGACCCCACAACTCTGCGAGAACTAAGGAACCTCCTTGGACTGACTAATTACAGCAGAAAGTTCATTGAGGGCTACGCAGAGATTACCAGACCCCTGATTCATCTCCTGGAGGGGGGGGTCAAGTGGGAATGGGGTCCAGAACAATCCGAGGCAGTAAGACAACTCAAAAGAAGCCTCTCACAAGCGCCTTGCCTAGCTTACCCTGTCAGAAACAAGGAGTTCTTCCTGGAGACGGGGTTCTCTAATACGTGCTTGACGGCAGTATTATACCAAAAGCATGACTGGGTCAATAAAGTAATCTCCTATGCGAGCAAAACTTTATCCTCTGTGGAGAAAAAATTCAACGATTGTGAGAAGGCACTCCTGGCAACGGTGTGGGCATTGAAGAATTACCGCCCGTTTATCCAGGGGGAACACATCATAGTGGAGACTCCACACCAGCCTCTGCAATATCTCCAAAGTGATAGAATCCGGGCCGGAAATGTGAGTAATTCCCGAATTACTTCCTGGATTCTGTCAATGCAAGGCTTTCCTGTGGAGGTCCGATATGGCCAAAACAAGAAGAGTCCCCTCGTGCAAGGTCTGGCTGACTTGCATGATTGTGCCAGAGAAAACTGTCTCGAGGACGAAAGTCTAAAAATAAAGGACAACATGGAGGCATACCTTAATTCCCCACACAAAGTCTTTGAAGAGGACAAGTGTGAGGGAATGCCCACTGTCTATGTGGATGGATGCTCTTACCATGTTGACAACAACAGGGAGAAAGAACTGGTGGCCGGCGTAGGGAATGCATGGGTGAATGAGTCCCCAGAACCCTCCGCTGGATACAAAATTGGTCCCCGAAGTAGTCAGGTGGCAGAATTGATGGCTGTGCATCAGGCCATCCTCACTGCTGTCCAGCATCAACTCCGCGAACTGGTCATAATCACAGATTCTGATTATGTACGGAACGGGTTCGTGGAGCACCTGGTTAATTGGAAAACCAGAGGCATGTTATGTGCTAACAACAAACCCTTGAAACATGGGAGGTTGATCCAAAACATTGATGATCTGGTCACCTCGAATGAGATGACCATCTATTGGAAAAAGATCAAGGGTCATTCCAAAGTAGAGGGACCAGACAAAACTGGAAATGACTTAGCTGATCAGCTGGCCAAAACCGGGGCCATCCAAGGGGATCTAATTGAGATTGAGTCCCTGTTGGGGGAAATCCAGGTCACTGCTATCACTAGGTCCCAGACAAATGCTCACAACGACCTTTCAATTGCACAATGGAGTAAGGAGACCCCTGATGCTGATTTGATTACAGCTCAGAAGGGGGATCCAATTATTGGTAAGTTTTACCAGCACCTTGAGGACCCTGAGAACTTTCCCCTGACGGATACCGATTACATTGGGAAAGAGGACCTAAGAGTGTTGATGAAATGTCCAAAAATGTTCTGAATCCAAGACGGTTTGTTGGTAAGGAAATCCAAAGCTGGCCACGATCAGTGGGTGGTTCCTACCTCATTCCGAAGCCTGATGTTAAGTCACGCCCATGATGCGGCCACCGCCGGTCATAGGGGGTTTCACACAACATTGGAAATCTTAAGAGAGGTTGCATACTGGCCACACATGGGGCAGGACCTCGACCAATACTTGAAGGGGTGTCTTGTGTGTGCACAATTTCAGCCATCATCCCTCTCGCACCGTGCGCTTCTCCAAAAGAGGGGGATGACACTGCCATGGTCAGATTTACAAATCGACTTTGTAGGCCCAGTGATTGGCTCTGCTAGGGGGAATAAGTACATGTTGACTGTGACATGCTTGTTTACCAAGTGGGTGGAATGTCTCCCAGCCCCAAATTGCAAGGCAGAAACTGCAGCTGCCCTGATGATTAACCACATCTTTTCCCGTTTTGGTCTACCTCAAAGGATTGAGTCAGACAGGGGTAGCCACTTCACCAGTGAAGTAATGACAAAGATGTGGGAAATACTGGGGGTCAAAAGGAAGTTGCATATTGCTTACAGGCCAGCTTCGTCTGGGGCGGTAGAGAGATATAACCGAACCATTGTGAGCATATTAAAGAAGTTTGTGGCAGATTCTGGGCCAAGTTGGTATATCCGATTACCTCTGGTCCTAATGGCCATCAGATCTACCCCTTCATCTGCAACCAAAATGTCACCATTTGAGTTGATGACTGGGCGCAAGATGGTGCTTCCTCAGCATTTGCTCTACAGGACCCAAGAGCAGACACTGATAAATGCCTCCACTACTCATGAGTATGTGGAGAATTTAAGGAAACACCTCCAACATGCTTTTGCTTACGCTCAGCGGAATCTAGAAAGATCAGCTGATAGCATGAAGACCCACTATGACCTGAAAACTTCCAGGAAGGAATATCAGGTGGGGGACCGGGTCTATCTATACAACTTCCAAAGAAACCAGGCAAAGCAGCGCAAATTTTTGCCTACATGGAAGGGACCCTTTGAGATCATCGACAAGATCTCCCCTGTGGCCTACAAAATCCACATCCCCAAAGGTCCTTTGGCAGCGGGGGAAGACAAGTGGGTCCACATAAACCAGTTGAAATGTTGCCATCCCAGGCACACTCTGCAACAACTGGAGGAATCCTCTGGAATCCTAGCGGGTACTGTCTCAGACTAATTCAGTTCCAACCATAAAACATACCACATCTAGTCTCTAAAATATTGTGATTTGCATGAAACTGTCTCGTAGTTATACTGTTTTTTTTTCAAAATAAGAATGTAATGTTTCGTTATGATGAAATGCATATGCTGCCCCACTATCTCAACAGTGGTGGAAATGTCCATGAATAGGTATTGCCGCTCTTCCTTTGTCGTCCTAGGAGAAAGAAAACCTGGAGACGGGACAAGGAGGATGATCCGGAGACTGGGACGATGACGCAAGGGGGCCCGGGGTACCGCCCAATATTCCCATCAGGACCGGCGAGGAGAACCGATCGACCAGTACCGGATGGAGGAAAAGATGCTGAACTGTGCCATCTATTGGAAGAAGATGAGGAAACATCCCAGGTCTTGCGAGTCCCATCAGTGAAACCGAATGGCCATCGCAAGAGGGGGGCTTGTGGGATGTTTTTATCCACGCATCCAAGCCCTACCTCAAAACTGTGCAGTACTGACATGGAAAACATCATGATGGCCAGAGTTTCCCAGAAAATGCCCAGGGAAATGCATGAAGAATAGGCTGCCACTCATTTTGCCGATGTTATGGGCACAGAAGGACACTGCCTGAAAACCCCATTGGACTACCCACACAGTAGCCTGAAACCATTGGGAATGGAAATGCTGATTGCCAAAAGCCACATAGAATTGTTGGGAATTCATTTTCTTAAATCCCAAAAATGGGTGCAGTACCAGTACTCACCACTATCAGAAAGCCGGCGTTTTAAAACAACACCAGATTTGACTTTTTGTAAAACTGAATAAATGAACCCAAAACAGGCCAAAGAAAGACTTACTGAGAGGTGGATCCAATGTAAAGTTATATTCTGAAGTGACTTGAAGGTTTATAACAAGACTGACTGAGCTGTGGATTTCAGCAGTTTAAGTAAATTTGGACTGAAAGACACTAAAAAATCTAAATGTTTAAAAGAAATGAGTGACCTATTTTTGAGTGTCACATAGGTTGCAATTGTTTAAATGTCATAGTTTTGAACTTAGAATCAGCATTCTAGCTGCATATGTAAAAAATTGTCTTGACTTAAACTGGGGAACAAAAAGTGACATTTTATCTGAAACCTGGCTTAAGGAACTGAATTCTGCCCACCAGCCACCCCCATCAGGAGTGAAACTTGAGTCACAGCTGTGTTCCCAGGCCTATCTGCCTTTTGCTGGCCACACTAAGGATATGCCATCTCTCTGATAATTGAATTAAGGGGAGCCCCCACAGAATACAGGAGCTCTGAACAAAGCCCTGTCCTGACCCAGGCAGATGGTTTATTGCAGATGTCGTAAATGTAGCTTCCTCCTGGAAGGACAAAGGAGGGGCACTGCCTGTGAGAGCAAGCTGGCTTGGCAGAACTGGAAAAACCAGAAATTCAACCTTGTGCTGGGGGAAAACCACACCCCTTTGGGGCCAGAACATAACTCTAAAAAGATGAATAACTCGTAGTACGGACTTGTGAAAATCATTTAAATGACACCATAATTCTTGTGATTTTTCTGCCCACATTTTAAGAGGTTTTTAGAACCGGTGGCATGTTCAGGGGGGTTTTAGCGGAAAAGAGGATATTACTCAAAATGTGTGCATGTGAAAAATCTGACACTTCATCAATTAATGTCCATACTCCTTGCGCACATGTGTGTAAATTTGGGGTAATGTCCGGTATTGCAAACCAGTTAAAAAGTGCAAAATATTGCCATTTCTGAATGCAAGCTCCCAGGAAGAGCAGAGTTTGAACAGGGTATACCTCCTGTAATGCATGATGGGTGCATGTAAGTTTAAACAATATGTACCTCTGCAAATATGTATTTGGTTCAAATCTAGATTTGTGTGCAAGTTGACAGGAGGAGTGGACTTTCTGCAGGCTGTAAAATGACATCACTCTGACACAACTTAGCTCCCCCAATCAGGGGAGAAATGAAAGCTTGGCCAATGATAAGTGGAGAGGGGTAGGGTCTAGTGATGCTGCACACACACCCATTTTGAAAACACATAAAAGCAGACAGACAGGAAAGATAGGGACCTTCAAATCCATTTGCTGCGGGACGCTCTGCTGGAAATCCATACTTTACCTCCATCAATCTCTAGAGAAAGCTGTGCAGAAAGATCCAGACTTTAAATCCCTCAATCTTCAGAATCCAGAGAGAGAGCAGACCCAGATCACTGTGAAGTGCAGAGACCAGAGTCCAGTCTAAAACCTGACCAGATCCGTGGCGAGGTCCATTCTAATTCAAGAATATAGTGTGAGTACCTAGCAAGACTGTGCAGAACCAATCTCTTAGTTAAGATAATATAATTCAAGCTATTTTAATCTAAGTAGAACTGTCTCCTAACTGTCACCTGTCATTTGTAAAGCTGTCACCTGTCATTTTCTAGTTGCAAGCTGCACTTGTCTTTTTGAACTTTAAAATTTCAAATCTGAAAAACGACCTTTATTTAATCGCTCATATCTCCGTGACCGTTTGTGCTAGAGACTTGCAGTAACTTTCATCTGGAAGCTGAGATCCTAGGCTTTCCTAGGACCCCAAAACGGTAGTGATAGTCCTTGTAGTTCCTCTGTAATCGCGCTCGGCGCATTCGCAAATTTAGCAGCGATTTGACATTTTACCGCGATTTGCAAATTTCTTCACGTGTAAAAATCTGCTGCTGCTTGCCTTTCAGTTGCCAAAAATTCGTTTAACCTGCTAGTTACACCCTAGATCCTTGCTAAAGTGAGCCTGGACTAATATTAACTTGATTTCACTCACCCTGAACCTCCTAGAGGGAATTAAAAGCATTTTAGCATATTTTTTTCTACATTGCCAGCACATTTAAAAGCATTTGGGCCTGTGTTTTCAACTTCTGTAGTCTAAGTTGCTGGGGTGAACTGAATTACATTTGATTGCATTTCTGAGTATTGTGTGCTTTCCTTCCATTTCCTTGCATTGCATAAAGGGGGGAGGGGATTGCCAGAGAAAAGTGATTACATTGTTTTGTTAAAATCATATTGAGTATTTTCTGTACTGCATTTCATTCCACATTGCATCCATTTGAAACCATAAAAGTATTGTTGCTACCTTATCCATTTCATGTCAACTCCTTAGTGATTATCAAGAAGTGTGCTAGTGTCAGATTCTCCGTTGTTAATCTTTATCATACCAGATTAAGTGTGATATCCAATTATTAATTTATTATAAAGCGTGATATAATATATATTGTTTAAACTATCAATTAAACCTTTTAACTTGCAAAACAGAACTACTTCTTGGCTCAGTGGGGTCAGGAGGATTCCAAGAGAGGGGTGTTATATAGGGGTAGTCATCCAGAACGCATGAACTGGACATAAAGATATATCAATAAGGGTTTTCATTCAGTATTCTAGACTAGGCGTTGACTTGGCTGTAGTGCTGAATTGAATCCTCTTACAAACACTTCTGAAAAGGCTCCCGTGCAGGTTAAGCAGGAGGTGCCAAGAATAGTTGGTCCCATTATTCCAATGGGTTTAAGCACCATTGCAGGCCTTCTAGGTTCTATTAGAAACAGGGGGTCGACGGGACAACAGCAGAGTCAGGGTGCCAAACCTTCCAGCGGGTCACCAGCACTTCCACAGAGCTGCTTCTTCATTTCAGAATACTTGGCTCCTTTACTAAGTTCAGTGTGAACTCAGAAGATCGACCTGGAAAGGGTGTAAGATGCCTTCTCTTATCCAAAATCTCCTTTGCACCAAAACAAAGAGAAACCAATGAGAGATCTGCTCATATACAGCCATCCCAGACGTGGACCAATCATGGGCCACGGTGGTCCTAGTCATCCCAGCACACCAGACATCCTGGCACCCAGGATGTATTTTGGAACTAGACAGCTCCAGCCCACATCGTGGAGGCACACACATAAGGCATGCAGAAACCTGTGGAAGCTTCGGTTTGCACGTGGGCCGGCATGACCAAATAAGGATTTTCCTGGGTCTGCTCGACCTGGCAAAGGGAAAGGGACAAGATGGGCAAAGGACAGAAAAAAGCACCTAGTGGCATGACCATTTTAGGCACTGGTCACTGTCCTGGGCCAAATGTGGTAAACACGCTATGGACCATAGAACAGAGTTGAAAATACATAAAAAGTAACAGCTGCCACCAGCTCTGTCCAGGGCACACTTGTACATTCACCAAAAATCCTTTGAGGGTGTCTAGGGCCTTGAAAACGAAAAAGGGACCCCAAGGCACTGTACTGTAAGGTACTTTGTGCACTGATAAAATGTTAATAAAGAATAGAAACAAAGTGAAAGACTAAGGGAAACAAACTTTCCCAGTACTGACAGTCTTAAGGGCGTGACAGTTTCCCCATAACAAACTGAGCAAAAGCCCAGCGGAGTACAGCAAAAGGCTGGGCTCCACTGGCAAAAGTCTGGCTAGGATGGTCAGACAACAGCAAAAAGTTGGCGGGTTCTCAACTGGAGGGAAAATTACCCATAAACAGAAATCTTTCCTAACACTCGCCCCTCCCAGACCAAGGACAGGGGGAACTAATCCACCCCTGGATGAGCTTCTTGTTCTTGTCGGTTAAACATTCTGGACAACCCATCAGCATTGCAATGTTGGACGGATGTATATGTTTTGGCCGTGGCACAATTGTTTGCGGCCGCATTGACCATGGTCTTTTTCTTTTTCTTTTTTTTTTGGCCCCCCGCCTCCAGACCTCCGGACAGTGACAGCTACCAGTTGAGTAATTGCTGGCAGCTTTTCAATAAGTTGTTTAATTTTATTTACAGGGGAACACACCTTACTTTTACTCCGGAAGCGGGGGACAGCCCGCTACCACCAAAGGTAATCACTACCAAACATGGGAGCAGGGGACACACGCGCAACTCCCGCTCCCCATGTTTAGTAGTGATTACCCAAATTGGTTGTTTCCAAACCACCAAATGGTAATGGCTGAATTCGGCCAGTTGTACCATACGGTCAATTAGAAATGGCAATTTGGGTAATACCATGTTGGACACCTGGCCTATGCTCAACGACGAAGTCAAACCCTTGCAGGTTTATGGACCACCTGAGCAACTTAGGATTCTCTCCCTTCATGTTCAAGAGCCACTTTTAGGGCTTATGGTCAGTTTTCACAGTGAAGTAGGCCCCATAGAGGTAGGGCCTCAGGTTCCTTAGGGCCAAAACAACAGAGAAACATTCTTTCTCTGATGCGGATCATCTGAGCTCTCTGTCCTTAAGCAGGCGATTAATGAATCCAATTGGTTGTTCCTTGCATTTCACATCTACCTGTGCTGTTACAACACCTATCCCAGTGTCAGAGAAATCTGTCTGCACAATAAAAGGTATTTTGTAATCAGGGGCCCTGAGAACAGGGGCCTGGCACAAGGAGTCCTTTAAGCCATTGAAGGCCTTCCCACACTCCTCAGACCAAGAGACATTTTTGTTTTTTTTAGGAGTTGAGAGCAGTCAGAGGGGCAGCTTTGGTACCATAGTCTACCATGAACTTTCTGTAGTACCCGGTGAGACCTAAAAAGGCTCTCATCTGGGTTTGTGTAGTGGGGGTAGGCTAGTCTTGTACTGCTCATACTTTACTGGGTAGAGGCTGAATTGTCCCTCCACCCACTTCATGCCCAAGGTAGACAACTGAACCTTGACCAATCTGGCACTTGCTGGCCTTTATGGTCAAGTGGGCCTTCTGAAGAGCCTGCAACACAATTCTAAGGTGTTTCACATGATCCTCCCAGGTGGCACTGAAAAATGCTATATTATCCAGATATGAAAGACAGAATTCATCCAACCAATTAAGGACATGATTCACAAGCCTCTGAACAGTGGCAGGTGCATTCTTTAATCCAAAGGGCATTACCCTGAACAGGTAAAGGCCTTCTGGAGTTGAGAATGCTGTCTTCTCCTTGGCATGTTCTGCTAGGGCTATTTGCCAATACCCTGCAGTGGGGTCAAATGTGCTGAGGTACTTGGAGGCACCCAAGGTATCCAACAGCTCATCTGTTATAGGCAAGGGTTGTGCATTGTCTTGGTGACAGCATTCAGAGCCCTGTAGTCTGCACAGAACCTCAGTTCAGAGGATCCTGCCTTTGGTACCAGAACCACAGGACTGTACCAAGGACTACTAGAGGGTTGAATCTCCCCAGCATCTAACATATGGATGACCTCTGTCTTGATGTAAGATCTCACCTTATCTGACATCCTGTATCCCCTACTTTTAGTAGGTACACTATCTCCTGTGTCAATGTCATGTTTGCACCAAGGTGTCAAACCAGGAGCTAGGGAAAACAAGGGGAGAATAGCCTCAGCAAACTTCTAATCTCATCTTGCTGACCAGAAGTCAGGTGAAAGGCCACCTTGACACCCTCAATGGAGCTGTCTGAAGGACTGCCCTGGAACAGATCAGGAACAGGTTCTGACACTTCCTCCTTTACATCTGATGCCAAGAGCAGAGCAGCGATTTCAACCCTAGGGATGAAACTCTTCAGTCTATTCATATGGAACACTTTTGGAGCCAGTCAAGCCCTTCAAACGTCCACTAAATAGTTTACCTCACCCAGTGGCTCCACCTTTGAACAAGGAGCTGACCATTTAGCCTGTAAAGCTCTGGGCCTTATAGGGTTCTTGATCAGGACTTGCTGGCCTGGTGTAAAGTTGACAATGAAAGCCTTCTGGTCATACCAGTGTTTCTCCAGAGCTTGCCCAGCCTTCAACTCATCACTAGCCTGAGCCATCAGGAGGACTAGACTCTTCCTTAGGCCTAGCACATAGTCCACTACATTGGTAGTGATGATCGAGTAGGCATCTCCCACCCCTCCTTGACTATAGCCAAGGGTCCCCAAACAAGGTGTCCAAAAAGAAGCTCGAAGGGGCTGAAGCCAACCCCCTCTTGAGGTACCACTCTGTAGGCAAAAAGTAAGAATGAAAGGAGATCCCATTTTCTCCTCTGGGGCTCTTGCAGAGCCCCAATCATGCTTTTGCGGGTTCTATTGAACCTCTCAACCAAGTCATTGGTTTGGGGTGGTATGCTGAGGAAAACATCTAAGTAACCCCACACTCCTTCCACATGGTTTGCATGTACTTGGACATAAAGTTGCTGCCCCTATGAGACACAACCTCTTTAGGGAAACCAACCCTATTGAATATACCAAGAAAAGCTTTTGCAACTGACTTGCAGTTACAATCTTTAATGGGATGGCCTCAGGATACCTGATGGCATGGTCGACCAGCACCAGGCTACACCTATTGCCTGAGGGTGTCTGAGGGTCAATGGGACCAACTATATCAATCCCTACCCTCTCAAATGGTACCCCCACAACTGGGGGTGGTACCAATGGACCCTGAATTGTTGTGCCACTCTTACCAGATAACTGGCAGTTGGCACACCTCCTGCAGTGACTTCCTATCTGGACCCCCATCTTGGGCCAATACAAGTGCATGGCTAAACTTTGCTTGGTTCTCTTGATGCCAAGGTGACCAGCAAGGGGGACCTCATGCACCAGCTGCAAGAGGAGGGTCTTACATGAAGGGGAACCACCAACCTCCTATGGTCTCCTTCTGTAGACTCTGTGGGCTCGCTGTACAGGAGCCCACCTTCCCAATAGTTCCTATGCTTCTCAAGAGAGGCAGATGAGGGCATCTATGATATGATATGATATGGCATTTGTAACGCGCCTGTACACAAGTGTTTCAATGCGCGATGAGGCAAGGAAGGGGGAATAGAGGGAGGACAGAGACAACGATCTTACTAGGCCAAGTGACATTGAGATCGTGCAAGTGCGGGGGGGAGGGAAAAGTGCCAGGGGAAAGGGGATGGGGCAGTGATGTATATGGGATCAAAACAATAACAAGAAGTGTGGCCAGCAGGTGGCAGGTGCAGGGTTAAGTGTAGACAGCATGCGTCCAAAAGTGCAGGTAGGGGGACTGCATGGTTACAGATACAGACCCAAGTCCAAGGGTTGCTGAGAGGCAGTGCGGGTGTGCAACTGGGTGGGCAGGGACCTCGGCCCAAAATCAGAGGGTAGCCAGGTGACCAGTGCAGTATCAGACAGGCAATCAGTAGGGGAGAGGAAGAGAGAAGGCAGAAGCAAAGAGGAAGGTCTTGAGGTGCTTCTGGAACCGAAGATGGTTCTCTTCAAGTTTCAGAGCGGCAGGGCGGCTGTTCCAGAAGGAGGTCCCAGCCGAAGAAAGAGATCTATCACCAACTCATTGCTTGGAGAAGTGACTGACCCTGAGGGAGTTGAAGGTGGGGGAGCGAAGAGCTTGAATAGGAAGGTATTTACAAAGAGAGAGTTGGAGGTATTGAGGACACAGGCCCCAGAAGACCTTGTGGACAATGCAGAGGGTCTTTTACTTAATCCTTGCAGCCACTGGGAGCCAATGAAGAGATTTCAGTGCTGGAGAGATACGATTCCAGGGCTTGAGGCCAAGGACAAGTCTCGCAGTCTTGTTTTGGATGAGTTGCAGAGGGTGGAGAGTAGAAGCAGGCAGATTTAGAAAGAAGCTGTTGCAGAAGTCCAGCCAAGAGAGAACCAGAGCTTGTGCATCTACAAAAAAATATCTTCTGGGGAAGGAGAGGAAAGGAAGAATACCTCTGAGGAGGTGCAGTAGGTAGTTTGACTTCTTAGAGACATCAGAGATGTAAGGAGAGAGTTGAGTCAAAGATGACCACAAGATTCTTAGCCTCACAGGTGGGAGCAGGAAAAGGGCCAAGGGAGGCCAGCCAGACAGTGACAGGAAAGGAGGGTGCAGGTGTGCCGATGAGGATTTAGGCAGAGATTGTTGGCGGCACACCACTCCTGGATAGCAGACAGACAGTCAGAAATGAGAGAAGGAGAAGAGATGGCAGAGCGGAACCTGGAAACGAGTTTAGTGTCATCCGCATAGCAATGAAAGTTGAAGCAGAGAGCGGAAATGCAGTGGCCGAGACGTGCCAGTTAATGGTTGAACAGCCAGGGAGAGAGGTTGGACCTCTGGGACACACCGCAGGTAGAGTGTGAGATAGAGGAAAGGAAGGACCCAAGTTGGACCTGGGAGGGTCAGTCAGAGGGAAATTAGGTGAGCCAGGCCAGGGTCTGATTGGTGATACACAGGTTATCATGGAGACGATTGAGCAGGATGGCATGTTGACAGTGTCAAAGGCAGAAGAGAGATTGAGTAAGATGAGGACATAGGCGAGATTAGAATCAAGGTTAGAGAACAGGTCTTCACGAATGTTCAGGAGAGCAGTTGCTGTGTTTCTTGCTGCTCTGAAGCCAGACTGATGGTCATGGAGTCAACCAACAAATTCAGTGTGAAGATTAACCTGGGAGATGGCCAGCTTTTCCAAGGGTTTGACCAGGAAAGTAGTGATGGAGATCGGGTGATAGTTAGCTGGGCAGGAGGGGTCAGTAGAGGTTTTCTTGAGATGAGGGTGCACAAGAGAGTGCTTCAGGGGGGAATGGAATGTTCCAGTGGCAAATGAGTGGTTGCAGATGTCAGCCAGGGCAGGAGCGAGGGTGTCAATGTGGTCCTTGATGGTTTTGGAAGAACAGTTAAGAACCTGTTTTGATGAGGCTTTCATAGATCGGACTTGTCTAGAAACTTCGTCAGGGGAGAACAGAGGAAAGGAAGAGAAAGAAAGAGGAGAGGTGGCCACAGGGAGGCCAGAGGTAGAGGATAGATTATAGGGGGGAGGAGAGGATGAGAGGGTGGACAGGATGTCCTGGGGTTTAGAGATGAAATGAGTAGCCAGGACCGTGGAGATGGCCTGGGAGGGGACAGGAGAGGTAGAGACTGCAGCAGGATTGGCCAGCTCCTTGCAAATTTTAAAGAGTTCATCCGAGTTGTTAGATGCCGCAGATGTACAAGCTTGGATGTGGGATCTGTTCTTAGTGCAGACAGAGAGCCAGTATTGCCTTTGGAGCACGCTGCTGGCCAGTTTGTCAGAGGATGCGGAAGAAGCACGCCATTTCCTCTCAGACACCCTGCACTTACGTTTAAGGGTGATGAGCACAGAGTCATACCAGGCATTGCACTTGGCTTTGGGTTTCAAGCGGATCCTCATGATACTGGCAAGACCATCAGAGTATCAGAAATAGAAGAGTGGAGCATGGAAAGGGCTGTGTCAGGATGGGAGTCAGCCAGAGGAGAGGGCGGGGGAGAGAAAGTGGCAGCAAAAGCCTCAACTGAGACACGCTTCATGGGTCGGATGACCGAAAAGGTAGGTAGCAGTTCTGGAGTTGGCTTGGTCTGAGGGGTAGGGAGGGAGAGATGGGAGGAAAGGAGAAAGTGATCACTCCAGGAGAGAGGAGTGGTGAGGGGGATACAGAGGGGAGGTCTGAGGAGATCAGAACATCCAGAGTGTGTCCTGCAGAGTGAGTAGGGCCAGATGGGAGAATAGAAAGAGAGAGAGAGTCGCAAAGGTTGCTAAAGAGTCCAAAGGAGGGTCAGGAAGCATCCAGGTGGATGTTAAAGTCTCCAAGAAGGAGAAGTTGAGTGGTTGAGGCCAGGAGTGAGGAGGAGAGGTCCGCCCACTCAGAGAAGAAGGAGGTGATCTGAATAGGTGGCTGATGGATAGTTGTTAGGCAGATACCTATGCAGTTCCCTCTGGGACCACAGCAAAAGATTTAAGACTACAGGTGTTTGGCAGTAAATCCACTTGGTAGCAGTCTGTACCACACAGATTCACTTGGTAGCTGTGGCTGAGCAGTCAGACTTCCCTCAAGAAGAGTTAGGCAGTATACAGAGTATTCACAATAGGTCACAAGAACATAGTAGAACAAGTAAACACTGACCAGGGCTTGGTGTAAAAGAGATATCATTATTTATTTAAAACCACATCTAGAAAAACACACAGGCACTAATAGTAAGCAATTCAAAAACACGGTCACTAAAAGATATACACTCCCTTAGAAGAATATTAAACAAGCGGTGAGCGCTTAACCTAGATGGCACTCTAATAATTCATTTTAAAAGGAAGAGAAAAGCAGAGAATAAATTGAAACAGATCCCAACACTTTTTCACGACACAACAAGAGAGGAAGGCAAAGTAACACCGTGAGTTTAGAGTCAGTAGGCGGATCCACTTTAAGAGGATCAAAACGAAATGTGTCCAAGGTCACACGGTTGCAGTGCACAAAAGTCTTGTAACAGTTCAAAAAGGAGTTGGACCAAAGAAAGGGACCAGTTAGAAGGTCAAGGCGGCCAGTCCAGTCCAGAAAGTTAAGGGGTTATTATTACCTTGTAGCAATCTTTAGAAAGGGAGGCCTGGCGGACACGGTACCTTAAAGTGGTGAGAATACTCCAGCGGGGGCAGTTGTTCCTGGCAGCGGATGCAAGTCGGTGCTTCATCCGGGGGAAGAGAGGATCTCGTCGGGGAGGAAGACAGGAGTCCGTTGCACTGGCAGGGAAGAAACCAGCCGCGGAGTTCTCAGTTAAAAGGAACGGTCCTTTAGTTCGCGGTCCAGTGGTAAGTGGCTATCCGGTATCCGGTTGCCGGGGTGCTTAGCATGGGCAATTCGACCACAAGCCGGTCTGGGGTGCGAAGAGAAGAAGGTAAGCTGGTTGTGCCCACCAGTCAGGGGAAGAAGCCTCTCCAGCCGGGAGATCTTCTCTGTCGTCGGGAAGTGGTGAGTCAGTTCCGCAGGGCTCCACCAGTGGTGTCGTCGTGGAAGGTCGGCTCAGCTTCTCCCTCGTCGGATTCTCAGGTCCTGTGGTGACTTCTGAAGTTCCAGTCCCCAAAGCCCTGCTTTTATGCAGCACACCCCCATTCACTCAGCCTAGCTGTCAATCAAACATGCTAAGTGGTGAGCCGGCTGGCTCACCACTTGGGCCAATCACACAAGAGTGCAACTTGAGTTACCAAGGTAACTCAGTCCAGGGTGCCTAAACCCCCTCCCACACCTCATGTGGTACCCAGACAGAGTGGCACCACTTTTGGAGGCTTCTGTGGAGAAGCCCGCCAAAAAGTGGAACAAAGGGCTCGACTTGGGTTGGAGTCACAGAAGAGAACAAAAACGCCATTTTAGAATCGAGTCCTGGCAAAAAATACCAACCGGCGAATTAATATTAAATAAATAAACCGGCAGTATGTTCGAGGCTATGAGAATTAAATAATTAAAATTGGTAGCCTCGAACAATGGGAAAATCCCATAGGAATATATTCGCGGTCGAAAATATAAAAAGTTGTATCCACTGCCACCAGCCAAAACTCGATCAGGGGGGACGGAGACGTGCCCCCTCGACTAACAGACCCAGGGGCAATAGAATTGCCCAGACCAGTACGTCCACAATATGATGGTTTGTACTGGTTTCTGTTAGTAATTTGGGACTAGTAAAGCCAATGGTGACTTTACATGCCCTGGGAGACAGTATCCAGTCCCAGGGTATGGAGTCTATGGTGGGGTGTCACTATGACACCCCTGTGTTACTGCACGGAGGGTGCTGTGTAACACACGTAGAAAAGAACACATGAGACCCTATGGAGTAAAGGACCCCATAGCCCATAAAACACATTAGCAGTCAAAGGAACACCATAAATCATGTTCAAGAGTGGGAGAAAAAGAGTCTCACTCTTGGCAGGAGAAAAAAACAAACTCCAGAAATCCAGCAAAGCTGCTGGGGGACTCACTAGGTTAGGAAATTCAGCCTAAAGAGAGAATTCTCCCTAACACTCGCCCCCTCACCCCCAGACTAAGGGACAGGAGGATATAATCCACTCCTGGATGAATCTCATACCTCTAGTCGATGACATACATCCTAGAGAGACCATCAGCATTTTGGTGGTGACACCCTGACCTGTGCTCAATGGTGAAATCAAACCCTTGCAGGCAGATTGACCATCTCAATAGTTTTGGGTTTTCCCCTTTCATTTGCATCAACCATCTCAAGGGTTGGTGGTCAGTCTGAATGACAAAAGTAGAACCATACAAGTATGGCCTAAACTTCTTCAGAGCCCACACAATAGCAAAGCACTCTCATTCAATGGTTGCCCACCCTGTTTCAGGATCCTTCAGTTTTCTACTGATGCAGCAAATGGGGTGCTCCCTACCTTTCCCATCATGTTGACTGAGGACTGCACCCATTCCTACATTTGAAGCATCTGTTTGCACAATGAAAGTTTTGTGATAGTCAGGAGCTCTGAGTACTGGGGTTGGCAAAGAGCCTTTTTCAGGGTTTCAAAGGCCTGATTGCATTCCTCATTCCACCTAACCTTTTTAGGGAATTTAGGGGAGGAGATGACATTCAGTGGAGAAGCTATGGACCCATAGTTCTCAATGAAATTCCTGTAATACCCAGTGAGACCTAAGAAGGCTCTCACCTGGGTCTGAGTAGTAGGTGTTGTCCAATTTTGCACAGATTCAATCTTACTGGGCAAAGGCCTTATTTCTCCACCTCCTACCTCATGTCCAAGGTAGACCACTTTACTCTGTCCAATCTGGCATTTTCTTGCCTTTATGGTCAGATTGGCCTTTCCAAGAGCCTGCAAAACATATCTCAGGTGGTCTACATGTTCTTCCCAGGAATTGCTGAACACTGCTATGTCATCCAAGTATGCCATGCAGAAGTCCTCTGTCCCATTCAGAACCTGGTTTACCATCCTTTGAAAAGTAGCAGGTGCATTTTTCAATCCAAAAGGCATAACCTTAAACTGGTATAAGCCAACTGGGGTAGAAAATGCAGTTTTCTCCTTGGCATGGTCTGTCAGGACTATTTGCCAATAGCCTGACGTCAAGTCAAATGTGCTGAGGAACTTGGCTGCACCAAGTCTATCCACCAACTCCTCTGTCCTTGGCAAAGGGTGGGCATCAGTCTTAGTGACTGCATTAAGAACTCTGTAATCCACACAGAATCGAAGTTCTTTAGATCCTGCCTTTGGTACTAACACAACGGGGCTAGACCATGGACTAGTAGAGCGCTCTATTACCCCGAGATCAAGCATCTTGTTGACCTCACCTTCTCATGTGGGTTCTTACATTTTCTGACATTCAATATCCTCTGCTTTTGACTGGCAGACAGTCACCAGTGAGTATGTCATGCTGTCCCCAAGGGGTCAAGCCTGGTGAAAGTGAGAACAAAGAGGCAAACTGATTTAACATAGATTTGCACTCTTCCTGTTGCTCAGGTGTCAGATTTGAAGAGAGATTTACTCCTTCAATATTTTCGTCTGAAGGCAAGCCTCTGAGGAGATCAGGAAGAGCTTCACTCTCTTCTTGTTCCTCTGATGATGCTAGAAGCAAAGCTCCTACATCAGGTCTGGAGACATACGCTTTTAGTCTGTTGGTGTGGAAGACTGTTGGAGCCTCCTTGGGATTGCCCAAGTCCACCAGATAGTTGACCTCTCCAAGTTTACCCACAACTTTAAAGGGCCCCATCCATTTGTCTTGCAAGGCCCTCTGCCTTGTTGGAATCATAACGAGAACTAGCTGGTTCTGAGTAAACTCGACCATGTTAGCCTTTTGGTCATGCCAGTGCTTGACCAATGCTTGTCCAGCTTTCAAGTTATCACTTGCTTCTGCCATCATTTGTGACATTCTCCGTCGGAGACCTATCACATAGTCAGTCACTCTGACTGGCTTGGGGGAAGGAGCACTCTCCAACCCCTCCTTGATCAGGGCCAATGGACCTCTGACCAGATGACCATAAAGAAGTTCAAAGGGAGAATTACCTACTCCCTCCTGAGGGGCTTCTCTATAAGCAAAGCGAAGGCATGGCAGTAGAAGGTCCCACTTTCTTTTAAGGGGGTCCTTTAAAGCACCGATCATGCTCTTCATGGTTCTGTTGAACCTTTCAACCAGTCCATTTGTCTGAGGGTGGTATGCGGTTGAGAACTTGTAAGTAACTCTGCAGGTTTTCCACATGGCTTTCAGGTAGTGGGACATAAAATTTGATCCCCTGTCAGAGATTACTTCCTTAGAAAACCCAACCCTGGTAGAAATACCAAGGAGGGCCTTAGCCACAGCCGGAGCTGTAATAGTCCTCATAGGAATTGCCTTAGGGTATCTAGTAGCATGGTCTACTACAACAAGTATAAACCTGTTGCCTGAGGAAGTTGGAGGATCAAAGGGACCAACAATGTCAATCCCTACTCTCTCAAATGGGACTCCCACTACAGGGAGAGGCATTAAAGGTGCCACATTCTTGGAGCCAACCTTACCAGAAGTCTGCAGGTGTGGCAGCTCCTGCAGTATTTATCTACTTCAGCCCCCATCTTTGGCCAATAAAAGTAGAGTGAGGACCTTTCCTTAGTTTTCTTGAAACTCAAGTGACCAGCCAAAGGAATCTCATGGGCTAACTGCAAGAACTGTGGTCTGTTCTCTTGGGGTACTACAAGTCGTGTGTTGTCCCCAGGTGTAGACTATGTTGGTTCACTGTAGAAGAGGCCATCTTCCCAGTGTAACCTATATTTCCCAGGCTCTTGCCCTTCAGCCTGAGCATCTGCCTGGCGGTGAAGACCTTCCAGAGTTGGAAATTCTCTCTGTCCCTTACTGAAGTCTGCCCTGTTGGCTCCACCTTCTGCCAGTAAAGACTGCAGCCCAGGATGGTCAACAGGATCCAGATCTCCAACGAGTTCCTGGCCTTCCACTAGCTCTTTTCAGAGTCTAGTTCAACCACACAGGGTTGTACCTCCCTCTCAGCCTCAGCTGGAGGGGGAGTTGCTGGTGTAACTTTGGACAACCTAGGGGACGTCCTTGTTGGCTGCACTGGAGTGCTGGCTGTGAGGTACTTTTTTAGACGTTTTAGGTTTACTTTTTTCTTCTAGTTTCCTAGAGACAGCAGCTGACATCTCCAGTGGAGCAGGAGTGATCTCTTTCTTCATCAACTCCTTGGGAGTACCTCTCATGGTTCTCTCCCTTGCAGGTCTGGTGAGCTCCTGTAACCTTTTACTAGGAGGTCTGGGGGTATGTGACACTACTCCAAGAGTTTTCAAGTCATTACCCAGCAGACCCCTTCCTGGCACCTCACTTTGTATGCTGACAGGTATCTTCACAGTCATGTCATTAGTCTGGATGAGAACTGGTAATTGGGGAAGCATCTGCACAGGCCCTCCAGCTAACTTGGTGAGGCATCTGGGTGCCTTAGCAACATCCTCAGCCTGAAAAAATGATTTGTCCACCACAGTTATGCTGGCCCCAGTGTCCCTAATGGCAGGAGTCTACTGACCATTCACCTGGACACTGTCCTTATAATACTCTTTAGTATTATCTGGGATAGAATTAGAGACATCTAAGTTTTGTTGTTCCCACAAACCCAGAGACACTAAAGAAACACTGGCTGAGACTCCAATGGGTTCATCAGCCAGCAATAGAACGTTTCCACTTGCCCTTTGTACGTCCTCCTCTGGAGCGAAGGCTAAGGAGACAAGCTGGACCCCTGAAGGTTTACCCTTACATCTGGGATCTCCTTTCACATGGTCAGTAGAGCCACAAACAAAGCATTTTCCAAATGCTTTCTGGAATGGTGGCGTGTTCTGACCTCCTTCTGGTTTGGCACCGGGAGGTACACTAGCCTGATTTGGTTTCCCTTGTGGCTTACCCTTTTGGTTTCGTTTGGGGCCCTCTTTGGAATTGGAATTATTAGAATTCTCTTTGGAGTCCTTTTCTGGCTGTTTTCCCTCATCCTTTTTCTGAGTAGCCCCAGAATCCTTGTCAGTGGCCCTGTTGGCAACAAGTCAGCAGCCTTAGCTAACTTCCTGGAATCTAATTCCTTTGAATCAGCCAAGTGCTGTCTGAGCTCAGGAGAGCAGGCATCATAAATTGACTCCAACATTACAAGATTCTTCATTCCTTCATAAGTGTTAACTCTGTAACCCTTAATCCATCCCTCTAAGTTTTTCAAACTTTCACTCACCCAGGTAGCCCAAGGGGTACCATCATGCTTTTTGAGGGTCCTAAACCTCTTAAGGTACTGGGAAGGGGTCTTCCCAAATCTAGCTATTAAAGCTAGTTTCACACATTCATAATCCTTCTTATCCACCTCCCCCAACTCCATTACCACATCAGTTGCAACAGGGGGAAGCCTAGAGAACAACCAGGGATGTAACTCATTCCCTGTGATGTCCTGGAGCCCATGATTATACTAAAACATTTTTAACCAATCCAACACATCCAACTTAGGTTCATACATACCCACTAATTCCTTAGGCATCCGGGGTCTTTTGGGACTGGAACTCCTAGAGGAACCAGAGGAGAGAGAAGCATTTTCCACAGACAACTGTTTCATTTGTAGTTAATGATTAAGCTCTATTTCTCTGAGTCTTAACTCAGCTTGCTTCTGCTCAGCCTGGGCATTCATTCTTCTGAACTCTAGCTCTTGGTTTCTTTCAGATTGAGCAATAAAACGTTTGTACTCTAATTCAAGCTTCATTTTTTCAAGTTCAAAATAAGCAGGGTTACATGTAGGACATGGTATAGGCCCAGTAGGTACAGTAGGTAAGGCAGACAGAGGCTCAGAGTGGCTAACTTCATTAGGTTCACTTTCCTCTTCTGACTCATTATCAAGACTTTGATTCAGATCAATACCATCACTGTTTTCTACATTTGCTGGGGGGAGGGGTAGATTCCTCTGCACCACCCAGACTTTGGTTTTCTAACAATCTTTCTATAAGTTCCATTTTCTTGCCCTTCTCAGAGAGATTCTTATGTCTACACAATACTTTTAAGCAATCAGCAGTTTTGGCAGACCATGATTCTAGGGTATAACCCTCCATGGCAGACATAGTTAGAAAATCAGCTTTTTAGTGCTGGGCTCTGTGTTTAGTTGTCCTAAAGTGTTCAAAAAGCACTCTAAAGTGTATACTCAATACAAATCCCAACACTGTACACCAGTGTTAGGCAGAAACCTGTGCAGTTCCCTCTGGGACCACTGCAAAAGATTTAAGACTACAGGTGTTTGGCAGTGAACCCACTTGGTAGCAGTCTGTACCACACAGATTCACTTGGTAGCTGTGGCTGAGCAGTCATACTTCCCGCAAGAAGAGTTAGGCAGTATACAGAGTATTCACAATAGAAAAGAACATAGCAGAACAAGTAAACACTGACCAGGGCTTGTTGTAAAAGAGATATAATTATTTATTTAAAACCACATCTAGAAAAACACACAGGTACTAATAGTAAGCAATTCAAAAACACGGTCACTAAAAGATATACACCCCCTTAGAAGAATATTAGACAAATCTTAAGTAAAGCCCAACTTATTTTCAGACAGTGGTGAGCGCTTAACATAGATGGCACTCTAATAATTCGTTTTAAAAGGGAGAGAAAAGCAGAGAATACATTGAAACAGATCCCAACACTTTTTCACGAACACAACAAGAGAGGAAGTCAAAGTAACACCGTGAGTTTAGAGTCAGTAGGCCGGATCCACTTTAAGAGGATCAAAACGAAATGTGTCCAAGGTCACACGGAGAGAGAGAGCCTTTGAGACAATTGCAGCATTATTGAAACAAGGCATTCTAGTACCATCAGAAGCAGAGTGCGATACTGCAGTGTACCCTGTGAAAAAGGCAAGAGGGATGTTGTGATGTTTTATACAGGACTTACGCCCCTTTGAACAAGATTGTTGAGGGTGAATTTTCTTTAGTTCCAAATCCAGTGACAAGTTTGTGTAGTATTCCCACAGAAGCTAGCCACTTCACGGTGATAGATTTGAAGAATGCTTTCTTATTTGTACCGCTTCATATAGAGTCACAGGACTTGACTTTGTTCCTATATAGAACCCAAAATTGGTAACACATGAGGATTCCTCAGGGGTACTGTGAGTTCCCCCCTCAATATGCAACAGGGTCCTCCAGATGGACCTAGACAATGTGCAATTGAAAAGTAGTGTTTTACAGTTTGTTGATGACATTTCGATCTGCAGCAAGTCAGAAAAACAGTGCATATGTTGACAGTGTTAGCAGACAATAGGTACGGTGTAGATAAGGCAAAATTACAGTTTTGCCAGAAGGAGGTGATGTACATTTGACAGCTAATCTCACAGGGAGGGTGGAGTGTGACACCAGAAAGGGCGGAGGTAATCCATAGGATGCTGACACCTTCAACAGTGAGGCATATGCAACAGTTTTTAGGTCTTTGTATTTATTGCAGAGCTTGGATGTTTGACTACAGCACATACACAAGACCTTTGTTAAGTGCACTGAAGGAAGCACAAAGAGAGGATGGCACTCTATAATGGACATAAGTGTTGACAAATGCATTTGAGGAGCTGAAAAAAGAAATATGCATAGCGGTCGTGAAGTGCCAGGCCCACATGAGGGGAAGGGCCCCATCTCCAGGGTCAACGAAGCAGCAGACGCAGTAGTGAGCGTGCAGCATTGTTTGTTGATATTTCAGACTTTGATACTCCATCGCACACACATATTCTTGTCCGTACGATGGCATTACAGGAAGGGTATAGCGCGTTATCAGTGACACAGATAATGGAGTTACAGGGAAGTGCACTGAGGGAAGAGAAGGAATTATGGATGAGAAGGGGATGTTCTATACCTCCGTCAGATGACCTATGGTGACAGAAAAGTACATTCAAGCTAGTGATTCCACTACCATTATTACAGACCACACTCAGACAACAACAACATCCTACCCACATGGGGAAGGATGTACTTGCTGCTCACATTGGGTAAGAGTGGTTTTGTCTCAATTTAGCGTAACATGTGAGCACCTTTGTAGAGAATTGTATCTCCTGTAAAAGTTTTACTGCAGAGCATACCTTAAGGGTAGTGAGATGAGCCACACCTCGTCCACTAGGTCCTTGCCAACATCTCCATGTAGACTACATCAATATGATCCAACTATGTCAGGGTTAATGCTATACAATCGTGGTTGTATGGCCATTTTCCCGATGGATCAAAGCGGTCCTTGTTCACACCCCAATGCTCTTAGAGCTGCAAGGTTCCTGGTTAGAGAGGTTTTCCCACGCTGGGGAGAGTGTGAGGTCCCGCAGTCTGACAATGGTCCTCACTTTGCCAACTTAGTATTCCAGCACATCAGAATTTTACTGGGGATACAGCATAGGTTTTCCTGTGCTTATCACCAGCAAGCAAATGGAATGTGAGAACGCCTAAATGGCCTATTGAAAGAAAGAAAAATATCAAAAATAAAACCCGCTCTAAATAAGAGTTGGCGCCATTGTATGCCCTTAGCCCTGTTCGATGAGGTGGTAACTGGAGAGTGCATGCAACTCTCTTTGGTCCTACCACTAGGGCTTTAACTGATGCAAATTCTGTTTCCAATGTTTTCGGTAATGGGATGTATGCATATGTGGCTTCTTTGATGGCTAGTGCATCTTTTATTTCTCGCCAACTGCAGGCACGGTGGGAGTGGTCAAAGATGAGCAAAGAGGACAACAACCCAGATGCCACTGAAAATTGCTTAGCACAGAGGCATTGCTAAGGGGGGGCTGAAAGGGCTATAGCCCCAGGTCTTTGGGTTGTGCCCCCGGATAGAAGCTAGGTGCTACAACCAAAATGCTAGCTAGCCCAAGTCCCACCAGTTCTGACATTAGCTTAGCCCCTGATCTTTTCCAGACCTAGCACTCAGTACTGCTTTGGGACTTTACAAGGACTTGGTACAACCCTAGGTTTAGTGGCCCTTATACCGTGGAGGAAGCAACTGATCGAGCAGTGAAACTATGGGGGAAAACGGCTTGGAATTACATTGGAGATGTGAAACCCTGTCGGGCAGAGATCTCCGAGCCACGAAGAAGATGAGGGAGATTTGAGGCAAGGGGAAGAACAAAATACCAGGCCAAAACAAAGACACGAAGAAGAGTTGCAGCCAAGACTCACACGCTCTAGAGCAAGAGAATTAGGACAAGTGCTTTACGTACACCTAGACTAGGCATACCCTCTTTTTCTTACAAAGCTATTTGTCGTGAAAGTAGCAACTGTTATTTTTGTGTTCCATGATTTCCCAGAGGCCCCTGACATTCCAGGACTACTTTGTGTGATTGGTGATACAGTCTGAACCAGAGAGAAGGGCGCATCTGGGTCTTTTAATCACAGGAACCCATCTGTCATAGAAGTGCTCAGTGACACCAGAATCTGTATTGTGTGGCAACAAGTGTTTTTCATACCACTTGCAGAATACTACACCCAGAGAGCTTGATCCAACATATATTAACAACATAATCAAACATTTCTGAGGAATTTCAGGTGGGTTTTCATCACATTCGGAGCAATACAAGATACTGAAGAGGAGTAAGTAATGGGTAACATTATTTTGAAAGACAATTGTGGTATTCTGTGTCTTCTGTTGTGTCTTCTTCTTTACCCTCATCATCGTTTGAAGACATGTTTTTGTAGATGCACAAACTGTGACCTCTACTAACGTAACCCCAAGCTAGGCAGGCATGGCTGCCATATCAGATCAGGTGATAAGCACTGCCAAACCAATAAAGAAAAGTAGGTGCAATGCAGACTTAGATTTAAGTGAGGTTGAGTCATATCTAACTGATTTGGGCCGGGTATCTAATAACATGTGGTATAAGCACATGACCAAAGTAGGTAGACAAACCACTGGAGAGAGATGTTATGTCTGCTCTCTCATCCCCTAAGCCATGGGTGCCTCCAAAACGTTTGTGGCAACTGAAATCCCAGCAGCAAGAGCACAATGCCTTATGCATTTATCGTTGCACACCACAAGGGGAAGATTTTAAGGGAAAATAGCTGCCTTAAGATGGAAGTCCAAAAATACGTTTCCATATGAAGATAACTATATAAAAACTCAACAAATGATGGATGATTACCGGAAGAAATATCGGGCCATAGAATACATAACTGAAGGTCCACAAAAGGGAGAAACAAGGGTAGTGGCACAAAGGGAGTTGCCATGTCCCAAAAGAGGACCAGTAGAGATTGAATGAGGACCAAGATGCTGGAAAAGACAACATATGCTGGTGTATGGACAAGTATAGACAGCTGAAGGATGGAAAGAAGGAGCAGTGGGAAGTAAGGCACATGCACTCCAAACAGTTCCAGTTCTAGTACTACAAGTAGTACAAGAGGAAAATGACAAATGCTTGTTAACGCGCAGAATAAAGAATGAAATGTGTAACTCTTTGGACAGTCACCAACTGCACCAATGTATCACAGATATGAGAAGAGAAATTCTCTCAGACAGACATTTAAACCGTACTCAGTTCATTGTTTCGATATTACATAGGTCTCTTCAATGGACCAGGTCAACTGACAATAAAGCCAGGTATTTATGACATCATTAGGGACATAGCTGTGTTAGCCATGAAGAAAATTTGCATCTGTTCCTGAAGCTACACAAACATGCACTAGTTTATTGCTTTTAGACATGAAAAACATGGTTATAACTCCTGTAGGTAGAGGACGGATACATTTACATAATACTCAGAACCTTTCCATTCTTTCACCAAAGCAAATCAGCAAGATGCAGAATAAACGTGGACCAAGCCTGCATATGCTTTATTCCAACTAACCATAAGAAGCCATGAAGAGATATAGGGAACCTATAAGGTGACGGAAGTGAATCAGGTTTGAAAGACAGGCCTCAGGTGCATGGAAGGGGAGACATGATCCCTGCTGCATGAAGCGCATAGCTGGTGTTCACAGCCATGGACAGGGGTGGGTGGAAAATTCCTGGTTCCCGAGGCAGCAAGCCACCTGCAAGAATTCAGAATAAAATCCTCATAATTACTGACAGAAGAGCTTAGTTTTACAGTCCCCTAACACGTGACCCAGCAGAACAGGACAATGCTCATTTACTCGTGGTGGGAAAAGAAGCTGTTCCCAGTGAGACAATGAGTGGAATGACACAAGTGTTGCCCACCAAAACTGAAACCTGCAGGCACTCTCCCAGGCATAGGTGCTCAGACAGCGGTAACAATATGGAACATACAGCCCTTCATGTTCTTTACCGTCACCTTGAAAAGGTATTCTCACCTCTGTGACCAGACAGGGTCCAAGGCCTGGGAGGACCCGCTCTAGCCAATGCAGAAGCTTCATTTGTGAGATGGTATAAAATGTTGCACGAGCAAATGGTCTTCCTGCAACACTGCAACAGTGTAGTTTGTAACATTTAGGGATAGTCTCAGGCGGCGCCACCAGATGGGACAAATGAATATACTAATGTATAGTTTTTGTACATGTAGTTAGCCCAAACTGACAAGTGGGGACACCCTGTAGGTTTTTGGGGTGGACCCGATTTTGTGACATCATACTTGCACGAAACCGTGTGGCACAGGCTCAGAAGCTGAGAATGCTGGGGAATTGCTTTTTCCTGTGTGATCCCTGCCTGTTTTGGATAATAAAGACAGCATACTTTGCCCCATGGCTGAGTCTTCCCATCTTGCAGTGGGGAGTCTTTGATGGGCAGAAGCTTCTCTGCTAAGTATCTGGACGAATGCTGTGAGGTCCCATCTGCAAGTCCTTAACTGCATTTTGTTTTCTTCAGCATCAAGCCTCTATAGGTCTCATCTACCTTGCATTTCTGCATATTTACATTCACTTTGTGTCTAGTCACTAATTTCTTTGGTGCACTTGATTTCTTCTTATTCAATTACATGTTTCTCTTATTATTTCAAATACACTGTGCCAAATAACCTCAAAGAGTCTTGGGTTCTCCCACTGCTGAAAAAACAAACCTTGGACCCCTCGATCCCGACGAATTACAGACCGATCACCACAGTCCTCTTCCTCCTCACAATAATTGATAGAGTAGCTTCTCTTCAAATTCAGGACTACATTGAAGCAAACCAATTACTAGGATCCCACCAATCTGGCTTCCGTCCTCAACACGAAACGGAAACTGCATTAATTGACCTGAAGACCCAAATTGATGAGTTGAAGGACAATGGGAAAGCAGCTATGTTACTCCTCCTTGACCTATCGGCAGCCTTCGACTTGGTGGATCACTCAGCTGACCTCGAGTCAGCTGCCCATTTCTCAAGTGATGCTTTAACCTGAGTCCAGTCCTTCCTAGCAACCCATACAATGGGAGTCTTCTCCCCCTCAGCTTCTGCAGACCCAATCCAAACTATCGGTGGTGTGCCACAGGGGTCTTGTGTCTCACACACTATGTATAACATCTTTACCAAGACCCTCTTCAACAAATTGGACAGACTGGGTGTCACCTACACTAATTATGCAGATCACACCCAGATCCTCATTCCCCTTTCAGGCATTTTTGCAGAGGATACAGCCTTGGTAAACAAGATATACCTCCTCATTCAGGCATGGATGGCATCACATGGCCTCTGCCTGAATGATGATAAAACCGAGATACGGATCCTGGGCTCAGAGGCGAACCTACAAACACTCAGCTCCAGTAATACCACCTTCAACATTTACGGCAACACAATTAAGGTGATATCCAAAGTAAAAACATTAGGTTTCTACCTTGACTCTTTAACACTCAAGAAACAAGTCAAATCCCTAGCATCCTCAACTGCCTATACTTGTAAACTTATCAGAGCCTGTAGACCAATTCTCTCTGAAACCAGCTGCATCACCCTCGCTAATGCACTAATAATGTTGAAGCTGGACTACTGTAATTCCTGTACCTAGGTGCCAAAAAATACATCCTAGATAAAATGCAAAGGTTACAAAATATCGCCCTAAGAGCAGCTCTGAACATTCCCAACAGAGAACATATCTCCAACCTCAAAAGAGATCACCACTGGCTAAAAATAAACAACAGGATTCTTCTCAAAACAGTATCACTTACCTCCAAATGTCTGAACAACCTAGCACCCCCCTCTCTTATAGAAAGAATAACCAGGAGGACATGACCAACTAGATCTGCCAATGGCCACCTTATAGATATTCCTAGATTCAAACGAACCAAAGCAGGCAGTTCCAGCTTCCTGGTCAAAGCAGCCATATCTTGGTATGCACTCCCCCCAGCCCTGAGAACTGAACAACCCTACCTAAAATTCAGACGTAATATGTTAAACTGGCTACGAATAAACGACCACTGATACCAGACTCCATACTGGCAATGACCTTCCCCTGACCATGAACACCCTTTCTTCGTCTCATTGTAACATGATAATTAACCTATAGGACCACTGTATCACTATAACTGTTATGTGGGAACTTTGGCCTATGGTTTTACTGCATTTACTGTATCTATTGTAACCAAGTCATCAAGTCCCATTTTACTATGTGACTGTACTAGGTGACCTATAGCACCACTGCATCATTGTAACCTTCACATGGTAACAAATGGTCTTTGTCCTTTTTGTAATTACTGTATATGTTGCATATGTTGTATGTTGTATATGTTGTAACCAAGCCTCAAGTATACTTATCTCTGTTGCGCCCAGCTACCCAAGGGTTTGGTGCACATTACCAAATAAATAAACAAACAAACAAACATCTTTATTCTTTAAGAATGTGCACATCGTTTCAATGCGTCTATGTGTTTTTCCGTCATGACGTCACTCTGCCCTCATCCTATTTCACTTGTAGCTCTTTCTATACCCAATGGTGTGTGCAGACATCCTCCCACCCCTTCAATGCGAGGGCACATTTGATATGGTTGTCTGAGCTCACATTGTCTCTCATACCTTGATGTAGTATTGGGACAATACCTGTTTTCCCACATAGGGCTTTCCTCCTGCTGTTCCAATATGATGGCGGTGAGCGGGCGGGAGCTAGGCATGACGTGTCCATCTGCTCCTTCACAGTGGGATGTCACCCCACAAGAGGGCCTCCTTCTCTTCAATTGCTATGTGAATTCTATGTCATGCACAGAGCTCTTTTTGGAGCGCTTGACAGATAATATTCTCTGTTGGCTTGTGCATCATAGAAGATTTTTCACCCAAGCATCCATTATACACTGGCCACCACTGGGTTAGGATACACAATGTGGGGATAGTAGTAGACACTTGCTAAATACAACTGGAATATTGCCCATAGTAGCTCCCCAAATCGTCTAAAATATCAGATGCCAACCGCTTGTTAGAGTATAACCAATGATGATAAACACTTGCCCTGGTCATCCATGGCTTATTCATGGTTGGCAGTTCTCTGGTGCAAATGCCCCAGTGGGAGGCACCATCTGTAGCGTAGTTCTGTGCTACATGTGGCCACATTTAGAGACTTTGCTGTGGAGTTCTTTGGTGCAAATGCCCTCTTTGGGAGACAGGGCTTGTACTCAGATCTGCGTTATATGTGCCCCCTTCACACATAGCCCACTTGGGAGTTACAGTTCAATGTGCAGTTCTCGGGTGTACACAACTGCACTGGGAGGAGCTGCTTTACGCGCAGTTGTGTGACAGACATGGCCCAATTGGCAGACAGTTTCTACCATGCACTACTGTGATGGTGTATGTGGCCCCATATATGGGCACTGCTTTCTGTGTAGTCCTGTGCTGCGCATGCCCCTATATAGATGCACCGCCTGTGGAGCATTTTGGTGGTGTACATGACTACATTGAGAGGTACAGCTTCATGTGCAGTTCTGCAACACACAAGGCCCAAACTAGAGAAGATGCTTGCTGTGCAGGACTGTGCTGCATGAGGTGCTGTTTAGAGACACTGCCTGTTGATTGGTTCTGTGGTAATCATGGCGCTGTTTTGAGCCTTAGATTGCAGCCCAATTTTGTCATGCATGTGGCTCCAATGTTATTCAGGAGCTCTGGAGAAGTGGTGGCGTGGCCAGCAGAAGCACCCAGCAGTGCCCCCTTTCAACTCATTGTTATCAATGAAAATGGTTAACTACCACTGTGCGGTCTATGGGGGCCATCAATTTCATGAATAATGATGCACCAGCACAGGATGAATAGGATGTGGCCAGTACACACTGTTGTTGCTTATTGTGTGACAACTGCTGAATGAGATTTAATACTAAAGTTGCCAAAACACAACAACATAATCAGACAGAACAAGTCTCAGAAAATAAGTGCTGGGGCTCCAAAATAAGTCCTGTGGCTGATCCCCGGCAATCACCCCCACAAATTAAGCACTGCATGTGGCCCAATTGAGTGACCTGTTAGAAGGGCATATATGTGCTGGATGTGAAACCCCTGGGAGCGATACTTGAGGTGCAGTTATTTAGAGGTAAGAAGCGTATGACGAAAGCAAACTTTGACTAGTTTTCGAGTTTTGAAGTGCACATGGCCCCATTGTTAACCATGGCTTGTTGTACAGTTTCATGGTGCATGTGGCCCATGTGGGTGGCATGGCTAGCTGTATAGATATGTGGTGTATAGTACACGGCCCACGGGGTGGCACAGTATGAAGTGCAGTTACTTGGTGCTGGCTGCCCCATTCAGAGACATGCTGTTGTCTAGTTGTTTGATGCAGAAGGCCTAGTGAGAGGCATGGAGTTTTGTGGAGTTATGTTTAAAAATTGGTGTTCCCTGATGCGTGTGAAATTTCCATTGAGAGGCACAACCTTTTGTTCAGTTCCATGGTGCACAGTATTGATTTAGAGAAATGTTTCATTGCGCAGTTCTGCAAAGTTCATGGCTACCTTGGAGGGCGCGGGTTACGGCTCAGTTCTGGGGTGCTTGTGACCCCATTTGGAGGTACGGCTCAATGAGCAAGTCTGTTGGGCTTGTGGTCTCTTTCGGATGGGAATTGTTATGCGCCTCTGTCCTAAACAAGACAAACAGAGAGGCACAGCTTGTTTTATAGAGCTGTGCTACACAATGAGGGGGTACATATGGCATGTGTTCCCCTTGGAAAGCATGGGTTAATATGCACAAGGTCCATAGGAAGGCGATACCCCTCACATATATTCCATAGCTCTCGATCTTTTGTGTAGCCAAGGCGGGTGAACACATCCAGTTTTGTTTTTGGCAGGTGAGAGCTGTGAGATACCAAAGCGTGTCTCACCCGCTAGTCCTCGGGGACTTGTCATACAGATGGCTAGGACACGACCATCACTTTTGGATTCAGTTCCCGAGGGTGGACCAGTGTGGGAGGATCACCTGGCAGAGGGGTCTTCAGGAAGTGGGGGTGAGGCAGCTGAGGGTTAGGCGCAGTTTTCCCCCCTTTTTTGTTCATCTAACCCATACCATTTTATAGGACTTTCTGAAGTCCGAACCCCCCCTTTTTTTCACAAACACTGGGTCGAGGAAGAGGATGACTGAGAGCAACCAGACTAATTCTCTCACATCGTACTGGACATGTCCAGTTAAACGGGCCAGGGAAAGTCAGGCCCTTTACACTAAGTACAGACACCTGATACCTCACACAAATAAAAGGCAGCATCTAAAGACACAATCTGAGCAAGGCGGAACACGAGCACAAGCAGAACTTCCGGGATGTGGGCACACCTGCTGGAGTAGAGCAACAGACCAAGGGACGAGAGCAGCAGGCCGAAAACCCCAAGGGTTCCTTGCTAGAGATCATTGACTCTGACAGACCCCGAAACACACGTGGAGAAGGCCAGATTCCATAAATGAAGATTGTATTGTGTTCCAAGGACTCCAGTGACCCTCCCGGGTGACGGCAGAGTTGGGGAGGCGAGGCCAAGCCTGTGCTACTTAACCTTCACTTGTCAATTGAAAATAGCAAAACAAGAAAGAAGCACACACAGCCGTTGAGTTGGCAAGCAGCCTCAGAGACCAGTGTGTGTTAAAGCGAATGAAGTAGCAACATTTGATCACCAGTCAAGGCTGCATACGTGTGGGTGAGACGCACAGAAAGGCAGACTTGTGAATGAATTTTGAAGTAAAAAGCAGCGGTAAGATCAGCGATACTAGGTAACTGAGCGGTCCGTCTAAAGGAAGTAGCCCATTAGAAAGTCTCAGTGAAAGGTACATTGAAGTTATAAAGCAAACAGATAGTGAAAGCAAATTAAGTGAAAGTAACCATGAACTTTGAGTCAAAGTGGTCCTGTGGTGGTCTGGTAAAAGTGCCACGCACATTTGAAAGTCTTCGAAAGGGGTCCGAGCCCAATTGAGGGAGACCCGAAGTATAGTAAACTTGGGGAAGGAAGCCCCTTGCAAGTTTGTGTTGAACTGTGATGTGAGAGGTCTGAGTCTGGCAGAGGCGGACCTTTGTGAACTTTAATTTGGAAATACAATTTTGGAAAGCCAAGAAAAGGACTTTAACGTGGAAGGCCAGGTGGGCCTCAATCCACGGTTTGGAACTGCATAGAGTGTTAGAAGCCAAACCAGAGTGTGTCATCCAGCCTACAGGGACAGCCTTACTCTGTGAGTTCTAACATGAGGAGAAGAGCTTGTTCAACTACTTTTTCTTATGAACACTGATTTTTCCTTTTGTATACATTTATCATTTTACACTTTTTTGTATACATTTATCCTTTTACACTTTTTGTGTAAGAGGTAGGGCAGGCATTAGCTCTGTTAGCACAGGCCATTTTGATTTGACTGACGCCACTAGAACTATTTGGTTTATCGTTTGATGGTCGAGACAACTCCCATCTTAGTTATAGAGCAAATTAGGAGTTTCTCAGACCTCAACATTTTCAAGAAAGGTTTTACAAATTGTATATATTGTGTCAGTGTCATGCTTGTAATACCATGCCTTCCCTACAGAGCCTGTTAAAGTGAATTGGCGTGCAGGAGGCTTGGCGGGTGAGTCAACTGTTTACAAGGTGGATGATACCCCCCAAAAGTGTGTGAGTTGAGAGCTATGTATGTTCTGTCAGTTGCAAGCTGTGAGTTGTCCTTGTAACGCTGCATGTGCTGTCTGCCCTGGACGCAGAGGACGGGGTCTCTGTTTCTGAGAGATCCCTCATAGGCTCTGGCATGCCTGGGCATGCATCACATGCAGACCTGCAAAACCCGGAGAATGTCGTCACCGAGGCCATGCCCCTTCTCCAAGACACCGCCCACCCGACCCGACTGCATTTTAATAAAAATAAAAAGATGACTTAGCCCGACGTGATTCTGAGCAGAGATTTGAGCGATATCCTTAGTTACTGCCCACACTTCAATGTGATTGGCCACAATTTGTAGACAATCACATCGAGACGTGGGCAGATTTCCTTGGGTTGCTGGAAATCCCAGAGAATCCACGCTCTTCCCCAGAGAAGAGCGTAAAGATCCAGAGCATCTGGACTAGGCAGGTCTGATCACAAGCTGAAAGCTACACAGAGTGCCACACCTGTGATTGCATTGTGGGCATCAGAACTCATAATGGCCTCATTCACGCCTACTGTGGGACATGGAGTGACCCTGACAACGATCACAGCAGGCATTATCCTGAACTTGGGGTGCTCTACCTGGCTCACGCTTGTATCCCTCAAACACCTAGCAATTTATACCTGCTTTGAAAAGGAGACCCCTCGCTGCCCTGGCACAGCTCACTTGGCCCTAAGTGCTCCACCCAGCGCGAGTGCTGCCTCTAAGGATAGAGGCTTGGAGTCTTGGATGGCGCTACCAAAATGGTTATAGGTGTGAGAAAAGCACTTGCAGCACTTCTGGTGATCCCACTGACCCCAGCCTGCAACCCAAACTAGTCATTCAGCTACAAGGCAAGACAGCCAGGGTTGTATAGTGTTGTTGGCAGTGGCCACGGTTGTGTCGCACCACTGTGCAGCTTCTTTGTCTGCCAGGCAATGGTGGCATTGCAACTCTCCTTTCTCTGCTGGTCTCTCTCGTGTGCCGGTGGATTGCAGAATCCTGGGAAACTGATTACTGGTGCTCAGATCCCCGTCTCATGGTGGCTGGCATGTGGCCTGGAATCACTGTTTGACCTCAGATGCTCCTTGTTGATTTCTCATTGTTGTGCAATGTCACTAGGAGTAGAAAGAAAACACAGACAAGCATTTTGTTGAGGAGGTGCCGGACTTCTCCAAAATAGACTGGCAAAGAGGGGTGAGAGGGATTGGGGACCTCTCAACTACCACCGTCCATTTTAGGAGTGGGACTGGCTCTGGATTTCTCCCTGCAGGCCTCTCACCTCTTGCTGAGAGGATGTCTCACCCCTTGTGACAAGGCTAGGGTACTTGGCTTGTCACAGACCTCCACCCTTTCCCCTAACTTCTCCTCTTCGTCCTTCTCTCTCTAACCGCTAACTGACCTGGGGTATCGGGAGAGAGTCTGTGTGAGCTTGTTTTGTTTCAGCCCTGTGTTCAACTTTAAATGAAAATGGCGGTAATGCCAGGAACCAACTCAGGATTCTATGGTTTGTGACTTTATTCCTGGACATCTAGGCTAACGGGGCGTGGCCGCTCACTAGCTTAATCCATCAGCTGGTTAGGCAATAACATAAGCTATAAACAGCCCACATGATGGCTAGGGTGTCCCATTCTTCTCTATGGGATATAACTTGCAGCTGATGTAAATTATTGGTTTCTCTTCTCCATATTCCACCTGTGACAAGATGGCTCAAAGACCAATAGTAGAGGCGTCGGTTTGAAGGATGAACTCCTGAGAGAAATCTGGCATGACTGGAACTTTTGAACAAGGCCAATTTTGAGTTGACAACATTTTGCGCCTTGATATCCCATTTGATGACATTGCAATGACTTTTCTTCAGTCTGTGAGTTAGGGCTTGTGCTTTTTCTGAGAGGTTTGGCAAGAAACAGCAGTAATATCTTGCTAAATCCAGAAAGGCATGAATGTCCTTCTTCGTGAGAGCACATTCAACAACGAAAAAGGCCACACTATTGTGGCTGTGGTTGTGCCCGTGGGCTAACGTACCAGTAGGAGGGCAAGAGAAACTAATATTAACACAAGGTACTAGTACGTATGTAGGTTGGCCTATAGGAAGGTGTGAATGAATTAAGGTCCTGCCCCTGGTCCAAACCTAAGTACCCCTTTGGGGTAATAGCATCTACATATAATTAGTATCCATCATAGTACAACACATCAAGGATAGTCATGCAAATTATTGTAAGTTAAAGACAAAACTTTATGTGCAAACATCCGTACAAATACAATCAATAAAACATTTACAAGGTTACATACATATGAAAAACAATCCTTCTTAGTATGAATCAGAATGCAAAATTGCTAAACAGAAATCATGAATGTTAGATAAAAAAGAAAGAAGGAAAAATGGAAAAATCAATGAGACATAAACCAAAATAAGGAAATATTTCTCCCAATGTAGAAACATCAACACTGGAAAAAGGTAACAAATACTTTTTTCAACATTATATGATCATAGTAAGTATCAGTAACACCCCAGTGGGAATATTTGTTCCTACACCAATGGGGTGGGGTCGTGAGAGGTCAGGGTACTTGATGCACCATGTCTATATTGGCTATCTATGGTAGCATCTGTCTGTTTCCCAACTGAAACCACAACTATTTGACAGAGGACTGGACTAGGTGGCATTTGGCCGGGTTGGAGGTGAGGAGGGCCTCCCTTAGTTGATTGCAGACAGCTGTGAAATGCTGTAGGTATTCCTTCCATGTTGAACTGAAGAACAACAATATCATTCCACACAGGAAAAGGCTGCAGTGTTGTGCGCCGCAGGAGATGCTGGCCGTCTGATACGTTGCACGTTGTGCTATGTCCATGCAGTGTATCCTTTAAAAACCGAGGATCAGACCCTCTGCGGCAAAGGCCATGCAGAGAAGGCTGCAGGGCTGTGCGCCACAGGTGTTTGGCGACGAAGGGGTAGTGGTGCAGAGTACGAGTACTCTGGCAGTCGTTGACCAGCAGCGACCGAAAGGTAAGACCAGTGCAGGCAGTGGGATTAGCCACTACTGCTCTCTATTAAATTGCTTGGTCTTGTGAGTACCTCTATGAACCGCCTGACTTAACGTGCTCTGTCTCTGTGTAACCATAGGGCTTTCCACTCTTGCGATTAGCCGTACTTTGCATTTTGTGAATCCCTGCTGTGTCACTGTTGGCTAACTGTTGTGCTCTTTAGGTCTGTTTCCACTTCAGGTTCCTATTCTACTGTTGGTGTCCGTTGGTAACTGTATTTGCTGTGTCCACTAGGCTCTCTCCCACTCTCTAAGTTCCAACTCCATTGTGATTACTGTTGGTACTGTGTTTTTCACCTGCCATGCATCTTCTTGTTGTGTTCCCTGCTGTGTGATCCTCCTCCTTTTTTTGTGCATCTTTCATTGTGCTGCACTGGGCTGTGCTCCTCTCCCCCCCTTTCTCTCTCTCTCTTTCTCTCTTTCTCGCTCTCACTTCCTCCAACTTTCCTCCTCACACTGTAATGAACTCATGGTGGCAACAGTAAAGACAGACACAAGGAATTATAGTTCAAGGGTGTTTATTAAATTGTATATGCGGTTTGAAAAAACACCTCATCTGTGCAACCCTAGGCTTTCTCTTCTTGCGATTAGCTGTACTTTGCATTTTGTGAGTCCCTGCTGTGTCCTGAGGCTGCTGTGCCTCCTCATGGCTAACTGCTGTGTTCTCGGTCTTGTTTCCCCCGCTAGCTTCCCACTCCACTGTTCACTGTTGGCTAACTGTTGTGCTCTTTAGGCCTGTTTCCACTTCAGATTCCTATTCCACTCTTGGTGTCCGTTGTTAACTGTATTTGCTGTGTCCACTAGGCTCTCTCCTACTCTCCAGCTTCCAACTCCACTGTGGTTATTGTTGGTACTGTGTTTTCTACCTGCCTCACTTCTTCTTGTTGTGTTCCCTAGTGTGTGATCTCCCGCTCCCATCTTGCGTTGTGCTGCGCTGGGCTGTGCTCCTCCCCTTCCCCCCCTCTCTCTTTCTCTCTTTCTCACTCTCTCTCTCTCTCTCTCTCTCTCTCTCACTCTCTCACTCTCTCACTCTCTCTCACTTCCTCCAACTTTCCTCCTCGCACTGTAATTAACACATGGTGGCAACAATAAAGACAGACACAAGGGATTACAGTTCAAGGGTGTTTATTAAATTGTATATGCGGATTGGAAAAACACCTAATCTAAACCTAAATCTAAGATGGGAGCAAGCTACGTCCCTCAAATAATAAGAAGGCAGTCCTAGTGGTGTTTTGTCAAATAAAAGGGCCTATACTAAGAAAAACCTATTGCCAGTACTTACAACTAAATACAAAAGGGTGTGGGAAAGGATTCACAGCAAAGAAAGAAGTGTCCTCAAATAATAAGTCAGGATGTGGAAGTCGGGATCTCCCTTCCCCATGTTTTGAGGATGGGACAAGGCGATACTCCGGACAGTTCCGCTTCTCAGATATCAGAACTTTCGGTGGTTAAGTCACTTTTTCACAAAAAGTCTCTTGCCTCCGAGGAGCATATGTGTTTCAAAATTATAACCAAAGGTTCCTTCTTGCTTGTATGTTCGGTGATGCCTTTTCACCCCTGCATCCCCATCTTTCGGGCTCAGATCCACAAACAGTTCTTTTCTACCAATTCATAAAGAAAAGTTCTGGTTCTGATTTCAATTGGATGATGATTCTTCACCCCTGGGTTCCCCTCTTCTGAGCTCAGACCCCTCTCGAATATCATCCTCCCTCCCTCAGGTTCACTCTGGCTTGTATTCAAACGATTTCTTCCGTTGCATTCAGCTATATATGGGGTGATGGTTTTCCACCCCTGGATCCCCCTCTTCTGGGTACAGACCCTTCTCGTATGTTTGCCTCTGTCTGTCCGGTTCACTATGGCTTTTTCCGGTGGGTGATGACTTTCACCCCTGGATCCTCTTCTTCCGGGCTCTGATCCTTCTCTAATGTTATCCTTTCAAATCAATATCAGTTCTAGCATTCACAAATCGTAATGTCTTTGTAAACAGTTAACTGTGTACATCCTTCTGCCGGTTTCACTCTTATGACCACTCTGTTCATCAGGACTTTTAGGCTTCGACCCCTTTTCATTGGCATCCCTCCGTCTGGTTCACTCTTGCCAACTTTTGCCAATTACACAATTTCTTTTACTTTCTTACAATGCAGGATTCACTTACCTGAGATTCCCAATCATCTGCCGGTTAAAGACTGTATAGAGGATTTTACTAAACTCCTGTATGACTACTTTGACCCCTTTCTCGTGCCTTTCACAAGGCCTTCTGGTATCAGTAGTTTCAACAATAGGATAATCACCCAGAGTTTCCCAAGTGAGCACCCACGTGATTCCTGACTCCTCTGTGGCTGGTTTCCCCCTCTCGTATTACCAGTTCTTTGTACTTTCTTCAATTAGCCATTTGCTACTTTTGTTCAACACAGTTCGGTTTCTTATTGGCTCTCCACTCGACTCATCGGCTGTGATGAACCGCTTGGCTTTTCTGTCTGTGGAGTCAAGGATGGTACCACGGAGGCAAGCGTCTCTCCCCGGCTTGGTTTAGCAGTGGAGGACGGCTCCATGTACCGTTGATATCTGCTGCAACAAACATCAGCAAATGTTTGCGGTCCTACAGATCTTTCCACAGAGGTTTCACAGGCCTGGGTCAGAAAGGACAAGGTCGCTTCTCTCCTTGTCACCCTCTCGGTTCATGCCATCTTTCTCCTCCTCTTGAACTGCTGTGCTGGGTTAGCTCTCTTGTCGTGTGGTCTGCCTTTTCTCATATTGTGCTCTCATGCTCCACCTTATATCCCTGTGTGGAAGGGAAAGGGCTATCAGGTTTATGTGATTCTGGTCAATTGCCTGACCCTTGTTTTGGGACATGTCAGGTAAACAGTTCTGGTGTTTGTTCATCATCTTTCATGGTGTGCGAAAGTGTTTGTGTCAGAAAAGGGGATTTAGGGGTAGAGTGTCTGTGTATCCTAGGATGGTAGGATGGGGAAAAGGTGTTATAAGAAGGGGGATTCTGCATCTCACCCATTGGTGTCCAACTTTCACTCCCCGAGGACCCCCCCCATCCAGGTGATTCTCCCCAAAAGGTCCACCCCCAGGAACTGGATCCAAAAGCAATGACCTTGTCCTGGCCACCTGGATGACAGATCCGCGGGGATAAGTAAGTGAGACACCTCTAGGTTTCTCACAGCACCCTCTATGGTGCTCGCGATTTCCCCATCTTCTCTAACTGCTACTCTATCTTCTATCCTATCCATCTCACTAAGTCTCGAAGAAAAAAGCTCAAGAGGGATATCCTGGTCTCCAACCCAGGCCTGCCTATCGCTGATACCTACATCAGCACTTCCTCCAGATAGACTCTCATCGACATCTTTTTAGTTTCCTTGCCAGACCTATGCACCCTTCATATGGTCTCTGTTCCCTCTCCTTTCTCCTCCTCTTCCATTAATGGTGGTACCCAGTGGGAGGTCCTCTTGGCCTCCTTCCATTACTCCAAAAGCCTTCATCAATGTTTGTCTAAATGGTATCATCATGGTCAAGGGCTCTCAGCCCTATCTGCTCCATCTGGATAGGCGTCTCCTGCATTTTATCAACTTCCTCCCTTCCCCTGCTACTCCTTCTACCATCTCTCTGGCTACTTTGACACCTCTTTCCTCCTCTGCCACCTCTCTGGCACCCCCCTCTTCCTCCTCTCTGGTCTCTATACCACCTCTGTCTGCTACTTCTGTCCACTTGCAGGCCTATCTACTGCTTCCGCTGGGTGCACCTCACTCCTGTACTGCACCCTGGAAGCCTTTCAGGCACCATGTGGCAACCTGAGTCACGTCGCTGCTCTCAACTCTCGCTCTGCTGTCAAACACGCCTCTGACATTTGCCACCTCCTTGAAGATCTTGACCTGGATGTCCTCGCTCTCACCGAGACATGGTTCACGGCCAGCTCTGTCCCGGGTTTTGACACGATCCTCCCTGAGGGCTACAAGATCCTCTCTGAGCCCAGAACCAACTGGTCCGGAGGTGGAGTGGCCCTGGTCTTTCCTGAGTGGTTCTCTGCTTCTGTCATCCCTATGCAGGCCTACTCCTCCTTTGAATGCCTGGTCTGTACGCTCTCTATCTCTCCTGGCCTCTCGCCGACGGTGGCCACCATCTGCAAGCCACCTGACCAGGTTGCCCTCTTCCTCTCAGAATGGGCTGACCTCTCCTCTTCTCTCCTTGCCTCTACCTCTCATCTGTTCCTCAACATCCACCTGGATGCTTCAAATCTGCCTCTGGGCTCTTCCACAACCTTTGTGACACTCTCTGCCTTTCCATTCTACCCTCTGGTCTGACACACTCTGCTGGACACACCTTGGATATTCTCATCTCCTCAGACATCCCCCTCTCTAGCCCTATCACCACTCCTATCTCTTGGACATACCACTTTCTGCTCTGCTCCCACCTGAAACCCATTGTCCCCCTGGCAATGCCTACTCCAGCACTGCCACTATCCTTCGAGGTCATTCGGCCCATGAAGTGAGTGTCAGTGGATGCCTTTGCCTCTACTGTCTCTTTTCTTCCTACTCTGGCAGCTGACTCACACTCTGACACAGCCCTCTGTAACCTGCATCTTTCTATCTCCAACACTTTGGACATCCTTGCCGCTGTCATGAGAACTTGTCTGAAGCCTACCTCCAAGTGCAACTCTTGGTATGACTCCAACCTCGCCGCCCTGAAACGCAGGTTTAGGGTGGCTGAGAGGAAGTGGTGGGCTTCAGGCACATCCTCTGACAAACTGGCCTGCCGCCTGCTCCAAAGGCAATACAGACTTTCTGTCCTCTCCAAGAAGAGGGTCCATATTCAAACCTGCATCTCTGAGGCCTCTAACAACATGGCTAAACTCTTTACAATCTGCAAGGAGCTGGCCAATCCGACTGCAGTTGCCACCTCTCCTGTTGCCTCCCAGGCCCTCTGTTTGGCTCTATCCTTTCGTTTCACCACTAAAACTCAGGACATTGTGTCCTTGCTTTCCTCTCACTCTACCTCACTCAGGCCCCCTTTGGCCGCCTCTCCCTCTCCTCTTCCTTTTTCCTCCTTTGTGATAACACCAGACAATGTTTCTAGACACGTCTGATTTATTAAAGTGCTCCCCTGCTCTTCCAGAACCATCAACGACACCATTGCCAGACTCGCTCCAGTCTTGGCCGATCTCTGCAATCACTCTTTTACCACTGGTTCTTTCCCCTCTCTCCTCAAGTGCTCCCTTGTGCACCCCCTCCTAAAAAAAGCCTTCTGCTAATTGTGCTTGTCCGGCTATCTATCATCTGATTTCTAAAACTCCTTTCCTGGGCAAACTCCTGGAAAAGCTGGCCATCTCCCAGCTTACTCTCCACACTGAACCTGTTGGTTGTCTCCATGATCATCAGTCTGGCTTCAGAGCAGCCAGAGGCATGGAAACTGCTCTCCTGAACAAGTGTGAAGATTTGCTCTCTAATCTTGACTTCATCTCTCCCTCTGTCCTCATCCTTCTTGACCTTACCTCTGCTTTTGACATGGTCAGTCTCGCCACCCTGATCAATGATCGGCCCGAGAACCTGAGCAGCATGGATCAGGCCCTGGTCTGGCTGACCGCCTTCCTCCTGGACCAACCCTCCCATGTCCAACTTAGGTCCTGTCTCTCCACCACCTCTCTCGGCACATGTGGTGTCCCCCAGGCCCTATCCTCTCACATTGGCTCTTAAATGTCTGGCCCCTTTGTCCCTCCTCATCTCCACTTTCTCTTCTAACTTTCAGTGCTATGCGGATGACACTCAGCTCTCTTTCAGGCTTCCCTCAGCCTCCTCTCCTCCCTCACTCATTCCTGACTGTCTATCTGCAATTCAGGATTGCAGCGCCTCCAACGATATCTGCCTTAATGTCAGTAAAATGGAGATCCTTCTCACTGGGATCCCTGCTGCTGCTTTCCCTCTCTCACTCTGGCCACCCTCCTTGGGCCCTCTACTCTCGACTTCCTGTGAGGCTAAAAACCTTAGTGTCACCTTCAACCCCATGCTCTCCTACTCTTATCACATCACAGACCTTGCTAAGAAGGCCCACTTCCAGCTTCACCTCCTCAGAGGTATTGTACCTTTTTTCAATTTCCAACAAAAGCTCACTGTCTTCAGAGCTCTGGTTCTCTCCAGGCTGAACTATTGCAACAGCCTCTTTCTCAATCTTCCTAACTCTACTCTTCGCCCCCTGCAACTAATCCAGAACAGAACTGGGAGACTTATCCTTGGCCTCAAGCCCAGGCACTGTATCTTTCCAGCTCTGAAATCACTCCACTGACTGCCGGTGGCTGCAAGGATCAAGTTTAAGACCCTCTGCATCATCCACAAGGGCCGGACTAAATCCAACTCTTTCTACTGAAATACCTTTTTCTAGAGCCCTTTGTTCAGCTACCTTCAGCTCTCTGAGGGTCAGACGCTTCTCCAAGCAGAGAGTGGGGGGTAGATCTCGCTCCTCTGCAGGTGCCATGGCCTCCCTGGCCCTCTCAGACTTGAGCCAGACCATCTGAGGTTCTGGAAGTGACTCAAGACCCTCCTTTTCTCCTCTGCCTTCTCTCTCTCTCTCGCTTCCTTGCTAACTTACCTGTCTGTTGTGCCAGCTAGTTGCTTGGTACCCTCAGAACCTCACTGAGTACCAGGCAACTCCATGACCAGTCCTCATTGCACTTTCTCCTGGCCTACCACACACTTAGAGGCTGAAACTGCAACACCTACAGCTCCCCTGCCTCCTTGCCTCCTTGCACCTACCCAGAGCTGCACTGCACTGGCTGCACTTACTCTTAGCCTGCTGCCATGATCACACTTTCCTCCTAGCCTCTCCCTTGCACTTCCCCCTCTGCCTTCCCCCTGCACCTCTCGTGTTGCACTTGCATGATCTGAATGACACATGGCCTAGTAAGATTGTCTTGTCCTCCCTTTGTCTTCCCTCCCCTGTCTTTTGGTGCCTAGAAACACTTGTGTACAGGCATGTTATAAATGCCATATCACATCATATCATATATCATATCCCATTAGGCCTACGCAAAGACATGGCAGGAGCTAGTACATGGTCCACCAACCTTTGGAAGGTCACTGGAGCTCTGGGTAGTCCAAAAGGTACGACCGTGAACTGAAACAGGCCCTCCTGAGTAGAGGATTGGATTTGGTCTATTCATCCAAGGAACCTGCCAGTAACCTTTCGTCTGTCCCAAAGTGGGGATGGATCGGGCTGCCCCAGATTTTCCAGTAGTTCATCTATCCTCGACGTTAGATAGGCATCAAATTTGGAGATCTCGTTTAGATGTCGAAAGTCGATACAGAAAAGCCATGTGTGATCAGGTTTCGGGACTAGCAGAATTGGAGAGAACCATTCGCTATGCTGTCAATGACACCTAGATTAAGCATCTGCTTCAGTTTATCGTGACTTATTTGTTTTCTGGCTTTGAGTAATTGGTAGGATTTCAGACAAATTACTGCACACTTAAAAGCACATTCATTTGTAAATTCGGGCTGCGTTTTTAAATTGCCAGAATAGCCCCCTTAATTGTGCAAATGTGTATGGGGAAAGGGCATCTGAATGAGAACATTTGCAAGGTGCTCATTCAAATGCCTTTTGAGAATTGGGCTGCTCTTTTCTTTTTTTTTGGAGGAAGCGAGGAGATGCAGTACTGCACCTCCTCACTTGCACCAAAAAAAAAGATTTGACAATCTGGCCCTTTGTATCTTGAAAAGGAAGCATGCTTAACCCACTTATTGAAACCAGATGTCATTAGCAGGCACAGAGGTCAGAGTGTAAACTAGGTCACATTTTTTAAAAAGTCTTTAAAGTGTTACCATTTGGGTTTGGATGATCAGCCTGGCATGAGTTTTTCCAACTCTCTTTTTCATGACTTTTTTTCCAGTATGCTTGGTCTTAATACATTTTATGATTACTAGCCATTATAACGTTCCAGCATATTTGAAAGGTCAATATCGGTCGGTAATTCATAGGGTCACTTCTGTCCCCCTTCTTATATATCGAATTACCACTGATCGCCCCACACATTTTCTGAGGTTGATCTCCAGTTATATCTTAAAAGATTTCAAAGAAGCCCACGCGAGCGCGCACTCCCGATGCGGATGGTCGAATTCCTCACACTACCTATGTGTCCTTGCTGGAGGATCTCAGGCGTGTAAGAGATGGAGACATTGGGCCTCATTACGAGTTTGTAGTTAGCCATGCCGTTCTTAGCGGCATGGCTGCCTCCAAACTCGTGTCCGGGTCCCAAAAATAGGGAATTACCGGGCCATTCTGACTTTCGCGGCCCCGGTAATTCCCATTTTCAGGACCCGGACCCGGTACATCCCCATTCCCATTCAAGCCCCCATAGGGCTCAATGGGAATGGGGAGGATGCTAACAACGACCCGTTAATGACGAGTCCGTTGTTAGCATCCTGGTCTGCTCGTGGATGCCGGTATGCACGTCTGGCCAGACCACACGTGCAGTCCGGCACCCACGAGCAGAACTCGTAATGAGGCAGTAGAGTGATAACGGCGCTGGCAGCTTTACCGGCGCCGTCATCACTCTACCGCCTGGGTCGTAATGAGGCCCATTGTCAAAGCTCTATTGCTGATGGACTTGCTGACAGCTGTTGACAGCCAACCATCCAGTCCAGACAACACTTGTAACAGGCTGGATTGGGGAAATGTGCTTAAAATTTATCAAGACTGTGTCACACCTTTCTATGATCTGCCTTTTATAATCTGTGATGAGCACAAGGGATTGAAGGACAATTAATCTGGTACTGTTAAATATATATTTTTGAGGCAGCCTGTTTCACTAATCTCCTCCTATGAATTCCAATTTTATAATTATGTGCCCACAGCGAGACTGAAAGATCATGTTATTGTCATTTGAAAGTCAGTGAGCACAGACTGGCTTGAACCTAGCGCCAAAAAACATCAATGAGAAATGGACAGATTGTTTTCCCAGATTCTTCATGGCTTCGTCCAGTCCCAGTGGCTCCAATCAGAAACCTGGAGTGCGTGACTGATGAGCAGCTACCGACAGTCGTCTGGTTAGGTGCTGTCTTCTCTCTTGCTTCTGTCTCAAATCCTGGAGGAAAACCTGCCATTTCCACACCCATTACCATCAAATCACATTGTGAAATGCAAAAATGTCTTCCAAACTAGATTATAAAAAGGAGCACGTCAATGGGACACTTTCATGTTTTATTGGCCGACTTGGGTATATCAAAACCCAGGCTGCAAGTACGTTTAACCATAAATGCTATTGAGAACACACTCTCCAGTTTTCGCTTCATACACAGTCTATCCATGGTTAGGATTACGTCCAAGTACCTCTGCTTTAATCACCAAAACCTAACCGGCCCAGGTTTTGCTTTGAAAATAGCATAGTCCGGTATTATTATTTTTTATTTCTTTTTTTTATTGTGTTTTTATGTACAAAAAAAGAACTAAAGTTAATTTAAACATTTACACATTACTTATAAATACATATATCATAACACAAATAAAACATCCCAATGTGTACCAAGTCTCACAAAACACAGAACACGACACACCTGTATCTTAACTAAGATAGTCCAAAAGGGCCTCCCCTTTAAAATTCATTTGCGCCAGCCAAATCCTTAATGCCTTGTTCTGAAACCTTGGTCAACTCTGAGAAGATAATATTTAGCATCCTAACCAGAGCCACAATAATTGAAATGTGTGGAGTAGTCATGAGCCTGTTCCATAAATCCTGAGATATGATCTGTGAAATTGAGTGGACTAATCTCCCAAAGGTTTTAATTCTCAATTCTGCAAAAGACGGACAATACATCACAAGATGAAATCAATGTTCTACTATGCCCGTATCACACATTCTACATGTTCTCATTTCAGTCGGGATACCAAGCATAGATGCCAAAAACTCAAGAGTGGGGAGACCCTTCAGTCTAAACCTTAGATAGCAATGTCTACATTTTGATGATGGACACTTAGCCAAAGAGAACCTTGAGTTAGATATGGGCATAAAAAAGGCTCCTGACTAGCATAGACCCTCATTCTGCCCAAATCTTGTAGGTCCATAGCTCTATGCCAACACTCAATCCTCCTCTCCACCAATCCCAATACTTCTGTAACCTCCAGACTCACAGTCTCCCTCATCCTATTACAGCGACTCCTACAATTCTTTAAATATTGAAGCCTAAAACCGATTTTCTTGCCTGTTCCAGGTTGTCCAGGTGCCCACCAGGAGGTCAGTCCCAGTTCGAGTCTGATGACACTGACTGGAAATGAGACTGGAAGGTCCAGTGCTCGCTTCAGAATCCTAGACTCAACAACATCAAAGAATTGTCTGTCCTTAATGTTCCACAGTTCGCAGCCATTCAGAATGGTGACACTTTGGCTTTGTAGAACTCGATAAAAAAGGCATTAGAGTAAACGCACACAATTTGGACTTCATAGCCATCAGCAATTAGATACAGGAGCAGGTTTTTCTTCCATTGGATGTTTTCTTTTACTGATATAGACAAGCCCAAATAGCATATTGATTCAGCTCTCTGGATTGGTGTATCTTCCACCTTCCGAGCAAAGCTCTTTATTTTCCTGCACGTTGTGCTAACCATGCCATAGGATTTCTTTGGATTGATCTCCAGATGATTTGCTTTCAGATAATCTTCTCAGCCTTGCAGCTGACGTTGTAAACCCTTCTGTGTATAGTCTATTAATACTAAATCATCTGCATTAACGATACACCTCACTTCCAGGTTGGGCCACTTGGGCACTCTCTAGTTTTTACCCAGAGGTCAGCTAGATATAAATTAAATAGGGTGGGAGCTAGCACGCACACTTGGCGTATGTCTTTATTCAGTGGAATCTTCCTTGACAACTCACCCAGCATATTTAAGCTGACTTTGGTCGCGTTCTCAGAATAGAGGATATGTCTAGGTGCTTACTCTGGCTTGTCACGGCTCACGCAGCACAGTTAGTTTACAGTCTCTGGCCTGGGTTTGTGAGCCCAGGCAAGTGCAGACTCACCTTTCGTGCCGTAGCTACTCGTGTGAATCCGCTCGCCTGCCTGCGGTGACACAGCACCCTGGCCTTCTCAAACCTCACAGTTGTGAATTCCGGGTGGTATGCTGCCCCGCTCCACAGACTGCCACGGACCACACAGACCACTTTCCGCTACTTGTCCACTCCAATAATACTCCAGTATTATATCTTTTAACCTTTTGACGTCAACCTCTCCAACTTTCTAGTGTTGTCGCAATTTCAGCAAATCTGTTCTGGAAGGAGGGTCGTCCTGGCTCAGTTAGCCAACCCCTAGAAGAGTTTAACCGCAGGCACCCAAAATAGTTCTGATCATTTGTCTGCCTGCTAATGATTCCAAAGTGGTAATTCAACCCTGAGAGACAGCTGCCACGGACCACAGTGCCTCGAATTGTACTAATGCTCAAGGTGCAGGAAGTGTAGGATAGGCTGACCGGAGCAAAGTTGTCTAATATGGTAGTCATGCACAATGCACATATCCTCTGTAACATGGTACGACCTTGACCTCTCTTCCCCACCTCCCATGTACAAGCTTATTCCTGGGTTGGCCTTACATGTGTAGACATAGCTTGTGTTGGTAGGCAGATGTATACGTCACCTACAGCTTCTACCCCACACCCGATCACTTTTCGCTCAGGTGAGAAGCGTTACTCACGAAGACAACCATGCCACCCTTATCCCAGGCAGGTACAAGAAGACATAGAGACAATCTAGGAGGAAGATGACAAACGCCGTCGAGTTAACATTGCACCAAGTAATGCGCATACATTAGACACAAAGAAAATATGCACTCCACATGAAGAGCATGCACACTAGGTCAAATATGCATTTATACATGAAAAATTTAACATAGCAACCACAAGACATGAAGAACATTAACATAATCAATGTATGAGCTGAATGAAATACGAATGACACGAAAGTATAGCTCACTAACATAGAAACCAGAGAGTGATGAGGCAGTCATCTTCTTTAAAATGGATGCTGCAGCATGCTTTTAAATAGGCTCAGTCCTCAAGACTTTGAAAGACCTTGAAACGCTGAATCCACAGAAATACAGAGCTGTGCATAGCTCGGGCGGTAGTTGGCAATTAAAGCCAAGGTTACAGAGAGATAGTGAGGATGAGAAACGCAGAGCAAAGGCAGGAGATAGCAGTTCCCAGATGCAAGCTGGATTCTCCCAACATCATAAAAAGGTTTACATGAAGACAACCATCCTTTGTTCACCAGGTGCACATACATAGTAAGCCAACAAGCCCCATGAAGAATAACTCAAGAGAGTCCTTGGTGGAAGTAGAAAGCATGACACGCTCATTAGAATTAGCTAGAATTCCACTAAATAGAACTTAGTTCCACTTCATACACGGTCCCCTAACACGTGATTTATAATTGAGAACACCGTTTATTCATTAGGAGCAAAAAGAAAGGGACACCGGTGGTACTCCCTAAAAGCACATATGGAACACTAACTACCACACAAGGCAAATACAAAGAGATTGCTTGGGCTCAGGGCCTAGGCATGAGGGATGATAGTTTATTTAATGACTAGAAGACAGTCTATGGACCTCTCTCTCCCTGCTCCCAGTCTAGCGCATATCTTGATCACTTGTCAAAAGTCCAAGAGTGGTTAGTAAGAATCCAACCAATCAAATGCCCTAGTGTCACACAGCCCACCATGTAGTATGCCAGCCAATTGTTTTTCTTAGAAGTGATGCCTTTTTATTCTTATCAATATTGGGGGGGTCTCAGGAGGAGCCATCAAATTCAGTTAACCTAATCAAACGTCTAATTCATATACAAACTATATGTAGCCGGGTCCCTTGAACAATCCACTTTCCCTGTAGGTTTTAAAAAATTGTGATGATGTATGGTGCCATATCTCACGCACCCTAGGTACTTAAATTATTGTTTCACATGCACCCGACGAAAGCTTCGAGATGTATATGCTTGTATGCTCTCCCTGCTTTATTTGGATGACAATAAAGCTGACCTTTGCTTTGCATTTGGTCTACTTCCTCCTAGAGTTTCGTTTGGATTGATTTCAGTACTTCTGGCATATTTGGGAATGCTGTGGCCCACTTAACACATGTGTGTTGTTTCTGGAACAGTGTCTACTGTGCTAAGGAGTAAGAGTTGCTGTTTCATGGTGTAGCACATTATTTGCTAGATATTAGAGCATTGTAATTAATAAACACACACCCAAAGGAGAAGCCCTTCAGACATCTTGCAACACAGATGAACATCACAGACCTGGATCAAATATAACATTTGTTTTGAATGACAGCAACAGCAATCCACAGGAACAGGGACAACAATGACAAAGCGTGACTCAACTGAAATGGGACCCTTTTGGGTACCTTCCACTGGAACTTGCCTTACACTTGTGCAAAAGACCACAAACATCATAATAGGGAGATCAGACTCAGTCAGGTTGGTCTACCCAGCTCTTGCCTAAAACCAACCTAGTACAATAAGAACCCTCCCCCAAAGCAGAGCAACATGACTACAGCTGGTCCGATAGCACAGCGAGTAGAGCGCTCACTGTGACATCTGTGCAGATCTTGCTGATGCAGGTTCGAATCCCGGCAGGGCCAAACTCACCCTTTCATCTTTCCGAGGTCGATAAATGTGCACCACACATTGTGGGTAATAATAAACAGCGCTTAGCTGCCTGAGGGTTCGTAGCGCTATATTATTATTACAAACCCACTCACTGATCAACAACAGGTTGAAAGTGGTTATATGTCTTTATATCGCAGTACTTTATAACGAATGCCCATATTTCGAATCTTTTATCTTGAAAACCTTTGTAGTGAATGCAATTTTTATTTTTTATTTTTTGGGGGGCTCCACTGACCCAAACCCCCGTTTCCCACCCCTAAAAATCCATCCCGACCGTTTCCCAAAAATATGTAACCATTTAACCCACCCTAAATACATTAACTATAAAGGTTTTCAAGATAAAAGATTCGATATATAGGCATTCAATACATAGGATTCGATATAAACAGTGTATACCGTTGGAAGTCTAACATGTCCATTTGGTACTAGGACTCCATAACAAGAGCCCTCACTAATTCTAAATCTTCCATCAATTAAATGATTCACCAATAAATGTCATCCGGATTCACAATACACAAACAATCAACCTCACACACTGCAACTTTGTGACTACAAATGACACAGTAACCTTGGTGGAGCTGTGCCAATGCTCACATCTTTAGCACTATCACCCCCCAGGTCTGGTAGCACTGTCATTTATTGGATATTGGGTTCTCCCTTTGCAATAGAACACATTCCCCAAGTTTCACCCCAAAGCCAAATAGAACCTGTCATGAGTGCGAGTGGCCAGAAGACAGGACAAGTTGTTTTTCTAGTTTCTAGTGTTATACTTTAACCAAACAAACAAACTATGTCAGGTAATTGTGCACCAATGTAAAAAATCCATTCCATACAGGTGAGTTCAATGAACGGGACTCGTTGCTGCATTCTCATTACCGTTGCAATAATTCGTCTCAGCTGTATCTCCTGAGAGACAGGCTGGCCCTAGGAGAAGGCCCGGGTCCTTAAAAGAGCAGGAAATGATTTGGCAGGGGTATAAATAGGTGAAAGGAGACAACATGCCAGTTACGTATGGAGTTGGAGGAGGAGAGAGGTGGCGGATGGAAGGCGAGGAACAAGGTGGGGGGAGGAGGAAAGGGAGAGAAACAAGTGAGAAGAGAGTTGGCTGGAGGACAAAGCATTACAAAGAATGTGTTGGAATATTTTAGAGGAAGTTGGGACGAGGGGGTGGAGCAGAAAGTGGGGAGAGAAGTGCCTGGATGCAGGAGCTGTGAAGGAGAGAACCCCATACTGGAGGTTGGGCGGAACACTGTGGAGAAAGACAGAGGGAACCACATACAGGAGGTTGGGTGGAGTCCCTGAGAGGAAGGAGGTGAGAACAGTCAGGAGAGAGAGAGAAGGAGAACACCAGCAAGGAAGGAGGAAGAAACCCCAGAGAGGAGGGGGCAGGAGAAAGGGAGCTCCATAGAGGAAGTGGTCAGAATCATTCAATGGGAGTCTGAGGCTGCCTTCAAGAGGGAGGTGAAGCAGCGACAGATGAGGAGGTTGGAAGTAATTAAGCAATATGACCCGAGCAGCAGGGGCATTACCGACTCAGGTAATGCCCCGGGGCCCATGGTTATAACGAAGGCCCCGGGGCATTACCAGAGTCGGTAATGTCCCCGCCGCAAGGGTCATATTGCTATTAGTATCCCAGCCCGCAATATTTCCGTGACCGGGGTACTAAAAGCAATTTTTTTCTGTCCCGAAACGCTGCGGCGTTTCGGGACAGAAAAAAAGAAACGGCCAAGAAAATGGCCGCCGCCATGGAAAGGGAAACGAGTCCGTTTTCCCTTTCCATGGCGGTCATCGGGAGCGGACGCGCTGGGAACACATGTGTTCCCAGCGCGTCCGCTCCCAAAAAAGGATCAAGAAAAAGATAAGTGGGGTTGGGAGGCGACAAAAAAAAAAAAAAAACGTACCTGCATCCCCGGCGGGGGACGAGGAAAGCCCCAAGCCGTGTGGAGGCCCGGAGCGGGGATGGCCCCGTTCCGAGTCTCCACACGGCTGGAGACTTCCCTCGTCCCCCGCCGGGGACGCAGGAACAAGAGGGTAAGTTGGGGGGGCGGGTGGGAGGGAGGAGAGGGAAGGGAGAAAAAAGAAATACTTACCCGAGTCCCCAGCGGGGGGCGAAGGCAGCCTCTCAGCCGCGGGGAGGCCCCGCTTCGAGCCTCCCCATAGGCTGAGGTTGCCACGCCCCTCGCCGGGGAAAAAGGCTGTGGAATCCCGACGGAGGGATTCCCGGACGGGTATGGACCTGGCCAGAGCCAATCAGAATGCTTGTTTCATTCTGATTGTCTCTCGCCGGGGTACTAATATCGTAAAAAGAACAGACTCAGCCGAAGGAAGGTGAGCCAGTTGCCTGATCAATCTGGGCCCTAGGAGGTACAAACATGTGGCAAAGTATTAGAGCCAGCACCCTAATACAGGGAGGCAGTGAGAATCCTGAGTCGAAGTTTCTAGACAAAGGCAGCCTTCCGGACCATCAATTGGAGGCTCCGGGTTTTGCCAACCCTTACCCTTCTGTAGCTTCTAGTAGTGAGTGGCCCTAGCGCGCAGGTACATGAGGGCCCTGAAGACTTGTGAAAGGATCTCCACCAGCATCGATGAGGAGAAGCAGGTGACCAGAACCAACAAAGTCGGGAGACAAGAAAGAAGCATAGGGACACCGAAAAACCCCAGGACTGTAAATGACCATGAATTAATGACCTTCTACTGGAGAGGAACAAAGGTTGTGATTTGTGAACTAGGAGTCAGGCTGTTGAACGAGAGGAAAAGCCACCCTGTTGTCAGTGAAGTTTACGTTGCCTTTTTTATGCTGGCCCAAAATCTATAACTGCCCCATATAAATCCTTTTTTAATTGTAACCCACTGCCTGTGACTCACGCAGATCTTACTTGCTTTTGTGACTCTGCTAAGTACAGTGAACAGGAGTCACTAGTATTAGTTCCCCAGCATTCGGTAAATGAATAATCTGTACTGACGGTAATAATATTAGATACCTGTGGGCATTCCAACTACAACCCTCAGCATGACAGATTCTTCACCGCTACTAACAGAGCCTCAAGGGGGCGCCCCCAAACCTCCACACTACTGCCCTGTAATGCAGTACTCTGGGGGCAGTGTAGAAATACACATTTCTCGATTTAGCGAGGACGGCACAACTAATCTCATGTTCCTGATGTACAATCCCGCCCCACATTCTCATTAAAAAATACAGACACAATTTATTTAAGGAACCAAGCCAACTTTCAATCAAAGTTGTCTCCAGGTTTATACCAAGGAATTCACTAGGACATTACAGACTCATAAACAATGAGTGGGTAAAACGAACCTTTCCCTGCCTCTATGAATCCTGCTGCTTCAATTCACACAAGCTTTCATTTCCATGATCAATTCTAGATCTGCATTATACTCTAAAGGATACTAGGCATTTTAAATGCACTCCTTTTATGATTGCTTCTATCAATGCAACACAGTTGACTTTAATGATAACATTGCTGCTTTCCGAGCCAGTGTATACACACATTTAAATAGAACCATTTCAAAATTCTTCAAAAACACCTGAAGTATGGCATCGGAGAAGGGTTACTTGAACAATTGACATTTATAAGCATGATTTCATGCTACCTGGCTCCACTCTATGAGTGTGGGGCTGTGAATGTATTGGCTATGTGCAGGTCATTTAAATGTATGCAAGAACCATTGCATTGGACTCCTAAAGGTTTAGATTAGGAAAATAATACTCTCAGGATATGTATGTGAACCTTTCTCTAAACATATGTAATATACCAGAAGGAGGACTCCGATGATTATGAGTCATGTTTCAAGGGTTTTATTACAAAAAAAACAAACAAAAGGAATCAAACGCCGAACTTGCCCTATTTCTATGATGGAAGTTCCCTCCCTAGAGAAGCACAAACTAAGGATGGATGCTAAAGTCCATATTAAAGCTCTTTAGTCTGAGTCCTATCCGGCTAACTGGCCCTAGCACTATAGAAAAACACCTAACTAAAAGAAGGAAAACGGGGATATGTCTACACTAGCCTGAGCAGGGCTTTTGTCTGGCCCAGTTTATACTCTACTTGTTGTCAGTCTTCCAAAGTTCCTTTTCCCTAGCAGGATATTCTTTCCAGCCTTGGTATCAAATGATGTTTTGCGATCTCTCATTTTAGTAAAGAAAACAGTTTCTTGGTGCGAACAATTTCATTCCTCCAGGATTGCTTGGGAACATACACACAAAATAAAGTTTCTGTTGTTTCCTCCTTTGAGTTTTTGGGACTCCTCAAAGTCCTGTAGTCACCAGATAGCTTTTTTTCTTTCACACAGGTTATTTTGGATAGAGTGGTGGTCCGCTCTGCTTGTTCAAAGTTTTGCAATATTTCTGGCTTTCCTAACCTTAATTCAATTATTCATATCTCTGTGTGTCCCACTTTCATGTGTTAGTTGCATAATTGGGTTTCTCAGGCTCCCCTAACCTAACTAACCTTTTCCCGCCATTATTCACAGTGTTAGTACTTTCCTCACTCCCCTTTCATAGGGTTTTTTCACTCTCATGTTTCTCATGTTCCCATAGCTTTTCCAGTGATTTATCACAACGTTCGTATTACTCTCACTCCCCCTTTTATAAAGAATTTGCACACTTAGCTTTCCCAGACTCTCATACACTGGATAGGTTCCCCAGCTATTATTCACAATGTTCGTACCGTGTAGCGGTATGTATTCCGTAGGGTCTCTCAGGCTCCCAAAACCTTGTTGGCTTTCCTCATGTCTATGAATCTCTATAGCTATGGTCCGATGTCCACAGAGCTCGGCAGTGGCAGAGGAAGCTGTTGGTGCCGGGGTTTGCATAATAGGGTGTCAGCGGATGGCTGGGTGGCTTACTGGGCACCGGAGCGGAACCAGGGGGCATGTCTGCCCCACTGGCTCCACCACTGAGCCCGGAGATCCGGGCTCCTCACACAGTTTGGTCTCTGCGTCTGTTACCAGACGACACTTGTGTCTTTTCATCTCTGCTCCCGTTCTGACTGCGGCTTCTAGGCAGGATAGAACTCCCACACATAGGCATTTGGTTGGAATTTTGCTCGCCCTCCTTGCTTCCGCTGGGTCCATGGCCCAATGTGGCTCTACTCCTCCAGGACATCAATACTGCAGAGGTTCACCTCTGCGTAGCAGTCCCACTGCCTCCATAGGAGTCTCTCTTTGCTTTACAATCCATCCTCTTCTTTTACACATCACAGAACAAATTGAACAGTGTCCTCCTTTGTTGACCAGGGCAATCAGGTTTGAGTTTGAGTTTGAGTTTATTATTTATAGCGCGCGCCAGACCCGAGGGTAACCGGGCGCGTTGTTCAAGGATACTTTAAACTTTACAGGTTACACATGATTACAAGTAGTGGTTATACATAGTAGAGATTACATAATGCAGGCCATGGTATATACATATAACATAATATAAACAGGAAATATGCAGTAGAGAGATAAAGGGTATATAATTATGTACATAGTACGTTTGTAGAACAGTGGTTATGGACTATCGGTCATTTTCTTTGATCCAATTGATACAGTTGGATCTGAAGAGAGCGTAGGATTGGGGAGATCTCAGGCCGGGCGGGAGGGAGTTCCAAAGCTGGGCAGCTTTGACCGGGAAGCTGTTTCCTCCGGCCGTACTTAGTTTGAATGGGGGTATCATTAACTGGTTAGAGTATGCTTCTCTGGTGGGTCTAGTGGAGATTTTTCTGTTGAATCTAGCAGCTAGGTATTTAGGTGCTAGATGGTTGATACTTTTGAAGGTTAGAGAAGCTGTCTTAAGTTTGATTTTGTCCGCTGTGGAGAGCCAATTGGATTGTCTTCTAGCTTCTGAAATATGCCCCCTTTTTGGAATTCCTAAGGCAGCTCTAAGAGCATTGTTCTGTAGTGTTTGAATCTTTTGCAACGTGTGTTTGTTGGCCCCTATATATAGAGCGTTACAATAGTCCAATTTCGACAGCACTAATGCTCGGGCAAGGGTTAGGCAGTTGGCAGTGGATAGGTATGGTTTTGCGGCTCTGATCAGCTTGCAGGTATATGCGGTGCTGGATGCCATTGCGCTCACCAGTTTGGTTAGGGAGAGGTGGGAATCAAGGTAGAACCCTAGTGTTTTTACCACTTTTGCCACCTTGATAGTGTTACCGTCTATGACGAAGGAGGAGTATTCTTCTTTTAATCTTTTGATGTTTTGTGTGTTCCCCAGTATGATGAGTTCCGTTTTGTCATCATTCAGGCATAGCCCGTGGGTGGCCATCCATGCCTGAATGATGAGATAAATCTTGTTCACCAAGGCCAAATCTTGTTCATAATCCCCTGAGAGTGGTATGAGAATCTGAGTGTCATCCGCATAGTTAGTGTAGGTGACACCCAGATTATCTAGATCATCGAACAAGGGCTTCGTGAAGATGTTGTACATAGTGGGGGAGACACAAGAACCTTGTGGGACTCCACATGTGATGGATACTGGGTCTGCAGCAGCAGAAGTAGAGAAGACTCTCATAGTTCTACCGGTTAGGAAAGATTTGATCCATGTGATGGCATGCGTGGAGAAGTGGGCAGCTGTTTCTAGGTGGGTGCATAGCACATCATGATCCACTAGGTCGAAGGCTGCAGAGAGGTCCAGTAAGAGGAGTAAGGCCATCTTTCCGGAGTCTCTCAGCTCGTCGACCTGAGTTTTAAGATCGATGAGTGCGGTTTCAGTTCCGTGCTGAGGTCTAAAACCTGATTGTCTTGTGCCTAAAAGGTGGTGCAGCTCCAGATGTTTTTGGATCTGCAGGTAGGCTACCCTGTCTAGGATTTTTAACAGGAAGGGTACCGTTGTGATAGGCCTGTAGTTAGTCGGGATGGATGGGTCCAATGTTTGTTTTTTTAGAAGGGGGAGGACCCAAGATTGCTTGAGGTTATCTGGAATAGTACCTGAAGCAAAGGAGGCATTAATAAGCTTAGAAATGAATGGGGAGAGGTCTCTGGCCATGTCTTTTATTAGTTGGGCTGGGCATAGGTCACCTCGGCAATTGGATGGCTTGAGTGAAAGTATTATCTTTTCAGTTTCAAGTATGGTTACTTTCGAGAAGTTAAATTTATGGTCTAGTTTAGTGCTAGTTGGTAGTTTGCCTCTTAGGTTAGTTGAGGGTGGAATATTCTGTTTCTTTATCTCAATTTTTGTTTGGAGTGTGGCAATTTTGTCATTTAGTGCTTTTTGGATGTTCGAGCACCATATTTTATTTTTATCACAGTTATCCTGGACAGGAATAGGGTTTTCTAGTTCCTTTAGTATAAGGAATAGTTCTTTCGTACCAGATTTGGCCTGCAGTATTCTGTTGTTGAAGTTCTCTCTTTTTGCTTTCTTTATTTCATTTTTGTAGATCTTGGAGGCATTGATGAGTGTAATTTTATTTGTCTCTGTTGGGGCTAGTCGCCAAGCAGATTCACATTTACGTTTTTCAAGTCTTAGAGATTTGAGGTGAGGAGTAAACCAGGTGTTTAGGTGGGCTCTGGGCTTACTCTTTCTCAGTTTCAGTGGGGCAATAGTATCTAGAGCTGTAGCCATAGAAGAGTTGAATTCATTTACTAGTGATGAGGTGTCCGATGAGTCAGGTAGAGAGTTTAGTCTGGGGAGGATGAGTGGTAGCAGTTTTTCTGTAGTTATAAGTTTTTTGTTTCTGGTTGGCAGGGGGGGAGCCAGAACAATTTCAATAGGTATGGTCAAGTTAACATTTAGGAGGAAGGTTATCAGTGCATGATCTGTCCAAATTTGTGGTTTGATGTCGACAATCGTAGTATTGCAGTTATAGTCAGCAACCCAGTCAAGTATACGGCCTTTTTCGTGTGTGGGTTGTAGGATTTTTTGGGAGAAGCCTAGTTCTGAGATGATATTAGTGACATTGGTTGCTTGCAGGTCTTTAGGGTCGTTGTAGCCTAGGTTTAGGTCTCCCAGAAGGATAGCTTGGGATGAAGTTTTTAGGTTGTTTGAGAGGATCGTGGAGATGTCCTCCTCGAACGTGCCAATAGGGCCAGGTGGTCTATAGATAAGGTGGATAGTAATAGATTGAGAGGGAGATGCGAGGAGTTTAGCAGTTAATGATTCGCAGGAGTTAGTCGTTGAGCTTGATTCAATTTTTAGGGTGAGATTATTTTTAGCAATAATAGCTAGGCCACCTCCTCGAGAGTTGACTCTATCTTCTCTAAGTATGGTGTAATTATGTGGTAGGGCTAGCATTATGGCAGGTCCTGCAGCTTGGTGCAGCCAAGTTTCTGTTATGGCGAGGATGTCATAGTCTCCTATTTGAATGAGATCAGCAATTTCGGTAGCGTGTGCTATTAGTGACCTGGCATTAATAAGGGCGCACTTCAGTTGGAGGTTCGGCTTTGCTATGGCCTGGGTGGCATTACTTTTCTTTTTAGGTAGGCTATTATTAGCATTGGCCTGCTTATTTGGGCGGTTATTGCGATGGGGGTCAATTTTTATAGGAAGAGTGTTTCGGATGTTAGTGTTACTTCTATTGCAAGAGGTATTGAGTCTAGCTAGTGGTTCGTAAATTTTAGGTAATCTTGAACGTAGTTTTGCGTTTCTACTTGCAATGTCACAGGGGAGGTATGTTAGCAATTGGTGGGTAATAAGTGAATGTGAAGGTTGATGGCTGGGCTCTAGGGGGGGAGTTAAGAGTCCTTCATCCACGGGCGGTATGCCCTGTGGTGTAGGCCTCGGTTGGTGGTTTATTTTTGGCATTGTGGTCCAAAAGGCTGATAGGTAAATAAGAGTTAGTATCATTCTAACTTAGTTTTAGGCGCGAGCAGTTGGTTTGCAGGAGTCAGGTACCTCTAGGTTAGACAGCGCAATCATATGTAGGCTAAGTGCAATCAGAGACAGGCTAAATGCAATCAGGGACAGGCTAAATGCAATCAGGGACAGGCTAAATGCAATCAGGGACAGGCTAAATGCAATCAGGGACAGGCTAAATGCAGTTATAGACAGGCTAGATGCAAGTCTGGGTGCAGGGTGCCTCTGGGCTAGTCAGAGCAATCATATGTAGGCTAAATACGATTATAGATCGGCAAAAGCAGTCAAAGGATAGGCTAAATGCAAAACTTGCACTACGCGTGGCTCTGTAAAGGCATGGTTGTGGTGGTCAGGCTGTGTGGGCATATGCAGAACCATGATGTATGTGGAAAGGGCTTTGGTCGCACATTAATGCATATGGGCAGGATCAGACTGCTGAGGCTGTCAATAGGAGTAAAAGTACCTTTGTGGAAAGAGCCAGGGGGTCTGGCAGACGGCAGCCACGGCACCGAACAGGCACAAAACAGGTGCTGGCCTTGCCTCTCATGGGCCTTGGAATGAGGGGGCCGGCTTCGCCTGCCGGCGGCCAATGGGCCAAGAGGTAGGCCCGGCAGCCAATCAGCTGGCTGCTGGAGGCCTGGGTCAGTCGGCTATGGATGCTGCTTTTAGGGGGCGGCCATCTTGGAGTGGGGGAGAGCCTCGTGTGCTGCAATGGCGGCGATTGGGTTCATAGTAACCTTCTGGTGTGGGGCAGTGTGGGCAAGGCCTCCACGATCGAGATTGCATTAATATTAATTAATGCTGGAGCGCGGGCGAAATGCGCATTTTACAGGCGGATTTCGGCGTCGATCGAGCGCTTACCAAAAATGCTGCGCTTGGGCTTGGGGACAGCTGATGCCCTCGTTGGTCCTCTGCTCCTGCAGGGACATGGTCCGGAGCTCCTGCTCCTCTGGTGGGTGGTGGGAACTGTCCAGATTCATCACAGTGAGTAACTTTCAATCTATGTATTTTTGCATCTTTCAAACTACATATGTGTGTACAGCTTTCTCTGTACATGTGTGTAGTTTTCAATCTATTCCTTTAATTTACCTTCAGCTCTACATGTTTTTTGGCTGCAGTTGTAATATTCTTCAGTAACAGTTACCATGTTAAAACAAGGTTGTGTTCAGCATTACCTTCAGCCAAGAGAGGTAAAGAAGGATATTTGTAAAATACCATGGTTGCAGAAGATATCCAAGTCTTTTCCATATTCATATATATGCAGACAAGGTGGTTTGGACAGGAGTTCTATTCTGGAAAGAGAGTCCTTGTCCCCAAGAAGGGAGTCACTCCCAGCGAGGTGCCACTTGGCCAGACCCCTAGGGAAGGTCTTGCATAGCAGGCGCAACTCCCTAGCATCAAAGCGGGTGGCTCCCCTCTGGGGAGAAGGGACAAATTGTCCAGATTCATCACAGTGAGTAACTTTCAATCTATGTATTTTTGCATCTTTCAAACTACATATGTGTGTACAGCTTTCTCTGTACATGTGTGTAGTTTTCAATCTATTCCTTTAATTTACCTTCAGCTCTACATGTTTTTTGGCTGCAGTTGTAATATTCTTCAGTAACAGTTACCATGTTAAAACAATCTTGCCCTTTCATGTTACACCTAGGTCTGCCTGTGAGATCAAGATAAGGGACTAGGGGGTTTAACACTTTGCATGATTTTTGCCAGGTATAGTGTGGCTATTGTGACATTTTCTAAAGAACATCGAGAAGTATACAAATTACATGTGAGACAGGCGGGACTATATTGAGCAGAGATTTGGGGCTCTTATAACTCATCCAAGCTATGTATTCAAGAAAATATTTTTTTGAAGACAGTCCCGCATCTTCCCCAAAGCGCTTCAACTATTTTACTCCATGAACAATTAAATTTACTCTCTATGGGGAATATAATTACAAGTAGACCTCTTTGGTATTGGGCGAGATTGTGGAGTGTCCCAGATCTCAGCAAATACAGAGGAGCCATGATTGACATCCTATCACAAATGGGAGGACGTCCTATACCCTGGTGTATCCATGTTAGTGAGATGTGGCAGGACATTGGGCAAGCAGATGTGTGGCAAAACGTGGGGGAAATGACCATTTATACCAAAAAGAAAACAAACTCATCTACTTGAAATTCAATACAAGGATGATATGGTAACAACAATTCTAAACTCAGCTTTATTGCTGACATATTGGGGAAACAAGTTGTCCCCTGGATATGAGCCTTGTTTAGGTGTGTTGAGATCCATTGAGAACACTATTTTAAAGATTGCGCTTTGGGATTTAGCTGTTAGTGTATTATTTGAGAAATGGGACAAGAAGGGCTTGGACAAGTGTGCTTATTGTAAGAGAGACCGCAAAATTGTGGAGCATTTCTTCTTGTTTTGCCCACTATTCCTGCAATTGAGAACATTATATTTAAGACCATGGGGGTCATTACGAGTTAGGAGGTAGCCATGCCGCTATTAGCAGCATGGCTACCCCCTTACCGGGTACTGGGTCTGGGTTCCTTGACTGAGGAATTATCGGGCCATTCCGACTTTGGAGGGCCCGGTAATTCCTCATTCAAGGAACCCATCCCCATTCCCATTCGAGCTCCCATAGGGCTCAATGGGAATGGGGAGGGTGCTAACAATGGGCCCGTTTAAAAAAAAAAAAAATACAGGGTTTCTGGCGATGAGATTTCGGCGATGAAATGTCCCACGATGACATTTCGTTTGGCAAAATCACGTAGAACCTTCAGTGTACTTAAATGGTCATGGCTCTTGGGGGACATGATAGGATGATCTTCATGCCACGTAGCCCGCAACATTTCAAATCATATTTTACTTGATGTTTTTGTTTATTGTGTATGGTGTATAGTTATGTAAAATTGAGTATAAATGTTCTGATGTTGATGATGAAATCTCCCACCTGGTCAGACGTATATAACTACTTCTTGGGATCGATTGTACAGGGATTTTAGTTTGAATGAGATTAAGCACATTTTATACTCGATGCAGGTTGGAGCATGCTATATCATGTACTATGTGTCTTGTTTACTTCGTACGTTTCTTTAAAATATCTTATGTATATTATGTACTGTTTATGAACATTCTGAATAAACATTATTGATGATGAGGATTTTCTGTGAATAGAATGAATCCTCTGTGCTTGTTTCTGTTTTTGCAAACACACAATTTATAACTTAGACGCACACTGAATGCAAATGTGCATGATATCACATTAGACAATAGTGTGTCATTAATACACTATGGTCTGGATAATTTAGCACTTGCATGAGCCAATGATTCTATTTTAATTTGGTATAATTCTACAAAAGAAATATGCATTCAAGTGCACAGAATACTATCAGTTTTAGGTTGTGCTTCCCAGTACAAAAATGTATTGGGTTTTATGGAAATTACATCTCACTTTGCACTCGGTGTAAATGGGAGACACACGCCACCATATTTAATACTGCACCTTGACTTTGGTCATGTTAGCTGCTAGCCCTCTAATCTGCTGGATTTATCCTGGACAGTCTATAGGGATAATGTGGAGTTACAATTTTATTTATTTGTTTATTGGTCATTTATACAGCAAGATAGTGTTTCAAAGTGCCACAAGGCACACAGGAAGGGAACAAGGGCGAAAAATAAACAATGGCAATAACAATGAATAAATAGACAGAAATAGCGGTCCTACTAGGCTTTGTGATATTTGGAGCGTGCATGTGCAGTGAAAGAAGGGGATAAAGGGCTGGGGCAAGGGTAAGTGCTATTAGAGTCTGCAAGGGGAGGAAGTGCCAGAGGTGCCCGTAGAGGGAGAATTAGGCAGGTCCATGGGCAGAGACAACCCAGGGGAAGAAGGCGGTCTACTGCCCAACAAGTAAGTTTGGGGCAAAGGTGAAACCACCAGGTAGGCAAATATAGGCCCAGTGGGCAGGGCAGGAGGCTGTCAATCTTACTGACAGAAGAGATGGTTAACAAGGGAGAGGGAGAGCGAAGGAGGAGGAAAAGAGAAAGGTCTTGAGTTGTTTGCAGAACTTGAGGTGGTCCAGTTCAAGACAGAGAGAGGAAGATTGTTCCATTGGAGGGAGCCAGCTGAGGAGAGAGATCTGCCCCCAGCTCTCTGCTAGGAGAAGCGTTTGGTCAGCAGAGAGTTGGAGCCAGAGGATTGGATGGACCTGGAGGGAGAGTATTTAGTAAGAGAGAGTTACAGGTAGCGTGGTTCCAGGCCCCAGACATTCTTGTCGATGATGTAGAGGGTCTTGAATTTGAACCTTGCAGTGGAGAGGTTTAGGGCTAGAAAGATACGGTTCCAGGGCTTGAGGCCAAGGATAAGTCTTGCAGCCTTATTCTGGATTAGGTAAAGAGGACAGAGCGAAGAAAGCGGCAGATTGAGGAAGAGGCTGTTATAGTAATCTAGCCTGGAGAGGACCAGAGCTCTAGAGACATTGACCTTCTGGCAGAAGGCGAGGAAAGGGATAATGGCTCTAAGGAGGTGAAGTTGAAAGTGGGCCTTCTTGGCAAGGTCCAAGATGTGAGGAGTAAAGGAGAGAGAGGAGTCAAAGATGACCCAGAGATTTCTTGCCTCAGTGGAAGGACAGGAAGGTAAACCCATACAGGGCAGAAGCCAGAGTGCAGGAGGGAAATGGGCATGGAGTTCCCCAATAGGTAGGATCTCAGTTTTACTGGCATTGAGACAGAGATCACTGGGGGTGCATCAAGACTGAATAGCAGACAGGCAGTCAGGGATGATAAGGAGGAAAAGAAGGAGGAGGGAGAAGGGAGTTGGAAGTGTCATCAGCGTAACACTGGAAATGAGGAGACAAGGTAGAGCTCAGGTGAGAAAGAGGTGCTAGGTAGATGTTGAAAATCCAAAGCGATAGGATAGAGCCCTGGGGGACACCACAGGAAGAGACAGTGGTGGAGGAGGAGAAGGATCCCAGGAGCACCTGGGAGGTGCGGTCAGTAATGAAGGAGGTCAACCAGTCCAGTGCCCAGTCTCAGATGCCAAGTGCATCTTGGAGTCGCTTTATGAGGATAGAATGGATGCCCATGTCAAAGGTGGATGAGAGGTCAAGGAGAATGAGAACAACAGGAGAGTTAGAGTCAGGATTTGCGAGCAGTTCTTCACGTGTGTTCAGGAGGGCAGTTTCTGTACCTCTTGATGCTTGGAATCCAGATTGATGGTCATGTAAACAACCATCAAGCTCAGTTTGTTGGATGCGTTGGGGAATGACCAACTTCTCCAGGAGTTTCCCAAGGAAGGGTGTGGTAGAGATAGGGCGGTAGTTGGCCAGACAAGAGGGGTTGGCAGAAGGCTTTTTTAGGATGGGGTTCACAATGGAGTGCATGAGGGAAGAAGGGAAAAAGCCTGATGCTAAGGAGTGGTTACAGAAGTCCGAAAGAGCCTGAGCGAGGGAGGAGATGTTGTCCTTAATGGTTCTGGAAGAACAAGGGGACCCCTGTTTGGATTAAACCTTCATAGAGCGGACTACTCTAAAGATCTCATCCCTTGTGATAGGTGCGAAGGACACGAGAGTGGATGGGGGTGAAGGAGAGGCCAAGGGAGGCAGGGGGCAGGGCTAGGGAAGGAAAGGAGAGAGGTTAGAATATCCTGAGTTTTGGACGAAATATGGTTTACAAATGCAGTGCAGAGGGCCTGAGAAGGAAGGGGGAGGTGGAGACTTCAGACGGATAATCTAGTTCATTGCACATTTTGAAGAGGTTAGTCATGTTGTTAGAGGCTCCAGAGATACGGGCCTGGATATGAGCTCTCTTCCTGGAGTGGATAGAGAGACGTTATTGCCTTTGGAGTAGGTGACAGGCCAGTTTGTCAGGTGATGTGCCCGAGGTCTGCCACTTCCGTTCAGCAAATCTGCATTTGCGTTTCAGATCGGCTGGATTGGAGTCGTACCAGCTGTTATGCTTGGAGGCAGGTTTCAGGCGGATCCTCATGACAGGATCAAGAATGTCGAGAGTGTTAGTGATAGAAAGATGGAGATTGGTAATGACAGAATCAGTGGGAGAGTCAAGAGTAGGGGAAGGAGGACGGATGAAGGTGGAGGCAAATGCAGCAGCTGAAACCTGTTTTATGACCGTGAAGGAGGCTGGCAGTGCTGGTAGAGGCTCGGTCAGGGGGCCGAGAGGACCCAAATGAGATGAGAGGAGAGAGTGGTCAGACCAGGAGAGAGGGGTGGTGAGAGGGTTGGAGAGTGGGCAATAAACAGAGAGGACGGCATCAAGAGTGTGTCCAGCCGAGTGGGTAGGGCCAGAGGGGAGAATAGTGAGGGAGAGAGAGGTATAGAGATCATGGGAGAGTAAGGAGGCAAGAACCGGGAGTCAAGGTGGATATTGAAATCTCCAACAGGATAAGTTTAGAGGTAGAAGTCAGAAGAGAAAACGTGAAGTCAGCCCATTCCAGGAGCAAGACAGCCACTGGGCCAGGGGGACTGTAGACCGTGGCAAGGATGAGAGAGAGAGTTGGAGAGATGCTAAGCTTGCAGACAAGACTTTCAAAGGAGGAGTAGGGCTGGGTGGGTATGAGGGAGATAGAGAACCACTCAGGAAATATCAGGGCTACTCCACCACCAAGTCAGTTGGGTCGGAGCCTGGATAGGATCTTGTAGCCATCAGGGAGAAGGGAGTCAAAAGCAGTGACTCAGCTGGCATTGAACCATGTCGCGGTGAGAGCGAGGACACCGAGATCACAGTCTTCAAGAAGGAGGCAGATGTTGGAGGAATGTATGACAGCAGATCGAGCATTCAGAGTGGCTAAGTGTAGCTGGTCACCACTTTGAAGGTTTTCCAAGGAAGGGTGCAGGGGGTTGTATGCCCATCAGAGGTGGTGAAGGGGGTGTAGAGTGAGGAAGGAGGAGTAGCGGGAGAAGGTAGGAAGTTGATGAGGGCCGGCAGGCACTGGTGAAAGAGAAAAACATTGGGAGGACCCTGGGTGTTACGCTCACCTGGTCTCTGCAGAGGCGTTGGGGCACGGTTGCAGCCCTCCCAGGGATTAGTTTGCCCTTATCTGGCTTCTCCCACTGCGCTTGTATAGTTACTGTGTTGGTGCTGTTCAAGACTGCTCCTGCTTATCTTGATTGATGAGCTCTCCGTCCTGCTACTTCTGGCAGGGGCGCTTGTCTGACTGGGACTGAGTTCATTCACTGGTCCCTGCGTGTGGTTGTCCAGTCCAGCTGTGACTAATCCACTTCTCCTCAGGTGAGTGTTTTTGTTTGTATAGTCCGCTTTGCTTTCAGCCTGCTTTTGCTGTGTTTGTTTCGTCTGTTCCAGTATTGTTGTCCGCTCTTTCTTTAATGTCTTTCTTTTGCTCTCTCCCCGTGTAGATGATGTCGTGGCCAGGCAGCAGTTGTGGAGCTGAAGATGGCAGCCGGAGTGAGCAGAGAGCGAGCACACTATGGCCCGGCAACAGATGAGTGGTCTCTGAGGATGCACACGTAGTTCCAGTGCAGCACGACCCCCAGGCTGCTGAGCTTTAACTGTCTAACCTTGTCTTTCTGCTTCTTAACAGGACCAGAGTCTGTGGATGATGGGTGCGGTGTTGGATGATGAGCGCGGCGCCGGAATCGAGGTTGCTGGTTTTCCTGATGGTGAGTATGCTGATGCGATGAGATGGTGAGCGCTGGTTCTCAGAAGGTGAGTATGCAGATGCGATGAGACGGTGAACAATGGCTTCCAGAAGGTGAGTAAACTGGTCCAAGTGGCGGTGAGCGTCACGTTGCATGAGGATGCAAAGTAACGCGAAGCGCTGGCGTTGGAGATGGAACAGCTTATATAGCTGTGTTCCTGAGGCCATGCCCACGAGTTCTGCTCTGCTTGCCACACCCTGCCCCTCCTGGAAACTGCACATGCAGCTTGGGCCTGGAGAACCACATCCAATGGCATGCTCATGGAAAGTATTTCCGAATAAAACCAGGTGGACAAGTTCTTGAGACTGAAGCACTCCTGTACCAAAATAAAGTGTTTCTGCTCTCTTCTTAAATGTGCCTGGCGCCAAAGGTGGCAGGACTGAGTCCAGCTGGGCCTGATGTGTACATCTGTCTCATATCCCATCCCCCCCATCACTTGATGGCATGGTGTAAGTGCTCTTGGGCCAGTGCTCATGACACTGGGCCATGACAGTACCATTATGATAGACGTTAATAATGCACCTAGTGGATGAAAAGTGCGCCAAGAGTACTTCCCATCTAGTGCCGCCATTAATGGGTGAGGAGGAAAAAGGGGAGAGGGGAAAGATCAGATGAGGGGTCCAAAGGTCTGGAGAAGGGACAGAGAAGAGGATATCAGTGATAGTCTGTCTGGAAGCAACACTAACGTAGGTGTCAGTGATAGGTAGGCCAGGGTTAGAGGTCAAGAGATCTTTTTTTAACTTTTTTCTTCCCAACTTCGAGAGAGAGTAGGGATAGTTGATAGAGTACCAGTTAGAATACATGGGGAGATGGAGAGTGCCATAAAAGTGGAGAAGGAGGGAGAGATTGGATGGGCTGCACAATGCACGGGCAAACTCACCAGGTGGACTAGCAGCTGAGGGAGGCAGGAGGATGCACAGATGTAAGCACACCTAAATTCGAATTTTCCCAAAAGCACTAAAAAGCAGCACAACATTGAGACAGCACAGATATAAGCGCACCTAAATTCCAATTTTCCCAAAAGCCATAAAAAGCAGCACAAAAGTGAAGATGCACAGATGTAAGCATACCTAAATTAGAAGTTTCCCAAAAGCACTAAAAAGCAGCACAACATTGAAGATGCATAGATGTAAGCATGCCATAGAGACAGAGCATACAGCAGATCAGCAATGCAATGCAAGAGAAAGGCATCTACATGTGAGTAACAAGTCCACAAGTGAGAGGCAGCATTTGGCTGTACATTAAAGGTGGCTCATAGAAAGCAGATAGAGTGAGAATGTAGAGACGTTTGCAGTGATAAATGAAAAGCAGGAGAGTTGGAAGAGAGCAAGTCTTTGGTGTCTTCAGATGAGGGATAGCATGGTTCATGCGGTCACCATAGAGGAGGGGAGGGGCAGTCAGTCAAAACCCTGCATAGATGCATGACACGTGCTGGAGGGCTGCAGTTGAGCCGCACATTTCTGAAGTGAGGCGATGCATGTTAGGCAAGCTAGGTGTGCAGACAACGACACAGCCAGTTGGATTCTTTCTGGCATGGCCAGGTGAGCTCCAGTAGGTGTTGATGGGTAGTAGACAGCTTGGCCAATAGTGGTAAGATAGGGGTGTAGTGTGCTTACCAGTAGTTGCAGCTCAGTGGTGTAATGAGGCTCCCCCAGGCTCGGACAAAGTCAGACAGGGAGGGACCTGGCCCTTAGATGAGGCCCTTTGAGGGGGGGCGCTCTGGGGTCTCTGACCTGAAAAACAAATGGGCGATCAGGGCGAGGCCCTGTGGAGCACCGAGGATTCGTTGTTTTGACTACCTCCAGTGGCATCCATGATGAATGGCTGTTGCAGCAACAGGAGCAATTGCACAGTGCCTCTTCTGCTGGATGTGGGGCACAGGGAAGATGGTGCCAAGATGAGGGGCCAAAGTGGAGCAAGGGCACACTGCTCACCTCTATATAGTGCGGCCCCTGAGAGGGCTGGCATTCGCCTGCCGGCTCTGGGGTCTCTGACCCGAAAAACAAATGGCCAGCCAACCAGGAGAAGGCCCTGCGGAGCAGCGAGGATCAGCTGTTTTGATCACCTCCAGTGGCGGCCATGATGAAAGGCCATTGTGACAACAGGAGCAATTGCAGGGTGCCTCCTCCGATGGATGTAGTGTGCAGGGAATATGGAGAAGAGTAAGGGTGCACTTCTCAATTCTATATAGAGCGGCCCTTGTGAGAGCCGGTATGCGCTGGCCAGCTCTGGAGTCTCCAACTCAAAAAACAAATGGCCAGCCAAACAATGGTGTTTCTACTTACATTTCAAATGTTGCTCCCATTTTGGGGACACAGCTTAGACCCTCAAATTGGAGCTGCTGCTGGCTGTTTCGAAAATCTGTTTCCAGCATATGGCTTGCTCATCTCTTTCTGAAATTGATCCTTTCCTCAGTCTATCTGGAACCCAAACATCCAGATACTCTCAGCTCCCCAGCCATCTCCTTCCCTTCCAGTTGTATCTAGAAATATCCTTAAATGTTCATCCTCCAATATTAATAATGAACCCCTAATTCTGTGTGCAAGCAATGTTATAATCCTTGGCTCCTCCCCACTTCTTGTGACTTCAGAAGGAGGGGATTTTCCCTATTAAGTCCATCCCAAAATTTGGAGTGAATTTCACTCCTCGTATCATGGCTAGGCATTTTGTTTTGTTTCAGTAACTTTAGATGTGAATGTGCGAGTTTAATAAAACAAGCATCATTGTATTCTGTAGAACAAATGGAACAATTAAAAACTTGTGATAGTCCTGTGCAATTTGTATTGCCAGGGATCATTATTTTTCTATTTATCTTTGTTTTTTCCATTACGTCTCAGGTGATTTTTATACAGGTTACAGAATATTATTTTTCTCAACAAAATTCGAGTTGTTTTAAGTTGGTCAGACCTTTCATTCTAAAGATATGATTTTTCAAATGATTACATTTTGTTTCTTTCCAATGCACACAAATAACCTTTAAATTATAAGTCAAATAAATGTTGATTTCAGCCTGCAGATTTCACTGGAGGTACATGGGAAATTGGCTCCTTCCATGTTACTACTATAGAAAGCTCAAAACCTGTGATTTTAAATATAATATATATGTGGTTTTAAGCCATGGAAGTTTACATGAACACAATAACAAAGTCTCAGCTCATGATCAGGGTCTTATGACTGCATTCCTATAGTTTTCAGTTACTTGTTCGGACATGTTCCATTTCAGGTAAAATAAAATTGAGTAATATTCATAATGGAAAAATACAATGGCACTTTTCTCATAATGCCTCATTTTTACACTACACTTCATATTATTTTGGTTAGGATTGTGAATGTGTAAATTTATAATTGCATTTTCATATGAGTTCACCATTGAAAGGAAAGGATCCAATTTTAAATTACAGGTATATTTTCTACACACATGGCATCCAAATGTTATGAATATACTGAGGAATCAAGTAGTTTTTAACGTTATGGGCTGCAAGAATACGTGTGCTGGGACCCAGGTTACATTATTTAGCAAATACACACTCTCCAGATGCTCATGCATTAGTATTTTTCCACATGTGGCAAATGCTCCAACTTCTATATGCATTTCTCTGTCTGCCCTTACATACAGATCAGGAAATAGTAAACACGATATACTTAATTTTACATTTGTGTCTGAAGGTGAATCAGGGCTATTGCATTTTTACATGTAGAAAGTTTTTAAATATGCAGTTCTCAGCATGTCTTCAGCATTGACAAGCCAATCTCTCAAACTACTTTTCATGGCCTCAGAAGTGTTTGCGGTTTACCTCTGGGGTGCGCACTGAGTTATCTACACATTGCATTTTACAGGGGCACTGTTTTCATCATGACAATGAGCAAGAAGCCCAATCCAACATGAGGCATCATTTTCTGCATGATGCTGCCTCGCTCTATAGAAACATTTTCCGTTGTCAGTTCACTTTATGCACTTATACTTTAGCTCTAAGGTTCCTTGCAGCAGCCTCTGGAATGACTTTTCAAGGCCTCGGAAATGGTTGTGGTTTATCACTAGGGTGCGCAAGCAGTTATTTGAACCTTCCATTTTTCACAGGGACCCTTCGCATTATGGTAACACGCAAGATGTGCAATCCAACAGGAGGCACCATTTTGTGCATGATGCCTCACTCGCTGTAAAGAAACATTTTCTGTTGCCAGTTCACTTCAGGCATTTTTCCTTTAGGTAACATTTCCTTACAGCAGTTATGTGATGGACCATGGCTCACGCCAGGAAACAGCCCTGGCGGGCACTCAAACCGAAATATGCTGTAGGGGGTCTGTAAAATTCATAAAACAAAACTTTGACAAAGCCCACCGGTCAAAGATGACAGGATGACAGACACCCACCCAACCTCTGCCTCACTGTCTTCTCACGTGAGCATCCTACATTGCATGAGAGTTTACTAGAATAGCCTCTGGATGGCCACAGTGAACATTGCACTGTCTCTCCGCCTTTTTACTAATAGCAACAGGCTTGCCATTTTATCAATCACTGAGGCTCAGTGCCCCCCCCTGATCAACAGTGCCCATTGCTCACAAGGGGCTGGGATCTGTCTAATGCAGAAACAAAGCCACCTGCTGAAGGGCCGCTGAAACGACCAGAGGATCCTGCAGTTGTGTGCAAGGGGGCTCCCCTTACCACGTCTAAAGGAGGGTGAGTCCCTGGAGCTTTGGGATACAACTCCCAGCGCAGAGACATAGTTGTGGGACCTCCCATCATGAACGCTTTCTCTATAGAAAGCAGATGTCACAGGGTACAGCTCTGCTCTCTATAGGCAATCATGCTACACCACACTCGCCCCAGTTAACCTATGAAAACCTATGAAGGTGACCCTGGGGTAAAACACATGAATGACTAACGTTAATTCTGCACCTAGCCCAAATGTAAACAGTGTGCGACATTCCCTTTACAGAGAGTATTCCGGCCACTAAGAAACCATGGTCTGGCTGGAGCTAGGTCAGATCCAGATGGCACATACAGATAGGAAGGTTGGGGCCTGGGGGCGTCATCCATTACAGCTTTGGGGAGTTGGGGATTACTCTCGGCTGTCCTTGACAAAACAGAGGGCTCACAGCCTCCCGACTCACATTGCAATATGGTATGTATGTGTGTGTGTGTATGCACTAGGGTTGCCAGATGACTCTATGTCAGGAGGGACACCATGTCCCAGTTCTGAACTATCACTTCTCCATCAATGTTCTACTTGGCTTTATAGTGTTGGGTCAAATCAATTCAATAAAACGGCCTGAAGTAAAACTTAGGTAAAAGCAAAGCCTGGAAGTGGAGTAGGGTGCCCCATTACATGGAGTCGTCTGCCAACTCTAGTACATTTTAAGTTTTCTATAGCATGAACCGACGTGTGAAGCAATGGCGTGCTATGAAACAAAAGAACCACGATAATCAGTGCTCTAAGTGGGAGGAGGACTTGAAAGGGGGTTCAATTAAGGTTGTGTGGGCCACGTGCAGTGGGTGGGCGAAATTTCTTAGCAGTGGAGGACACACACTAGAGATGAGGAGCACTGCTATCAATCCGTTTGGTGCACCCCTTTCCTTTTGTTTCTTAATCACAGACTCCGATCCCCCACTGGCAAGCTGCCTGTGGGGAATCAGAGCCTGCGATTAAGAAACTAAAAGAGAGAGCCATGCACCAGAAGCAACAATAAAACAGTGTGCCATATCTCTCCTTTTGCGTCTTCGGGAGAGGTGCAAAGGCCCTCAGGTCGCCCTTTAACCTCACATAGCCACGTGGTCAAAGGGCTGTCAGCCTGATCGCAGCCCATCATTAAGAAACAAAAGGGAGGTGGGGGCACTGTAATCATAATTGTTGCTGCTCCCATCGCTCAATTTTTCTCATCAGAAGCACCCACGCCCACAGGCAGCCCTTTAACCATATAGCTATGTGAAGTTAAAGGGCTGCATGAGGAGGTTGCCATGTCTAGGGCTAGTCGGGGGAGCCCCGCCAGGGGAGCACTTTTTGGAGACTGCATGGCTGTGCCCCAGCTAGCCCTGGCCCACTTAAAGCCCTGTCGCAAATAGTATACAGTAACATTGACACTTCCTAATATAGACTAATAAGGAAACAGTTAGAGGGATTTGCGGAGCGGAGATAGAGACGATTATAGGCAGGGAAGGAAAGTCAGACAGCGTCTGTTTCCGTGAGCTTCTGATGAAGGCCAGAACTCAAGGCCCTGTTGTCTAGGGCAGGACAGACTTCTAGCTGTCACTTGAGCATGCCAGGAGCCATAGATCCATGTATGAAACTTAAGATGAAGAAAGAGACAAAACCGTTTCGTGATTGTCTTCTCTGAAGGTGTGGGCCGCTGGTGTGAATAATACGTCCCCGAGGTGCCTTTCCGGCACAGAAAGATATACAAGCGCGCTCCTTGGCTCACTGTCAAGGGCAGAGAAGCCTGTCTTTAGTGTCTGTAAGTGATAGTGCCTCGGGGTCACTGAGGATCAAATCAAGGCTGTTTAGGGGTGCAGGAGGAAGTTACCAGCTCTGGGGTGCAAGGCCAGGGCATGGTCAGGGCAGGGGAGGAGTGACGTGATCCGCGTCTGGCGCATTTTACCTCTCGCTGTGAGGTCGGGGATGAAGAATTGAGTCACGTGTTCAGTAACTGAGATGAGGGAACTGCCCAAGAATTGCAGACCTGGGCCTGTGGTTGCGGCTGGAAACAGAGAGCAAGGCTGATCGGTTCTTCTCTTTGCAAAGCAATATTATTCTATTTGATAAGTGGTGTTACGGATTATGCAGCGGGAGGGACAAGGACCACAGCCTGGCAGTGCTACACATACAGCCTTGCCTCATAGTGATAGCAGGATGCCGACAGGCCAACTACAATTTGGCCACCTTTGTTGGCAGGGGGTACAATGGCGGGCTTCAGTCTGGGTGCTCAGATGTGCAGGAAGTACAGAGGATAACTACAATCTGCTTCCATTCGTTGGCAAAAGGTGGTACTGGGTAGATCGGTGAACAGTCTGACTACAATCTGTGCCCGTTGTTTGGCAGGAGGTAGCAGGGCAGGCTTCAGTTTGATTGAGCAGGGAGTACACAGGTTAACAGCAGTCAGAGGCAATCTGTGGGAAGGAGCTGGAGTCTCACGCCACTGTCTGGGGCTCATTGGTTAGCAGACGGGCTCATGTTTAATGGAGCCGTAATTTGAATGCCAGGCGTAAATCCTTGAGTAAGGCTTTTACACCTTGCATTCACTCCACAGCTCATTTTCCATCATTTGTGTTGTGGCGAGGAGGCGTGGAAGGCCAAATGCGTTTCCACCCCTCTCTTCTCCCTGCCAATACAAATGAGCTAACCAGGCATGGGGCAATCTGGCACACATTGAGCAGGGGATGCATGCATGTGCAAGCCGTGATCTGGGAACAGGGGTTGGAGAAGTGATACACAAGCGTGCCTCGCTCAGGAGCACACAGGTGACTAGAAGAGTCACAGCCACGGCATCATTTGTGGCACATGGGGGAGCAGGAATTCCTTAAGGGAGCGTCAATATGGCGCAGATGGATGGTGAGCAGAGGGTAAACCAGCATGTCTCAATCTGAGTCAGACTGATGTGAGCAACTCCGTGTACATGCCTGGTTCAGCCTGAGGCATATTAGTGTCAGTAAGGGGGTATAAGTGCCTGGTTCAGCCTGAGGCATATTGGTGTCAGTAAGGGGGTATAAGTGCCTGGTTCAGCCTGAGGCATATTGGTGTCAGTAAGGTGGTATACATGTGTGGTTCAGCCTGAAGCATGTTGGTGTCAGTAAGGGGGTTAACATGCCTGGTTCAGCCTGAGGCATATTGGTGTCAGTAAAGGGGTATAAAGACCTGGTGCAGCCTGAGGCACATTGGTGTCAGTAAGGGGGTATAACGTGTGGTTCAGCCGGAAGCATGTTGGTGTCAGTAAGGGGGTTAACATGCCTGGCTCAGCCTGAGGCATATTGGTGTCAGTAAAGGGGTATGCTTGCCTGGTTCAGCCTGAGACATATTGGTGTCAGTAAGGGGGTATACGAGCGTGGTTCAATCTGAGGCATATTGGTGTCAGTAAGGGGTTATACGTGCGTGGTTCAGTCTGAGGCATATTGGGGTCAGTAAGGGGTTTTACGTGCGTGGTTCAGTCTGAGGCATATTGGTGTCAGTAAGGGGGGATATGTGCAGGTTCAGCCTGAGGCATATTGGTGTCAGTAAGGGGTTTTACGTGCGTGGTTCAGTCTGAGGCATATTGGTGTCAGTAAGGGGGGATATGTGCAGGTTCAGCCTGAAGCATGTTGGTGTCAGTAAGGGGGTTAACATGCCTGGTTCAGCCTGAGGCATATTGGTGTCAGTAAAGGGGTATAAAGACCTGGTGCAGCCTGAGGCACATTGGTGTCAGTAAGGGGGTATACACGTGTGGTTCAGCCTGAAGCATGTTGGTGTCAGTAAGGGGGTTAACATGCCTGAGGCATATTGGTGTCATTAAGGGGTTATACTTGCGCGGTTCAGCCTGAGGCATATTGGTGTCAGTAAGGGGGTATACATGCCTTGGTCAGCCTGAGCATATTGGTGTCAGTAACAGGGTATACATGCCTGGTTCAGCCTGAGGCATATTGGTGTCTGTAAGGGGGTATACGTGCATGGTTCAGCCTGAGGCATAATGGTGCCAGTAATGGGGTATACGTGCCTGGTTCAGCCTGAGGCATATTGGTGTCAGTAAGAGGTTATACTTGCATGGTTCAGCCTGAGGCATATTGGTGTCAGTAAGGGGGTATACGTGTGTGGTTCAGCCTGAGGCATATTGGTGTCAGTAAGGGGGAATACGCGCGTGGTTCAGCCTGAGGCATATTGGTGTCAGTAAGGGGGTATAGGTACCTGGTTCAGCCTGAGGCATATTGGTGTCAATAAGGGGTTATCCTTGCGTGGTTCAGCCTGAGGCATATTGATGTCAGTAAGGGGGTATACGTGTGTGGTTAAGCCTGAGGCATATTGGAGTCAGTAAGGGGGTATACACACGTGGCTCAGCCTGAGGCATAACTATGAGGCACAAGGGTGGTGAGCAGAAGGTTCACAAATATAACACTTCCGTTTCATGCGCATTCATGAGGAGGAGATACGCAGCTGCGCCTCCACTTGGACCACATCAGTGAACGTTTACTGCACTGGTGTGCCTCAATGTCACGCCATTAAGTGAGTAGTGGTGAGGGGTGTCAGAAGATTTCGATCTCGGAATGTAAGAGAGAGCAAGGTGGGTTCTTGGCCTTATCAAGTTTTCTTCAGAGCCAGTGTCAAACTAGAAATTATATCGTGCCTCCTATTGCTATGAATATATGTATATTGGCCTACGCCAAGCTGCTAACAAGCTGCTTATAAACTACATGTGAATAAACTCGCATTGCAAGGTCCTGACCTTAGAAACCATGTAAACTGTCATTTTGGGTCAAGCCGCCATTTTAGGTTTTCTTGCTCTATAAAGTCACCATGTGAGCTAAAATGGTAGCCTATGTTATTCAGAACAGAACTCGATTGTCATGACCTCTGTACAGCTAATGTATAACTTGCCTGCAGGCCACTTGTTAGGGTCATGAGCTGAGACCTTGTCCTTCTGCTGACCTGTGTGCAATGGATTACCTGTATCACCGAAACTGATCTATAATTGAATGAGAACACCTGCTTAAATACATTGTATAAACTAAGCCCCGCATTGTAATGTTAGGCCTAGAGCACACATTATTACCATTTCTTCTTGTTAATGTATAAACCTAAAATGAACTAGATTTGACCTGGCAAGGGACCCTAGAGCAGTAACTTATTTATGGAATGGTTAACCTGCAGAAAGGCTGGACAACAGGCTGGAGAAATGTATAAAAGCCTGACTGTTCAATGAATATTTGCACTCACTGAGCACACCGAACCACGCCGGAGTTCGCTGTGTTGTACTGAGGGTCGATAGCTATCTGAATTTTGTTCTATTCTTTTGTAACTGGATTCAGTATAAAATAAAGTACTTTGTATGTTCCTTTGTAACCTGTGTTTGGTGTGTTTCCTTTTTGGTTACCCTGCCTCATATTATTTCCTTGTTTTCACAGTTGGCGCCCGGAATAGGGACCCTCAAGATTGATGCCGGATTATTGAAGGTTGACGCACGCTATCGGACCGGGATCGGACGGTGTGACATAACGGGCCCGACTGAACGAGACGCGACACCTCAACAGTGCTGCACGATCCGTTCCCTGGACGATAGCCGTGTGGTCTGAGACGGCATCTTGACGAGGGTCAATTTTTTGAGGTGGGCAGATTTGCCGAAATCACCATACACAAGGTAAAATTCATTAGGTAAGTCCTTTGTAAACCGATCGGTCCTCCTTAGGTTTGGTCAGGTGAGTCGTTACCCGACTCTTAATTCAACCCTGACAATTTGAATTTGGCACATTGTATCTGCAGACACAATTATTGACCAGGTAACATCGAGTATTTGGGACATGCCTGGGAAATTGTCTAGCTGCTTTAGGGCATTATTCCGCAGCGATAGACAATCTTTGGAATTTAGCCGTCCGGCACCACAGGAGGGGTCACCGGCATGTACTATGTACTGTAAGCATGGCATTGGAAGTGTAGTATTTAATAAAATTTGGCACAGACAAACCAGACATGCCTCCGAACTTCAGTGGACAGTCAATGGTAGTTTTGAGATCCCTCGTATTGAATATTTAGACTCAGTCTTGTTAAAAAAGAAGGCCAGACCTGCAGCATTTGATGTTTTGCAAAATTGGAAGAGAGAAGCGTTGCAGCAGCTTAAAAGTAGGGAAAAACATGTGCGCCGTCATAAAACAAATGCTGAAAAGGCGTTGTTATATGATCAGGACAAACAGTCTGAGTCGGTTAGGAATATGGACAGGGCTTTCTCACTCGGTATTCAGAAAATCTATCCTTCTAAAGATCTTCATGTTTCTGATGAGTTTATCGACAAATTGTTAAATGAACGAAGGCCTGGTGCCTCTGCACCACCTCCGTATGTTCCTCTTCCTCCTGCTGTACCTCTTCCTGCTGTTATTCCTGCTCTTCCTGCTCAACCTGTTGTTCCTATTCCTCCGGTTGTTGTTCCTCCACCTGCTCCTCTGCCTCTTCCCATTGCACCAGTAATAGTACCTCCATTGAATTTGCCTGCACCCTCACTCCCAAGTAGTTCTGTACCGCTTGTAGTTGATCAGGGTGCAGGGTCGAGGATTGTTACTCGTAATACTGTTCCTACAGAAAAGAAACAGGATTTGTTTGCATGGGCTAAGCATTGTATGGAGAGAGATGATCGAGCTAATGTTCTTGCCACACTTTCTAATATGGATAATTTTCCTGAGAAAAATGTTTTCATTGAAGGTTTAGGGATTCATTTATGTGTAATGTGGGGTAAATTAAATAATGCAGACCTCCCACAAGGGTTGAGGGACCTGAATACTTTAGCGTTTTCAAGAGACACTGTGGAGAAAGTACATGAGCATGTTGAGAGGATATTTGAGTATAGAAAGGAGTTGGAAAGGTTACGGAATGAGGATGACGAAGAAGAAAGTATGTATGTACAGAAACAATTTCTTCCGTGTCGTAAATCGACATCTGAGGAGGCGCGAATTTGTACAAAAGATGCGATTAGATGGATTTCAGACATATCGATAACTCCAGTTGAGGTATATGACACATACAGTCAATATACACTAGAAATGCAGAGGAAAGTGATACAGGTAATGGTAGAGTACCTGCAGGATGAATGTTTAAAGAGAAAGTTTAGTTGTCCCACAGAGTTATTGAGCATTTATAAGAGAGCTTTTTCACTTGACACTTCTTCAACTGCTTTAGCGCTCGACTTAGCTCTGTTGCTTAGTAAGCGTTCGGAGTTGCCTACATCTCAGTTGCCTATGAGAGAGGTTCCTCCAACATTTGTCCCAAAGGTTGAGATTCCTGCTAATGCTGCAACAGGTACACCTGCTGTGGACATTCCTGCACATTATATATCGCAGTTTGTTCACGTCCCGTTTTCACGACTGGAAGTGAATACTATTAGATAAACTATTCCTGACATTAGGAAAAATCCGACAGGGTTCTATAAAGAGATAGAGTCCGTTTTGCAGTCCTCAGTGTTTACCCTAGGCGACATTGATTTGCTATTCCCTGTACTCCTGCCTGTAGATTTGTGGAAACAAGTTAGAACTATAGACGATGTACCAGGGTTGGGAGATACATGGGCTAACATAGTTAGGCTTGATGGGGAAAGGCCAGCTGGTGAGAGACCACCTCAGGTGATACTAACTTTGCCTGACAGAATCATTGCAAAATTGAAAACTATAATCCCAGAAAAGAGAATTATTTGGGACAAGCTTACGGTTCGAACAGGTATTCTCGGATTTCAGTGGACGAGACTTAGGCACAGAGTCTGGGAAAAGATTATTTGTGGACAAATTTGTACGTGGATTGCTGCCTGACATCCAGTCACAAATTATGTCTTCTGAGAGCGCTTGGCAGGCGAAATCCCAACCAGAAGTACTGCACATGGCTCAGTATTGCGAGAACCGTGTCAATAATGAAAAAGATGGAGCCGAGAAGAGAAAAGGTGATTTGAAGACTAAAGTATTGTTACAGCAAATTGTTAGAGGCCCCAGAGGGGGTAGTTCGCAGATTAGAGGTCAGTATGTTCCACAAGGGAATGTGCCCTTGGGTCCTGTGAATATTAACCAGTGTGCCTATTGTCGCCAGGAGGGCCATTGGCGTGCACAATGCCCCGTCCTTCGACAGAGGTCGAATAACACATTTGGAAATATGGGTAGACGATCCAGAGGTCTCCCGGGTGTAGGGGGCCCGGGTAGAGGCCAGTTTTCGCAGGATCCCCAACAACCTTTTTCACAGGATAATCAGACTTCGAGTGTGGATACTAGAAACATATTTGATCATCCTTCTGCTGCATATCTATCTGAAGAGCTTCCTTTTGATGATATTTTGTTTCGTTAGGATTGCCCGAAGCAGGGTTTGGAACCTACACCTATTCCCATTAATCAGAAAGATCCCTACGTTGAAATGGTAGTGGGAAATAGGAAACATCAATTTTTGATAGACACTCATTCTCGGGTTCCAAACATTCCACTGTCAGTGCAAACCAATGTTTCTGTAGGGTTTTCTGGCACACCAGTTGTTTGTCCGGTTTCTTCACCGGTACCTATTTCTTTGGGTCCATTTACGGCCCACTGTCCATTTCTCTTGACTTCGAATTGTGGAGAGAATTTGCTGGGGTTGAATCTGTTGAAGGAATTAAATGCGGTAATTCATTGTTCTTCTGATGGAGTGCGTTTGACGATTTCACCACAGCAATGTTCTGTTTCGCAATTCTTGACTAGACCTTTGCCGCCAGAATTCAGTAATGTACCAGAGTGTTTGTGGGCAGTTGATGACAATGATGTCGGTGTTTTGCAGATTGAGCCTATTAAAATAGTTTTGAAACATGGAATTAAGCTGCCCCGTATTCCACAGTATAAGATCTCAGTTGAAGGCGAGCGAGCTTTGAAGAGCATTGTTTCCGATTTTGTGCATCGTGGGGTGATTGAGGAGATTGCAGGAGGTTTGTGCAATAGTCCGATTTCACCCGTGTACAAAAAAGGTGATAATGCAATTCCATTTCGTTTTATAATTGATTTACGTGCCATTAATAAAGTCGTCGCTCCGCAATTTCCAATTGTGCCTGATGTGACGACAATATTAACCATGATTCCAGCTACGGCTACTCACTTCAATGTTGTGGACCTAAAGAATGCTTTCTTCAGTATTCCTATACATGAGGATAGTAGATACTTGTTCGCGTTCACCTTAGGTGGACGCTCATTCACATTTACTCGTGCACCTCAAGTTTATACTGAGAGTCCTAGTATTTATAGTAGGGCTTTGAAAGAGCAGCTTGATACCCTTGGATTGCCCCCTACTTGTACGTTGCTTCAATATGTTGATGATTTGCTTTTAGCCGCTGACTCTGAGAGCTCTTGTAAAGAGGGCACTGTGTTGTTGCTCATCCATCTAGCTAAGCATGGTCACAAAGCTTCGCTTAAAAAGTTTCAATATTGTTACCAGGAGGTCGCCTATTTAGGCTATCTCCTGTCAAAGGAGGGAAGAAGATTGACACCTGAAAGAATAAAACACATTTCTGGCATGTCTGTCCCAAATACACAAAAGGAAGTTAGAGCCTTGATAGGTATGGCTTCTTACTGTAGGTTATGGATCCCAAACTTCTCACTAGTGATAAAACCGATGTTGGCCTTGACGAAGAAGGGTATTTCTTCGCCATTGCCATGGAATATGGAGCATCAACATTCATTCGAGTTGCTCAAGACTGCATTATGTTCGGCGCCAGTTTTGGGCACACCGAACTATGAGAAGGCCTTTGTGTTGTTTGTGCATGAATGTGATGGATGTGCTTTGGCTGTATTAACGCAGGAACATGGAGGGAAGAATAGGCCATGCGGTTACTACTCTTCCGCCCTTGATCCTGTTGCATGCGCTTTGCCAAGATGTTTGCGCGCTGTCGCTGCTGCTGCTGCGTCTGTAAAACAGAGTGAGGGAATGGTCCTAGGCCATGATTTAACCCTGATGGTGCCTCACTCTGTAGATATTCTATTGAACAAAACCCAAACGCAACACCTCACTTCTGCACAACTGACAAGATATGAATTAATCTTGTTTGCTCCCCACATTCAAATTAGGAGGTGCTGCGTTCTTAATCCGGCTGAACTCCTACCTTTCCCGCTAAATACTGTTTACGGTGACGAAGAGTCACATGACTGCCTGTATACTACTGAACAAGATACAAAAGGCAGAGTTGATTTGAGGGACACTCCTTTGGATAACCCACAAGGGGAGCTGTTTTGTGATGGCTCCTGCTTCAAGCTACTGGATGGTACATCCACAGCTGCTTATGCAGTCACTACATTGAGTACGGTTGTGGAGACCAAGAGAATTACGCATGACTCTGTGCAGGCCGCAGAGATTATAGCATTGACTCGAGCTTGTGAGCTTTCCGAAGGGCTAACAGTAAACATATATACTGATAGCCAGTATGCCTTTGGGGTGGCTCACCACTTTGGGAGACTTTGGTCAGAGAGAGGGTTTTTAACTTCGCATGGCACCAAGATCCAACATGGCTCCCTGATAGTACAATTGCTTTCAGCGCTTGCGCTCCCTAGTCAGTTAGCAATCATTAAGTGTGCAGCACATCGCAAGATTATAGATGATGTAGGGAAAGGGAATGCTTTCGCTGATCAAATAGCTAGACAAACTGCCTTTGATCTCTCCACGGAGATGTATGTTTCAAGGGAGACTGTAGATGCCTATGCAATGGATGAGGGTGTTGGGTCTGTACGGGATATCCAAGCCGATGCCACATTAGAAGAATCCAAGAGGTGGGCTGAGGGCTTGGGGAAACTCGATGATGATGGGTGTTGGGTGGACATGGTTGAAGGGAAATGGTTGCTTCCTAATGCCTATATAGTAATGATGGTTACCATGGCACACGGTCCCACACATGTGTGCGCTCAACAGATCACGAGAATGTTAGAGAAAGTCTGGGTAAATGATAAGATTTCAAAAATTGCCCAGCATTATGTCCAAAATTGCATGATTTGCCTACAACACAATGTGGGAAAGGGGACAGCAGCTCCAAGAGGTAGCTTTGGGCCTCCTTCTGTCCCGTTTGAAGTGATTCACTTTGACTTTATTGAAATGGAGCGATGTAACAATCTAAAATATGTCCTGTGGTCATTTGCGCCTTTAGTAAGTGGGTTGAGGCTTTCCCTGTTAAAGACGCTACAGCCATGGCCACTGCAAAGACCATGTTAAAGGAATTCTTCCCACGGTTCGGTTTGCCGAGAGTTATCTGGTCGGATAATGGTCCGCATTTTATCGCTGCTGTAATTCTACAGATATGTACGGCATTGCAAATTGACAAACGATTCCATTCGGCCAGACATGCTCAGAGCGCCGGATTAGTGGAAAGACACAATGGTATCATAAAAAACAAGCTTGCTAAGACGTGTGCCGGCACCAAACTAAAATGGCCGGACGCCTTACCGATCGTGTTACTTTCAATGCGGACAACCCCTCAAACTAAGACTGGGCTCTCTCCCTTTGAGGTGGTAATGGGGAGACCTGCTAATATTTGGGGTTTGCCTAAAAGCTGCGCATTGCGCGATGTAGAAAATGTACTTCTCTCCGACTACTGTAACCAGTTAACTAAAAACCTGTATTTCATTTATCACCAGGTATTTTCAGCTTTACCTGTACGGTTCACGGGCCCAGGACACGATATACAGCCTGGAAGTTGGGTCCTAGTGAAGGCCTACGAAAGGTCTTCCTGTCTCGCTCCTCGTTGGAAGGGACCCTACCAGGTGCTGTTGGTCACTCGGACAGCAGTGCGGGTGGCTGGAAAGAAACACTGGATCCACGCGACGCATGTCAAGAAACTTCCTCACCCGACGCCACACGTTACAGAAGAAGCAGAACCCCTCGCTGATGCTACAGTCCCTGATCTTGGAGTAGCAAACAGCGCTGTGAATGCGTCGGAGAATTTCTCTGAGCCTGTGGAGCTTGGGGAACAGTCCATTTCGTCTCCGCACTCTTTTGAAAAATCACTTCCGGAAAATACTGTTTCAAGCTCTGCGACTTCCGTCGCCTCCGATACGTCGCTTCCCTCAGGAAGTGACGACACCTTATTTTCGGACCAAACAATCTTGGGTACCACCAGGTACAACCTTCGACGAAGAAAATAGAACTACGGCACAGGTTTTTCCGTGCATTTGAGAAAGAGAAGTGATCGAAAGTTTTCCTTTGTGTAAGAAAGTTTCTGTTGAACAAAAGGGAAAAAAAGGGATTCTGCTGGCTAGGGTTGGGAAGGACTAAGAAATCGCGCGACCGTAGTGTCGCCAGCAACGAACATCGGGGTCGTCGATTGAGGAACTACAATGCCTGCCACCTCCACTGCTGCTCCCCGCACTGGACTTGTGAATAAGGGGGTGACCAACTTGGACAATGAACAATGTGCCTGGGCCCCAAAAACGTACTGCTGTGTTTTGATAACGATAATTGTTATTTTTGCAATTACTGCTGTAGGACTTTGGTACTTTGAAGAAATCTATCCTCTAAAACCTTTACTTCTGACCGAGATTGTACCGACTGCTTTGACTCCCTCTGTACACATTTACACTCTGTCACCTAGAGACTCCCAACATAGACAAAAGTATCATAATAACACTCTAATGATAGTAATGAATGCAACGCATGCCATTTTTAATAAGAGTAATTGTTGGATTTGCACTCATTTACGGCAACATGGGAACAAGGGACTGGGATGGTATATTCACCCTTTACCTTTAACGACTGCTTGCTATGCCTCTCTTAGAGCACTATTCTTTGCCGTTGGAATGATAGCATCTCAGGGAACTTTGATGGAACTAATTTGAATGATTTCGAGAAACGTGAATTAACTCCCCTGGGATGCTCGCTTTTTGCAAATAGAAGTAAACCTAATGTCGCTTCTATTAGGCCGTCTGAAAAACTGTCTCTTCCTTTTCAAACTTTAATTTCCTTTAAAATGGCTCCGATAGGCAATAAGGACGCTGTGCCTCCTTCTTACTCTATAAATCATAGCCCTGACTCGGTCCCCTTTTGTGTACAAAGAAATGGCATTCGGCCAGTGGGAGATTTTGAAGGTTGTATGAACATTGTAAATTTGACTGGAGAAAACAGGCCTCTGTATGTAGGGGGGCCTGTTTATTTTGTTTGTGGTAGTTTAGCATTTCCCTGGTTGCCCAAGGATTGGCAGGGAACCTGTTATTTAGGAATCCTGTTACCCGGGGTATTTGTAGCTAGTACATTGGAGGTTTCTAAGGCTCGCCCACGGCGGGACAAGAATGGAGATACCCCTGGGCAAGTATTGGGAGATATAGCAAAATCAGTTGTGCCCTTTTGGGGACAAATAACAAACTCTGAGAACATTAGGGGATTAGCAAGGGTACTGGAGAGAACGATCAACCGGACCACGGACATACTCTACAATATGACACTAGAACAAAAAGTAATAAGATTGGTAGCACTCCAAAATCGGATGGCATTAGATGTCATTCTGGCAGAACGAGGTGGAGTATGCAAATTAGTGGGGTCCGCTTGCTGTGTTTTCGTACCAGATTCCTCGCCGACAATTTTTAAGGCAATACAGAATCTGCACATTCTTAGTTCAGAAGTGCATGTTCCCGAGGGAAATTGGGATCTTAGCGCTTGGTTCTGGGACTTCTTGCGGTCTTGGGGTTGGAAAGTGCTTTCAGTCTTGCTGATTATTTTGGGAATTCTGCTATTTCTTTGTTGTTGTATCCAATGTCTACCAAGTATATGTTCAATGCTAGGGGGATGTTGCGCTCAGGCGATAGGTACAATAGGACATAAAGTGTATGCCCCGGATAAGGAGTATGTACTGAAAGAGATCTTAGTAAAAGATCTAATGGCGATAGATATTTCTGACAGCTATTCAGGGTGTATGGACGATGACACATGGAGTTATTTGCAGGGAGATCAGAAGTAGTTTAGCACTTGGCATAGGCCAAAAGGAGGGTTTGTCAAACTAGAAATTATATCGTGCCTCCTATTGCTTTGAATATATGTATATTGGCCTACGCCAAGCTGCTAACAAGCTGCTTATAAACTACATGTGAATAAACTCACATTGCAAGGTCCTGACCTTGGAAACCATGTAAACTGTCATTTTGGGTCAAGTCGCCATTTTAGGTTTTCTTGCTCTATAAAGTCACCATGTGAGCTAAAATGGTAGCCTATGTTATTCAGAACAGAACTCGATTGTCATGACCTCTGTACAGCTAATGTATAACTTGCCTGCAGGCCACTTGTTAGGGTCATGAGCTGAGACCTTGTCCTTCTGCTGACCTGTGTGCAATGGATTACCTGTATCACCGAAACTGATCTATAATTGAATGAGAACACCTGCTTAACTACATTGTATAAACTAAGTCCCGCATTGTAATGTTAGGCCTAGAGCATACATTATTACCATTTCTTCTTGTTAATGTATAAACCTAAGATGAACTAGATTTGACCTGGCAAGGGACCCTAGAGCAGTAACTTATTTATGGAATGGTTAACCTGCAGAAAGGCTGGACAACAGGCTGGAGAAATTTATAAAAGCCTGACTGTTTCAATGAATATTTGCACTCACTGAGCACACTGAACCACGCCGGAGTTCGCTGTGTTGTACTGAGGGTCGATAGCTATCTGAATTTTGTTCTGTTCTTTTGTAACTGGATTCAGTATAAAATAAAGTACTTTGTATGTTCCTTTGTAACCTGTGTTTGGTGTGTTTCCTTTTTGGTTACCCTGCCTCATATTATTTCCTTGTTTTCACACCAGGGGACAGTGCCTACTCACAGCCAGAGGCAGTCAAGACTTTTGCTTCTTTAGCTCGCTGCATTTATTTGTATTTTGTATTATATTTTATTTTATATAGCACCTTATGCCAAAGCACTGTACATAGGATTAAAACAGTACATAAAAGTGAAGTCAATATTTTAAAACACAAAGTATTTCAATAATTGCAAGAAGGCCTCGTTAACCAGATGAAAGAAAATAAGATCGTAGAGAAACCCGAAAGGAAGGGTAAACAGTAAGAGATCGTAGAGAGAGAGGAAGAGCATTCCAATGTATAGGTGCAAGAAGAGAGAGAGAAGGACCAAAAGCGAGATTGGGCACAGGGAGTGGAAGGAACTACAAGACGGAAAGGGGAGGCAGACCGAAGAGGACGCAAAGGAAGATAGAAAGAGACAAGTGAAGAAAGATAGGGAGGGGTAAGACCATAAAGTGCTTTAAACACCAAGGAAAAAAATGTTTATGAAAAGAAAGCTATCCATGTTGAACCATAGAGGAGGAGATAGAGTCAAGAGGAGCCAATTGACCAAGAACATGAATAGAGGAATGAAATATAGATTTGAGCGGAGCTAAGTGGGGGATAGGGAGCCCAAAAAGAGCAGAAGAGCAGTAAAAAAAGTCATGAAATTTGAGCAGACACCAATAACTTTGTGGCTTTGAAAGTCATAAACAAACAGGCTTTCCGGATATTATAGAGCTGAAGACGACAGGAGCGAGCGGTGAGTGAGATGTGATGGGTGAAGGAAAGATCTGAATCAAGAAAAAGACCAAGATTGCACACAACTGATGAAATAGGTAGCTGAGCCGGAGGAAATAAGATAACAGAAGGTAAAGAAGCCAAAGAAGTCGAGTTAGAGGAAAAGAAAATAACCTCAGTTTTAGCAGCGTTAAGAACAAGAAAATGATTGGACATCCATGATTGGGTAGCCAGTAAACAAGCACTAAGTTTGTGATGGATATCATCAGAAAAATGTGGAAATGAAAGAAAGAGCTGTCTGTCATCAGTGTAAAGATGATGCAAGAACCCAAAAGAAGAGATAACCCCGGCTAACGAAGATGTGCAGAGAGAAAAAATAAAAGGACCAAGGACAGAGCCTTGAGGAACACCACAAGTAAGTGAATATGTTTCAGAAGAAACCCCAGCCCAGGAAACTGAAAAAGTTCTCTGAGATATGATTCGAACCAAGATAGAGTGGGACCAGAAAAACCAAAAGAGGAAAGAGCAGACAGCAAGAGTCTGGTCAACAGTATCGAATTCGGCAGACAGATCAAGAAGTATAAGAAGGGAAGACTGTTTAGCATGGTGTGCGGATTGTAAAGAGTCAAGGAAAGAAAGGAGAGCAGTCTCAGTAGAGTATCCTGGGGAGAATCCAGATTGGAAACAAGGAAGAATCGAATTTTGTGAGACAAAAGTGGAAAGTTTAGTGTAGACTACGCGTTTGAGGATTTTAGAGAGGTATGGAAGAAGTGAAATGGGACAGAATTTAGAAGCAGAAGAAACATCAGCAGATGGTTTTTTCAAAATAGGAATAATAGTGGCATGCTTAGATAACAAAGGAAAGGTAGACAAAAGTAGATTAAATGAGCACTTTGCAGCATGCACGTTACAGGGTGGCGCAAAAGGAACCTCTCTCAGGCCTCTTGTGCTATCCAGCATCCTTCTCATCACCTCTTTGCCCTTGAAACTCCTGTTTTGTATAGATTAGCCCTCTGCTGAAAAAGAGTTATTGATAGCTTTTTGATGGACATTCATTGTTTCAGCTCCCCGTTGGCTGTCTGTCCCATGTTCATCTGCAGCTATTCACCCCCTCTTTGCATTCCTTTGTCTATATTATAATTTAAGCATCCCACAGGTGTGTCTGACTGTTTTTCCCAGCTGTAAGCATAGGGGTAACCAAACATCACATTGAAATAAGCCCTGACACATCTTCAGCCAGCCCTGTTGGTGTGCCATCACCCATCCCCCGTTTGCTTATAGTCTACAGACACTATAGCTCTCGAGATGTTTGGACTGCGACTCCCATGACCCCTTACCATTGACTATACTTCGTAGGGCTGATGGGAATTGTATGCAAACACTTCTGGGGAGCCACTGGGTGCCTGTTAGTCCCTCTCTGTGTTGGTGGAAAATGCTCTCACAATTGGCAGCAAACAATCCAGAGGTATGGTATCAAAACATGAATGCACCGAACGGATTTCTCATTGGCGGGAACCCAAAGCTGCCAGGAACAAGAGGTGAGAGAGACCCTGCTGCCTTTGTATTGTGTGTGCCGGGTCTTACTCTGTTGGGAATACAAATGGCTTTGGAAGTAGGTGAACAATTACTGGTTTCCTTTAAGCCCATATTTGCGCTTTTCACGGTTCTAACCTGGGTACAGTGACCAGACGTCCAAACTCTGATTCTGCTCAATATGTCGCCCTGTCGCGATAAGGTTTGGCGAAACAGCCAAATGTCCCGGTTTTGAGAAAGTCGTTGATACTGAATCCTGATAAAATGACTTCTCGAATAAACAGCGAGCATAGGTCAGTCGGGGGTGCGGGAAAGCTGGGCGCGTGAAGCAAAGACAATGCAACGCAAGCATCTCTTCCAGCTGCCAGAAAGACCAATGGCACAAGACACAAAAAAGCACGTGAAAAAGTGGTGATGAGCAGGAGAAGGCATGGGCATCGGATAAAAGCAAGAAGTGTGCGATGAATGCTCAATGCTCCATTTGAGTTCCCACAGAACACCGTTTCATTATCCCTAATATGACCCGGAAGTATGCCAAAGTTACCACAAATGTTGCTGAAATAAAGTCACCTTGATTATATACACCATGCTGGTCTGGTGTATATATTTTAGGGGTCATCCTTTGGTGCCCTTCTTCTATAACTATTGTACAGACTTTACAAAGTTGTCCTGGTTCTTGGTTTGGAAAACCTGGCCACCCTAGGCTTGGAACAGTCCTGGGAAGCAAGCAAAGGTCTCTGAGAGAGCTAACGTTGCCTGAATGGATAGGCCTTCCCGTCCTGGCTGGAGGTGGGTTAGGAGGGAATTGCCCTCACTCTTCCCCTCTCTTACTCGAGCAGGGACGTGCTTATTCCTTGAACACCCTGCCATCTGCAAGCAAAGTGGTCCCTCTGTCCCAAACCAGGCACATATACTGCCCTAGACAAACAAAAAACGCACCATTATCTGTGGGTTAAGTAGGGTTGCCTCTTGACTCCATGTCCGTAGGCATACCCTACTCCACTGCTGGGCTTTGCATTTACCTTAGCTTTACTTCAGTCCATTTTATTCAATTGAGGTGATCCACAACTACATCTCCCAGCAGGCAGTTGATGGAGAAATGAAAGCCCAGTACTGGGACATGGTGTCCCTCCTGACATGGACTCGGGCTGGAACCCTAGTGTTAAGGGAAAACAGGCAGGTTCCTTTTGAATCATTTTTAATTCATGTTACAAGAAACCAGCTTCTGACCTTGCACTCGGCTAGGGTTTATCCTCACAACGTGGTATAGAAAAGTATGAAACCTAAATATATGGTCTGATACAGAAAAGCCTGGTAGGCTTATTTCTCCAGTGACAGGGAGAGACCTTTTTTGTGGCTAAAATGGACATCACCAATAGCAACATATATAGTCACTCCAATAAAGTGACCTGCACTTGAGCCATAACCAGTCAGATTTTTTTTCAGTTCTTGGCAACTCATTGTAGGTTCTTTCCTTTTTACAGATAGACTGAGGTGTTTGGATCTTGGCACGTGGGTAGAAAGATGAGCAGGCATATCAACTGTCAGTTAAACTCTTTCGTTGTATTTTTCTTGTCCCGAAAAATCCTAAATACGTAAAAGAAATAGGAACCTTGGAATCAACCCCTTCCATACGCGGCGCAATGTTATGAACATGGCTTCCAGTTGAGGAGCATAAGAGGTATTCTTTAACATGCCGATTGTATTTCATTGCTCTTCTTCTCCAGGAGTCCCTCACGCCACTCCCTGTGGCCAGATTGAGACTTTTGAAATCCAGTTGCTACACTGGGCCTCATTACGATGTTGGCGGCCGCGGAATGAATGGTGCTGGTAAGGTACCGGCACCGTTCATTCTGGGCTGCCACATTACCGGTTTGCTCGCGGGTGGCGGTATGCAAGTCTGTTCCAGACCAGACGTGCATACCGCCACCCGCGAGCAGACCAGGACGCTAAAAACGGACCCGTTATTAACGGGTCAGTTTTTAGCATCCTTCCCATTCCCATTGTGCCCTATGGCGGCTCAAATGGGAATGGGGATGTACCGGGTCCGGGTCTCAAGAATGGGAAATACCGGGCCCGCTAAAGTCGGCATGGCCCGGTAATTCCCTATTTTTGGGACCCGGTACCCGGTTTGGGGGTAGCCATGCCGGTAAGAACGGCATGGCTACCTCCAAACTCCTAATGAGGCCCATTGTCTTCCATTTTGTTCTCGTGCTTGAAAAAGAAAAGGCAGAAGATTTTTTTTTAATTACAGTTTACAGCTTATTACAAACTTTTACCAATGTCTAAGACAAAAGCCTCCTTTCCTCCCCATCATGCCAAATAATTGACAATTTTTCCAAAACAATTTCTAAAACTTTGTCAGTGCATGAGTCCATCTAGACATCACACCAGCATAGAGAGCCTCCCACAATCGTCCGATAGATGAGTATATAAATACAGCATTCTTAGACTTCCTAACTCCTTACAAAATAAAATGAAATGTTTTAACGACTCTTCATGGCCGTCATATCTAGGTTGAGTCTGCATCTAGGTTGAGCCGCCATGCCATATCTATGTAATGTGGTGTGATTGTGGAGGATGTTCAACCGGAATCGCATAAACAGATCACAATGTTTGTCATTAGGAGACTTTTTCAAAAATGCTGGATTAGAAGAAGCTGTCAAAGTGTTCGTAAGCATCTGGATCTTAGAGTGTGATCTTTTTGATTCCGTCTCCTGCCAGTCACTTGTCCACACAGCTTTCTTCACGAAAGTGGGATTATTATTAAGAGTTTCACTTGAAATTCCCAATTCCAATAGGATATCAAGGCATCTTTTCAACCATAAATCCATAGTCCAGTTGGGTTGACTTCTAGGATCTGTCGCCAGTGACGCAAATTGCGTGGGACAGGGCAATTTGATCTTACTAAAGAGTTGTAAGGTCTTCCAATTTACTCTGCATATAGAGAGAGTATCCCAAGTTCATGGTGGATGATGGCTATTGGAACTGCATTCAGTAGGTGCAGGACAGATCGGCAGTACTTGCCCTCTAATTGGTCCCATGTATCCCAAGAGAAGCTCGGGCAAGATTCAGCTCCGTGCAATAGGCTCGGAATGACTTTTTGATTATAAAAGTAGACAATTGGGAGGAGTGAGAATTTACCATATTTGCGTCCTATTCACTTTGCCTGCGCAATTAGTTGAACTACCTTCTTGTCCACATGTTCCTTCCAAAGTTTTTTCGATTGCACTCACACTAATCATAGATCCAAGATATTTGATGGTGGAAACTGGCTGCAAGCAGTGATCATTTAGAACCTAGATTAGATTTTTAGATTATAGAGAGGTCTTCATCTCCATAATTAATATATCAGATTGTTTAGGGTTGATACATAGGCCATTTACCTCTACGTATTTCTGGTTGGTTTCAACTTTCCGTTGTAGCCCATGGGGCGTTCTGTCCAGTATCACCAGGTCGTCTGCATACAGTAACCACCCAATCATTTGATCATTCAGTTTAGGTGGACAGGAGGGTTATGTTATGTTATTACAATTTATAAAGCGCACAGTCGCCCAAAGGCATCATGGTGCTAAGAAGGAAGCTGCTTGGTCGAGGAGAGATCAATGGAGAAGCGGTAAATTAAAATAGGTAAGTTTTCAAAGCTCTTCTAAAACCAAGGTGGTCCGCAGTGGCTTTAAGTAGCGGGGGGAGGCTGTTCCAGAGTTTGGGTGCGGCAATAGAAAACGCTCTGCCGCCAAGCCTTTCCCGGTTAGCTATAGGAACAATAAGACGTTTAGAGGTAGCAGAACGGAGATTCCGATCTGGAATGTATTGAACAAATTTGGACTGTAAGAATTCGGCCTCCTGAGCGTGAATTGCCCCGGTGGATGATGCAGAGTGACTTGAAATGAATTTGCTGCTTCACCGGAAGCCAGTGGAGTTGGCGTAGCACTGGCGTGATGTGAGCCCCATAGGGACAGCCAGTGGCTAACCTGGCTGCAAGGTTCTGCATACGCTGAAGGCGGTGGATAAGACCGATCGGTTGTGACAAGTACATCGAGTTACAATAGTCCAACAATGAGGGAACTAGCGCAGCCACCACAAGAGGGTGGAGGGCCTCGGGGATCATCGGCATGACCCTCTTAAGGACCCGAATCTGATGATGAGTGGACTGACAAACGGCCGTAAACTGGTTAGCCTTAGACAGAGAGGCGGAGAGGATAACCCCTAGGTTCTTTACTTTACTGACTGGACCAGGTAAGGGGCCAAGAGAGAGGGCCAAAAAGCAGGGGTCCACAGTAGGGAGTTGGCAGGGCATCCTACCAACAATACCTCCGTCTTGTCCCCAAGAGGGTGCCAGATCGATGATATGCTGAATATCTGCAATAAAGAAGTTGAACAGGAAAGCTGCGACCAGGCATCCTTGTTTTAGGCCCTTTGTGGTTATGATGGGATCTGTTAAGAGACCTTCGTGATTGAGTCTAACATGCATTGATGTATCAGTGTATAGATTTTTCGTAGCACTCAAGAGATCCGGCCGGCATCCGGCTACTGCCATCTTTACCCAAAAGTGGTAAAGCACTGGCTACAAGAAAGCAGTGGCCCCAGCATTGATTTAGCAACTCCACAAGGATATAGGATGATGAACAAAGACCATTTAGCAGGTAAAGGGGGTGGAGTTCCGATCATTCGCGGAAGGGAAATCAGGATTTTCAAATCCCAAACCGAATGCCTGGGATGCAAAGCGCTGCTAGCCAAAATAACTCCAACGGCTAACACCTGCATCAATATTTAATTTATAGGTCGCCCACTGACATGCCCTCTTTTAATGAAGATCTTATATCTATACTCAACATACTTAACAGCCCAAACTCTTCGACTATACTCCTAGGAGACTTTAATCGCTGGCAGGGTGATATAAAGGACAAGGAAGCTGCAGAGTTATCTCACAAATGCTGGGCTAACTATGCACAATGATAAACCTACGCATACTGGAGGCCATATTCTGGATTGGGTAGCAACCAGAAAAATCGACATATGCAACTTTAGCACCAACCCACGTATCTGGTCTGACCATTGCAAAATTGAATGCTCTACTGTATTACCGACATCTAAGAAACTGCAACAAAACCCTCCCAAGAAAATCTCTAATAGGAACTGTAATAAAATTAAGGTAGGAGATTTGGAAAGCTGTATGCAAGACATTATGAATGACACATCAGACTCAGATTCCCCAGACAGACTTGCCAAAAGGTATAAAAACAGAGTCTCTAGGTTATTAGATGATTTTGTGCCGATAAAAACTAGAATCATCAGGGACCGTCCTAATCAGCAAAATTGGTTCTCTGAAGACTTAAAAACACTAAAGCAAGGAAAAAGACGAGCAGAGTGCATATGGGCAAAGGACCCCACCACTGAGAATAGAGATACATGAAAACTCTAGAAAGGGACTACAAGAAAAAGAGCCTTGAGGCAAAAAAAAACTTTTCATGACGCTCAAATAGCACAGGCAGGTCACAATACTAAAACACATTTTGAAATGTATAGATCATGGGAGAAACCTAACGCCCTCGTTCAATGCATAAACCCTACATTAGAGGACTGCAAAAAGGTTCAGGAGGCATTTCAAAATAAGGTCATATTGGCTCGAGATAAAATCCAAAAATCATTAGAAACCAAGAAATCTCCATCAAACCAAGTAGACGAAATTAAAATAGAAAGATCTAACAATACATCGACTTTAAGCTTTCTAGCAATAACTGCAGCTGACACATTGACAATGTTAGCTAACATCAGACCCACTGGCTGTATTTTGGGATCCCCTTCCATCCAAGATGAGTCTCAAGCATGCTAACATCTTCGTGCCTTTCCTTACGTGTTTTATAAATGCCGCCTTTTCCCATGTACAAATACACAATAAAGGAAGTTACTGTTACCCCCATTGTTAAAAAGGCTGGGTTCAGTGCTACAGATCCTGACAATCTGCGTCTTATAACAAACACCCCTTTTCTTCTTAAGATACTGGATAAAGCTGCCACCACTCAGCTCCAGGCCCATTTCGAATATGCCTCTGTGTTCCACTACAAACAATCCGGCTTTCGTCAGAACCATGGTACTGAAAGTGCATTACTGGATTTTCAGACTCAAATGCTAAAATGTCTGGATGAGGGTAAAACAGGCCTCCTTGTGTTGTTGGACCTTTCGGCAGAGTTCGATCTTCTTGATCACGCCAAACTCCTAGAGACACCAAGAAGTACAGGAAAATGCTCAAACCAAGCTGTGGAATGGATACGTTCATTCTTATGTGATAGAACATCTAAGGTATGCTGGGGCACCGTGTGCTCTGACCCTATTTCCATCAAATATGGGGTACCACAAGGGGCTTGTATCTCACCTATCTTGTTTAACATTTATATAAGACTCTTGTGCGAGGAACTGGAAAGGATGGGTATCCATTTCACTAATTACGTAGATGACTTCCAGTTAGTCATGGAACTTACAGGCGACCACTCTAAGGACACTTACACACTAAAACACATCCACTCGACTATCCAGGAGTGGATGACTTAAAACTGGATGTGTTTAAATAGTTCTAAAAGAGAACTTATAGTTTTTGGATCAAATCAGGCTTGAAAAAAACTGGGTCAGTCATATACTAGCTTTAGGATTGATACCTGTGACATAAAGGTAGTTGAGAAGGTAAAAACCTTAGGGACAGTTTTTGAGGCTTCTCTTAATATGGGCACACACGTTGACAACGTGACAAAAAATGCAGAGTATCATCTCAGAGTACTAAGGCATGTAAACCCTCTGGTATCTCGCAATAACTGTGAAACTTTAGTCTGAGCCATTATTATGCCCAGACTAGACTACTGCAATGCCCTTATGGGTGGAGCAAGCAAGGGGAACATCCAAAAGTTACAGATAACTCACAATGATGCAGTAAGAATAATCTACAACAAAACTAAGAGGGACCATGTTTTGCATCACCACAGGGAGCTTTACTGGTTAAATGTCGGGAAGGGAATCTTATTCAAGACACTGGCTCTTACGCATAAGTGTGTATGGAGACACCCCACAATATCTGAAACAAACATTGAGGAAATATTCTCCCAACAGGCTTTTGCGATCCAGTACCACACACTGACTATACCTCATGCTGAAAGAGCCAGAGGATCAGGAAGATCCTTCCCCAGTAATGCAGCCAGCAACTGGAATACACTGCCGGTATCTATGCGTGCAGAAGTAAACTATACTGCGCTCAGGAAAAATCTGAAAACCTATTTATTCGAATGAATTTACCCATGACCATGAAAGTTTATGTTGTTCTGTTTTGCGTCCTGATGCCTGCGGGCTATGGCGCAGTATAGATAAATACATAAAATTAAAAAAAGGTGGTTCTTCGCAACACTATAAAAATCACATTCGAGGTCTATACATGCCATATAGATTTTATAATCTCCTCGAAGGGTCTTCATTTTCAATAAGCTCAGGAGGAACAAATTGAGGTTACATCCCACACCCTTGACAAATCCAGTTTGTCTGCTATCCAGGACTCCAGTTCTTGAGGTCATTCATTTAGTTGTCTTAGCAGCACGGATGCAAAAATCTTCCCCAGGACGTCCAATAGGCAATCAACTTATAAGTTGCAGGATTCATGCGGTCTCCCTTCTTAAATATTGGGATGATGACACTCTTTTTAGAGGAGTCCGGCACTTTCCCTTGTAGGGCAATCCTTTCAAATAACATACTACTAAATTGCGCCCCTATCTCAGGGGCTGCTCTTGCTCTTAAGGTGACATTAGTAAGCCGATCCGGACCAGGAGTCCTGGATTCCCTCACATTTCTTATCATTGTTAAGATTTCATGTTCGTCGAAGGTGAGATTCCATGGTGTGATGGGCCTCACGGATTGCCTGGGTGCTTCTTCAGCATTTTTGTTGCATAGAGATGTAAAGTATACCACCCATGTCTGTTCCGGTTTAGGATTTCAAAGAGGTCTGCTAGTAGATAAGCTTCTTCTGTTCAGTTATTGCCACACATTTCTGCTGTTCTTTTCACCCAACGCATTCATCATCCTTTCCGCGTCATTCTGGAGCTTTGGGCCTTGTGGGCCCGTACCCAGTTTTGATATTTTTGTCTTCTTTTTCTTTATCACAAATGGAGCATGCCGCAGATCTATCACTTCCTTGTGCATGATACACCTTTGGTCAACCAGCTGTTCGTCGTGACTGTGCATTGGGAGAGAGATAGAGTTTGTTCCCTTTTTATTTGAACTCTTAAAAGCAGCTAGTACTTGTGTGTAATTAGTACTTGTATCCTCGCTTTGTAACCAAATCTTTAATTTTTCCGGCAGTTTATTTGGATCATACAAGTTCAAATGAACTCAAGTAGAAATGTGATCAGCTTCGATCGAATGGGGCCAGATTTTTCCTACTTTGCTGTCACACATCAGACATGTTAGAATAATGGGCTCATGATCACTGGCCGTAGATGGTATCACCTTCATGGATGTTACTTGACCTAGTAGATTAGGGGAGACATAAAAATAGTCCAATGTAGCTTTGGAGGGTCAATTTTTCCAGGTGTTTGGACCTGGGAAGTCTCCCTGAATGTTTCCATTTAGCATGTGAAAATGTCTCACATCCAATGCCTTTATCCATTGTTTAAGGCAAGGATGTTTCTTAGCTGTTCTCGATGAGTTATTATAAGCTAAACAATCTATATTTAGGTCTCCACAGAGAATGAACATCGGTTCTTGGTAGAGTATGTAGATGTCATCTATCTGATTCGTGCCAACATCCAAGAAGTCACTGCAAGTGGCGTTGCCAGGGTTCCAATATAAATTAAACAACACAAGACGTTTACATAGGCCTCTCTTTCTACACGACCTAAGTTTCATAATCAAGATCTGAATAAAGGGGTTTGGTTGAATTACTTTCACACCTTAAATATTTGGATAACTTTACACATAGATACTTAAACCAGCACATGGTCTTCCGCCAGGCCCTTCCAGGGCTTTGTTATATGTTGTGAAGCCGTCTAAGAAAGGGGTCTCCACCACCCATGATTCTTGAAGACATAAGATTTTAACCGAAGTTAGTAAAAGTGGTAGGCCCTGCTTAAGATGTTGAAAGCCTTGCGTGTTCCAAGAGCCGATTGGCAGCCAATTCTGATCGTAGTTATCAGGGATTCCAGTTGAATCTGCTTTTTCATTGTTGGAATCTTGCATGATTTGTGTTTCATTTCTATTAATTGTGATTTTGAGTGTCCTAGCATCTCTTGGGACCTTGAAAATGTCCCCTCTAATCGAAGGGTCAGTGTCTAGTTTTGGTACTGGAAGCTCTACACTTCCGTCTGTTTCTGTAAGAGGTTTATGTTTGAGTAGTGGCTGGGTCAACCTCCCAGAGCCTATCTCTCATGAATTTTGTTCATGACATTTAGCGTCAAAACCTAGTGATCGAAGATCATCACAGGTTTCCATTAGTAATGTAGCCAAAACAGCTGATGCCTATCGTTTTCTTCTCCATTGAAAAAGGCAACAATTTTGATGTTGCTAGATTGGATGACTCTCAGCTTTGGGATATGATGTTACAGACACATGATGTTATGTTGGTTAAGAATGAGGTGTCATCCGTTCGTAGGACACATTCTAAGATCACTACATTTGCTATCGAGGGTGATGGTGCATGTGCTCTTGAGGTTGTCTTGCTCGAAGTATCTCTCCCATTACTTTTGAGATTATGGATTTCAAAATGGACTCTTTTTTTATATCCAGCAGGTACAGAATTTCTAATCATCTTGGCAAGCAAGACGGCGGTTTGATCACTTTGCCACTATTTTGGTTTACGTTTTTGTTCTAACATTAAAAACGGTAAAGATGATGGAGGTAGGTCATCCTCTTGTTCTTCTAACAAGGATGTTGCAACTTCATAGAGATCACAGTCACTAGCTACGTCGACTTGTTCTTCTTTGTATGTGGGCACTTCCACCAGGAGATCATCAAGAGGTTCATAATCACTAGTAACTAGTTCATTCTCAACTGTTTTCTCGCATTGCGATGCTTCATTGATATGATGTGTCTTACATGTTTTTTTCCTCAGATGTTCCTGGGACTTCTTGCAGCTCCAGATCCTGTTGCTTTGGATCCGATGGTAATTTTAAGTTTTTCACCAAGCTTCTTGTACTTGTCGTCTTATTGTTGTTCCTAGGGAGTGGCAAGTTTTTAGATTTTTTGTTTTGAGGTAATAATTTAACTAGTTTCTTTCCACTCAACCCCAGATCTTTCTGTTTAGTTGTAAATATATGGTAGGTTGAGGCAATGTCTACCTGTCAAATTCCATTAGAACCATTTCACTTTTGGAAACTTTACTTTCAGATTCTCTTCTTGGAGGTTGCATGATGTCCAGCTCGCATGCATCAGGTTGTCTGGATTGGCTAGGGAACTCTTTGTTGATGGCGTCGAGAGCACTTTCCCTTTCCTCAAGTGTAGACGGGGAAATACGTAGGGCATCAGTTTGTGTGAGCTCAGCTACTGTGCCTTGCCTTCCGTCTTTAAGCGTCTGTTTATCGGTTCTCAGTTCTTCCACAATTTCAACGATTGATTTTAGCATCGCCCCATCCACTTCTTTATCTTTGATTCATTTTTCTCTGGCTGCTTCTATAAAGGATTCTATGAGAATCAACTTAGAGTTCATTAGAGCAGTCGAGGTCACCTGATCTCTCTGAGTCTCCAATAGAGTCTCATATAGTTTCAGATAAGGACCCTGTGTGAAAGTAACTGCTGAGATGATCTTTGCCTGAAGTTGTGCAATCTGTATAGGGCTTCTTAGTTTATGATGCTTTTTCTTGTTGCAGCCATGCTTTTCGGGTTCCATCTTCTTGCTGCCCTTTGTTCCTCTCGTGCATCAAGATCAGAATCTGAGTCTGTATTGGAACTTATTGATTCTGATGTAGAGGGAGGCACATCAATGTTTTGTCCATAATTCTTACTTATCACTGGAATAGTCACAGTTGGACGGTGAATGGAAATCTGTTTTCTGTAGCCCAAATCATCTCTGGGGAGGTCTTCTTTTCTTAATTCAGGCTCTTCAAGAGGTGTCAATTGTGACATGTCTGGGGGGTTTCCACTATTTCAAATGTCCTTCTCCGGGTCAGCAAGCAATACCAGGGGGCCTTTAGTTGTGGCAACTAATGCAGAGCTGTCAGCCAGATCACTTAAAGTTTTTGACAGCAGGGCTTCCTTGTGTCATGGATCTCTCTCTATTAGTGCCCCCTCAGCTTCTAACATTAGTACATGATGATCCTTTATTAGGTCGTTGAGATTTGGTTCAACTTGATTTAAATGAGTCTTTGCAGTCATTGGAGTAGACTTTGTTGGATCTATATTAATATATCCATTCAAGTGGGTTGGCCAAAGTTTCACAAGGGGTTCAGTTGGTGCATCGCTCTGATCTATATGTTGATAGATCAATTTGCTTCCTTCCAAGAGCTGCACGGTGGTTTCACTATATGATTCCATCGTATGCTTAGCGAGTTAGACATTGACTTGCTTCTTTTTGTTAGAAGTGGCTTCTGCAGGTGCTCAAGAGCACTTGTAGCATTCTTATTATTGGTTGAGACTTGAGTCAGTTTGAGGGATGTTTGTTGGCTTTTTTGAAGTGGTGGGTCACTTTTAGCTATCCCCTCCTGATCCTGTCATGGGGTACATTGTTGTGTTCACGTTTGTTTTTTTTTTAGGAGAGCTTATCACAGGAACTGTTGAGAAATTGGAGTTATTAGTTCTGAGAAAGACCTCGTCAATAAGTGATAATGCGTCAGAACTCAGTGGAGCCCGCACTACGATCTGGGGTACACCAATAGGTGTGTGTTCTTCTTCAGGATGTTACTCTGTATTTACATGTGCATCCAGAACTGCATGGTTGGGGAAGGATGGTATTTTTGATTCCGCTTTCAGTATTTGTGCTTTTTTACGGGAGCTGAGATAAAGGAATGCTGGCTTGTTGTAGGCATGCAGTGCTCTGCGTGCTCACAGCACGGGTATTTATTAGAGTCAGTTCCTTCGCACCTGGAGTAAGAAGTCCCACACAGTCTCAGGTGGGTCTTGTGTGTTCAGAGTCCAAAGAAAAAATTAAGTTAAATAGGCAAGGGCCTTCTTTAGATGGGTTGGCTCGCACCTCCACCTACATCTTCAAAATGGCAATGTCTGTCGCTGTGTGTCACTGTGCATCAAACAGTTGGTTCACAAGCAACCTGTATCGCTGTTAAATTGCTAGCGTATTTATGCAACACAGCATAGAGAATTTAATAGAAGCCAGATTAATACTCACTGCGTTATGTAACCACGGTCTCCACAGAAGTCTGCACTCGCCGAGCCCTTCGCCCCACGGACTGCAGACTGCAATCCACTTGACACCCACTTTGCAGCCTGTTAAGATTGATTTCTGAACTCTGACCTGGTGGGCAGATGTTCAGAAGGCCAGCCTAGTTTCTTGGAACAGGGTAATCTTCTGGATTAGCCAGACCAATCAAGGTAGCATTGGCAGTGGTTAAGACTAGGTCTCAGGAGGAGTGAGGGTCACTGAAAGACCTTAATGAGCACACAGAGTAAAGGACACTACAAATCACTACCAGTCAGGTGTATATTAAAAATACATGTACTTTTATTCAAGGCCTTTGTAGTTCAACACAAAGCAATTATCAGTAGTAATACATCAAACCAATACAACACTACTATAAAACATATATACAATACCAAGTGGCCTGAAGGCTTAGTGCACAGAATGGGCCCACACCAAAACCTAAGAAGAAATGGAGCAAGCAGTGCAAATAGACTTTAGGCAGGTCCATATCAATCAATCCCTAACTGAGAGGCAGTCCAGTCCCTACGAAGAGTAGAGCCTAACGCTCAAAAGTACTTTCAAGTGCTGGTGCACGCGACAGCACAGAAGGGTGAAAACGGGATCTCTCGCAGGGGTTGTAGCAGCTCAGGATGGTGGATGAGGTGATGCAGAACAGGCTCCCACTATTCGTGGTGGGTCTCCCTAAAAGGGCAGATCAGGTTCCAGGAGTGGGGAATGGAGCGGTAGCTCAGGCTACCTGTGGAAAAGTGAGTGGCCCTCAGTGGACACGCATGCGTAAAAATGGATGGATGTGATAGGGGCCACCAGTAAGGGTTGCAAGTAGTCACCGACCCCTGGCACACTTTGGACCAAACTTTGGCAGTTGAGTACACTTTGGTTCAGGTCCAACTGCGGCAGTTGTACGGCTCTGTGGCTTTCAGCGACAAAGCTACTGCAATGATTCCCTGGTGGGACAGTGGTGATTTCTCCACTCCTGGTGAAGGGATCAGGCCAGTTTCACTGTAGCAGGCTTCAGGGCATAGAGGGGTACCGCAGCTACGCACCTGTGAAGTTTGTCACCACGACTGGGCGGTTGGGGCACTCTCTCTTTATTCCAGACCTGAGAATGACAAGTGTATGAAATTTGGTGTGAGAGTGCTGTGAACACAGAGCTTGCAATGTACCAAGTTTTAAGGGTCTCCTCAAAATGGCAGTGGTTTCAGCGCAAAGGTCCTGCGCAAGCTGGTCAGCCCACTGGTTGGCCCAGGGACACTTCCGAATAGGCTTACTTGCAGGTTTAGATGAAGGTGTCGTGAATGCGGTTTGCATGGCAAGAAAGGGTTAAAAATAACCAAAAAGATAAGATGCCACCAGCCCTGTCCAAGGCACATCTGCACTTCTCCTAAAAAATCCTTTGAGGGCGTCTAGTGCCTTTGGAAACGAAAGGAAGACCCAAGCGCACTGTACTGTAAGGTACACTGTTCACTTGTAACATGTTGCAGAAAAGTTGCAACATTGGAAAGGACTAAGGGAAACAAAGTCTCCCAGTACTGACTGTCTTTAAGGGCATGTCAGTTTCCCCATAATAAAGTGAGCGAAAGCCCAGTGGAGTGCAGTTGAAGGCTGTGCTTCACTGGCAAAAGTCAGACTGTGGTGTTTAAACAGCAGCAAAACGTTGGGGGAACAACTGGAGGGAAAATTACATATAAATGGGAAACTTTCCTAACACTTGACACCCCAGATGGGACGTGAACCCATAATCCCTGGCAGGGGATCCATTTCCATCTCCAGCAACCATGGAAATGGAAGAGGGCCTTTGTACGGAGCTCTGCTTTCTACAGCCATGGCGGCCATCTTTTCACAGTATTTCTTTTTTGAAAATCAAGTTTATTAGCATTTTTAATCATATAACGTCAAATCACGTGAAAATCCACAATACCACCTCCAATACGCAAATTCCCCCCTGCCCCCCCAAGCCATGCCTTCTCAATCAATAGTTCACTTCCTAGTTTGGACTTTGCATTGTTACTATTATGTTAGGTCAAGGCCAGGTCTCATGGCACCTCCGTATTCCAAAAGGGTCTCTCACCTTCCGATTCTCTCAACGTGGATGAGTCTTGTTGACACAATTTCTCCTTTTCCAAAGCCCCCACTCCCCCCAGACCCCCAACTCTCCTAATGTTCAACCATTGCAGTCCGGCCGCCCATATTTCTCAAAGAAGGGAAGCCAGACAGTCTCAATGTTGACCCTGGATTCCGCTGTAAGATTAGTGAGGTATTCAATGTCGTAAATAGCTCAGACCTTTGTCACCCATTGCTTCTCCACCGGGAGGCGCGGGGTTCTCCACTGCTGGACCAGATAGCACCTTGCCGCCACAAGAATGATGTCAAGCATGTGCCCCCGTTATCCCCACCTTTTTCACCAAATCTTACTCCAAAGAGAAGGAGCTATGGCAAGAGGCCCCTTCGAATTCCATCCACTCCCTCAATCCAGGTAAGGACCTCCGCACCTTCGAGCAGCTCCACCACATGTGCACATAGTCACCGCCTCCTGTCGACACTTCCAGCAACGTACGTCATGGGTCCCTTTCATTCATGTTACCAACGTCGTGGGGTAATGCCACTGATAGAGAAGCTTGAGGGCCTGATGCCTATATTGAGGAGACCTTGTGGACTGGTGGGCCCGTCTACACATTCTGAACCACAACTCATCCTCTATAACCACACCTAGGTCATGCTCCCACTTGGCTCTCAATGTTGGGGGCTCTCTTGGGGCTGCCAACAGTATTCATTTATACAGTTGCGCTATACGTCCTCTGGACCCAACTGTATTATTAAACATTTCTCGAAGTCTGTCAGATCCCTCTTGAGGTTTATCCCCCATCTCTCCTCCGTCAGGGCCCCTTTTAGCTGTAGGAAATGAAAGGACGACAATCCCCTCAGGGCCAAGGCCTCCTCCAAGTCGTCCAGGGACATATACGGAACCCCCACCCAAAGTTGACCAGCCCTACATAATACAGCCTTGTACCACAATTGACATGTCTGAGGATCAACTATCCAATTTCGGAGTGGTGGGCCCAAATACAACTCAGAGGAGAGGTCCAGGTTGTGAGCCATCTGTTGTCCCCCCTCCCTCCAGAGTGACCAGAGTACCTCGAGGACTGGGTGATGAAACACCCTGCTGGGAATGCATGTCCTGGGGACCCACAGCCACTCATTCAGCGGCACCGGCCCCAGCACCCCGTTATCCATTGCAACCCACTGTTTCCTGGAGGCTGGTGTGAAATGATCCACTAGGACTCGCAACTGGGTTGCCTTGTAATAAATTGCCAAATCTGGGTACTCCACTCCCCCCTCATCCTTAGGTCGGGTTAATATATCATAGGCAATTCTATGTTTCTTTCCTGCCCAAAGGAACCGCAACAGGACACGCTTCACCTCAAGCAAGAACGACCTAGGGGCAATCACTGATCTGAAATAGGAATAGAAACTTGGGCAATACCACCATCTTAATCAGATTAAGCCTCGCCATCCATGGCAGCCCCAGTCCCCTCCATCTCTCTAAGATGTCCCAAAACTCTGGTCAGCTGGATCCCCAAGTACCAGAACCTCTCTGCCTGAGTCTTGAAAGGGAACCCGCTATATAGTTCCTCTCCTCCTCTGGGAGATTTCCAATCGGGAATGCCACAGACTTGCTCAAGTTAACCTTAAATCCAGATACCTTCCCATATTCTTCCAGGCTTTTCAGGACATGGGGAACAGAACAAGAGGGGTCTGAGACTTAAAGCAATGCGTCATCTGCAAATAGGCTCAGCTTGCAACATGTCTGACCCACCTCCACCCCTCTGATATCCCTATTATTCCAAACCATGATCGCCCAGGGTTTCATCACTGGCAGATAAATCCAAGGTGACAGAGGGCAAGCCTGCAGCATGCCTCTCCTCAAAGGAAAAGGCCTCGACTCAGTCCCATTAACAGTGACTCTGGCCATAGGCTCCGAATACAAAGCCGCAAGCCATCCACTCTATCTTGTACCCATTCAGAGAGATGCAAGGACCTCCTCCATAAATAACCAGCTCACCTGGTCGAATGGCTTTTCAGCATCAAGAGATAGAAAAAGCGCTCCTTTATCTAGCACTGACCAAGAGCTCATAATAAGTAGTGTCTTAGACATGCTGTCCACTCCCTGTCTGTTTTGGACTAAGCCCACCTGATCAGCATGGACCAGGTGAGGGAGGCACAATTCCGAACGCGATGTCATGATTCTACCAAAGATCTTGGCGTCCAAGTTAAAGAGGGAATAGGCCTATATGAGGCACACTCCGTCAAGTCCTTCCCTTCTTTCAGTATTACAGCTATAAACTCTTGCAAGAAGGTCGGGGGAATCGTGTCTCTTCCCACTATTGTGTTATAGAACTTGGCTATGGGGTTTGGCCAGTAAGGATTGATGTTGTTTATAGAAGCCGGCAGTTAAGACATCATCCCCTGGGGCCTTCCCCAACCGGAGTCCCTTGATGGCATCAGCAATCTCCTCTCCATGGCCTCCCTTTCCACCCTCTGCAACTTGGGGAGGTCGCAGTTGCCAGATATTGCCAAGCATTCTCTATTGTCTCATTGGCGGGTCTCGAGTACAGTTCCCTATAATAGTTTGCAAAGCACTCCGCTATGTCTTTCCCTCCCCTGGAGATTTGCCCCTCGCTTAACCGAATACCAGCCACCTTCCGTTCAACTCTACAGCCCCTAGCCTTTCGCGCCCAGAGGATCCCCACAACGTCACCCTTCTCATAATACTTCTGGCGAGTGTACTTAAATTTTTTGAGGACTTCCCCAATCAGGACCTTATGCAATTCCTGCCTCTTCTCTCTCATAGTGCTGATTAAGGTCCCCCTGTCAGCACCCCCCTGAGTGAGTTGCCTATGCAATTCCCTCAGCTCCTCTCAAATCATCGCCTCAGTTGACGCCCTCTCCCTTTTCCTGCGAGCCCCCTCTGCTATTAGTAGACCTCGAAACGTGGCTTTTGTGGCCTCCAAAACCATTTTCATGGCCGTCACTCCAGTGTCATTGGTCTTGAAATATGCCCTCACCTCTTCAGCCATGAATTCCCTGAACACTGGGTCCCTAAGCAACGTGTCGTTGCACCTCCACCTATAGGTTCAATGCGGCTGGGGGAGGCGCCGCGCCCCTGAGACCAACTCGTGGTCTCACCATGTAATAGCGTCTACTCTTGAGACGCCTATCTCCTCCTCCTGTTCCCTGGGGACCAACAAGAAATCAATTCTCGAATACGATTGATGGGGGTGGGGGTGAGAAAAAGGTGTAACCCCCAGCTGCCGGGTTTGTTCTACACCAAACATCTACCCAAAAATAATCCTGTAATAGGTCCCGGAATGCCAAGCTATCACTCGATGGATTCCTGTGGTTCAGCCGACCACCAATCGAGTCGAGGGTCTAGCATAAGGTTAAAATCCCCCCAAGGATCAGCGCCCCTTTCGCCCACTCGTCCAACTTCTGAAACACCTGCCTCAAAAATGTCCCTTGTCCAACATTAGGGGCATAGAGGATGGCAATGGTAAATCAAGTCCCCTCCCTAGTGCCTTTTATGGCCAAGAATCTCCCTCCAAAACCCCTCCTGGTTTCCATTCCTTCCAGAGCATACGATTTCCCCAACATAATCCCCACCCCCTCCCTCCTGGATGTCTTATAGGAGGTCAAGAAATTCCCAGCATTTTCCTTTCCCTTAATCGTGATTCCTCTACCTTCTGATAGTGAGTCTCCTGTAGGAGGAGTATCTGCAGCTTCTGATTTCAGAACATATAACTCGTGAGTGACCTCTTATTCTTTGAGTTTAGGACCTTTACTTTCAGGGTGCCAACTCGCACCTCAGCCATAGCCTTTACTAACCTTTCTCTTTACGTACCTCACCCATTCAACCAGGTACTTGGGCCTCCTCACCTCTGGGCAGCATGGCTTACACTGCACTTCACTCCACTTCCCTCCTCCCCCCATTCACCTCACCTCTCCTCCTAAGCCCCCCTCCCTCCCTCTCCCCGTTCTTAAATTGAGGCATCCGCTCCCACCTCTGAAACATATCGGAGATGATCGACGAACCAACAGGGTATCTCCCTCCACCCTGAGCACTCTATCCAACAACTTCAACTTGCTTAACATTTTAAACTGTGAACCCTTCTCCCTTAACATCCCTCATTTCCCTAAAAGTGTGACTTCTCCCTCCTCAGAGAAGCCCTGGGGGTGACGTCCCTCAAGGAACTGGCCACAGCAGACCAACAGAACACCTACGGCTCAGGTAGTCGTCCCTCCCCCACTCCAGTCCACCTGAACCATCGAAAAGAAAAAACCTGTTCCAACATTAACACTCCCCCAGGGTTTCCCATCCCAAAGGCCCATGAACTCTTATATCAATAAACAAGCAAGACTCTCATCTTTTGCCCCCTCATGAAGGTCCCCCCCTTGATGGGGGAGTGTTCCGCTTCTGGTACTAAGAGCCACTCTTGCCTCTTCTTTTCCCTCGCATCGCATCAAGCCCTCTGGGTCCCCTAGCCGGGGTTGGATCTCGTCCACTCTGTTCCGCTGAAGGCCCGCCACTGGAGCCAACCAGTTCCTCCGTAACCCTTTGAATCTCCTTATCTGCCACCATGTGGTATCTTTCCCCCTCCCACTCAAATTGCAAGGAGAACGGGTACCCCCAGCGGTATCTCGCTCCCTTCTCCTTTAACCATCTGGTGAGGGCTCCACACTTCCTTCATCGGCACAGCGTGTAGGCGCAGAGGTCTTGGAAGATTGATATAGCAGAGTCTCCGTAGTTTATCACCTTGATCCGTTTTGCTCTCTGGAGGATCTTCATTCTATCGCTGTAGTAATGCATACGTGCAAGGACCGTCCTCGGGCCCTTTGCCCCTCCGTCTGCCCTATGGACTCTGTCGATTACTAGTTTGTCATCATTGTCCACACTGAGGGTGAGTTTAAATATGTCCTGCACTTTGCCTTCCAGGCCCTCTGGTGTCTCTCCATCCGCCTCGACCAGTCCGAAAATCCGGAGGTTATTTCACTGCTCTCAATTTTCAATTTCATCTAGCTTGAGGCAGAGTTCTTCTTGCGCCACTCGAACTCAAGAAAACGGGCCTCCATTTGTGTTTCTAGGAGGCGTGTGGAGATCTGGTTTGCCTCCACCCCCTCCACACTTTGGCGGAGAGGTCGGTGATCTTGGCCCCCATGTCAGTTCTCATACCTCTAATTTCCTCAAGGATGATCTGCATGTTCGATTTGATGGATGACAGGTTGCCGGGAGCTGAGTGAGCGGCCCCTTCCTCCATCCCTTCGTCCTCAGCACAGAACTGGAAGCGTGCCAGAGACTCTCTCCAGCTCATACAGGGTCTGCTCACCACTTCACTTTGTTCCAAAGGGGCTCAGGGCACTAGCTCGCTTGATCATCCGATCAGTCATAGTGTCCGGGGCTCAGGCTCGTGGTATGTGGGGCCTCCCTGTTGCTCCAGGCAGCCTTGAGTCTATTTCTCCAGTGTGCGTCTAGGCATCTAGATAGCCTCTACAGGGGGTCAGGATGGTAGTCCACACCACCCTCTGGCTTTCAATCAACGGGGGAAATGTCAAGATCACAGCAGGGTCCTCGTCTGAACCCTTCGGGGATCAGCTGTTGCCCCCTTGTTTCGTTCCAGGCCCCCCTTCAGGGGGTGTGCAGGGGCTCCCAAACCGTATCTACTATCATGATCCCCCCCCTCCTCCCTTCCTATCTGCCCTGGAGCGCCTGTTGGGGGAAGGGTGTTATATCCCAGCTCCTTAAACATTTCCCCAATGCGGCTCTGCTGCACAGTTAAAGGTGGCCCCCGGAGGGCATCAAGTGAGGTCTGGCGGTGCCAAGCGCTTTCTGGGCCTCTCATCCTTGCCCCTGCCACCTGCTTCAGATCTCCAAAGATCTGCGCCTCCTTTCTCAACAAGTGGCGGTTGTCCCTGCCCAAGTTGGCTCCCTAGTCGGGCCCTTAGATAGCCCACTCCTACTCACCTTTTGCTCCGGGGAAAATCAGTATCACACGAGGTGGGGGCGGGGGGCGCCAGGGCGCCAGCCCTTAACTATCGGCCTTTCGCCGTCCGGGCAGGTCTTCAGGTCGTAGGAGCTCGATCCCCTGTTTCACCAATGGGTCGAGTACCCAAATATTGCAGGTTGCAGGCAGGTTAATGCCGCTTCACACAATAACACTTCTTAGTGGTCAGGGCTGAGACGGAGCTCTGAGCTCCGGCAGCCATCTTGCCTGCACCCTCTGTTGGCCCTGCACAGTATTTTCATTCAATGAATAGGAGCCCACACTCGTCCTGTTCTTTGAATGTATTTTTTTATTTTTTTTACCACCATGGGTTAGCGCTTTAGTAACTCGGGTTAATAGTGTTAGTAACCATTCCATTGTCTATACCGGGGGTAATGGCCCGGCGCCCTCGTTAAACACCCTTGCTTCTCTCGCACCTTTTACTCAGGCTGCCGGGCCATTAAACCTGGTATTTCCCGTGGGTTACTAACGCTATATTATGACTTCTTCCGAAAGGTTAACAGTCGCAAATATATGACATGGGAACTAGCTGAAGTTACATTGCATGCCTCTATCCCAGGCGCAAAGCTGTATCTTGGAATGGGTTTCCCTAGAGTTCCAGGGTCCATGAGGGGCTCCCAGACTTTTGGCAAATGTTGAAACACTAAGGGGTTTCAACACCCTAGGTTAGTTGTGATAATCCACATGTGGATTCCTTGCGCTCTGTGACTAGAAAGATGTTGCACCTTAATGATGATGCCAAGCCAGGCAGAAATAGGTATCCGGAGTCCGTGCAGAATAGCCTGGCATTTCAGGGCTGGACTGTCCTCGTGGGCAGGACGAGCCTGAAGAGCAAATGTACATCTCTTTTCTAGTACGGCACAGAGAGCTAAAGCCTGACTGTAGAACATCTGGTGTGGGACCCTTTCCATACACCAGGTTAAGGGACCCTGTACATTCTCAGCATTCTCAGAATTGACAGCATATTTGTCTACACATCTGTGTAAATTACCTAGACAGACTTTTTTTGTATCCCTTAGAAAAATAGCCACTAGAACCATTTGGAAAATGGGTGAGAATTTAGACACTCAGATTGCGGAAAGGATAACAAAGGTGCAGAAACCCACTGAGCAATCCTGAATTGTCATATTTTTTTAAATATCAATAATGTTCACACCAATTTACTGCACCCTATTAAAAATGTGTATTTCTGTGTTGGAGAGCAAAGTGAACATAAAGGTGTTGTTCTGGTTGATGGAAATATATACTTTACAGAAAATGCATTTTCGTGGTTTATCACGCGGTTCAGAAAATAAATAATAATAATAATAATAATAATTTAGTAGACATTAAATGTATCTGACTTTCTATACAGACAATAATATCACAGCATCTTAGAATTTTAATTCGGGAAGTGGCAAAAACATATTAGATATTAAATCAAAATGTAGTTTATTGTCTAATATCAGATTTACACACACACACACACACACACACACACACACACACACACACACACACACACACACACACACACACACACACACACACACACACACACACACACACACACTTCAATACTAGAAAAAAGAAATATCCCTGAAAACAATATTGACAGTCTATTAAAATGAATGATTAATAACCAGTCATATAAATAGAAAAAACAAACAAAAAAGAAAGATGAAAGAAAGACAAGAGACCACCGTAAAAAGTAACACATTAGAAAAACAAATTGTAACAGTTCAAAATTCAAAATTATATCAATGAACGATCACAGACATTGAAGCACAGACATATACATCTCTGAAACACTTGTGTACGAGCGCGATAGAAATAAAATATCAATATCAATAATTGGAAAGTACACTGTAAAAGTAAGTAAAAAAGCCTTGAATGTCATAAAATCTTCATATCCAAACCAGAATAATAAGGAATCTTGATTCATTTTTCATTATTTTACAAACATCCAAAAAATATGTTTGACAGTCTCTAACATATCGCGAATTAACCTAGAGAGTCTCAAAAGCTTTGGTAACTTCGAACAATCACCCCTCAAGATGAATCAAAAAGACCAAGCCCGAAATCCATGAACAAATGTCTACAGCAAGTGGCAGGAATATCCAAGCGATATCTCTCAGGCTTTCCCTCCATCAACTCCACAGACACGAACCAGTAGAGCACAGAGACCTAACATTCTCCTAGTAAGAGTTTATGGTCCAGCCTGTTTTGGCTTTCTTATTGAATGTTGTTTGATGATTTATAGGCACCTAGCCCCTACTACCATCCCTTCCACCACCTGGAGTAATACACATATTAACTCCAGACCTCCCTTCCACCCTACCGATACATCTAAATACCACATGTTCAAAGCTAATGCTCAGTATACTCTGACTGAGGGCCACTCAACCTCTTCTAGGTATCCTTTTACTATGAAGCCTAGTAAACCTGTCCAGCAAACCTTGATACAGCTGCTAAACGCAGACCCCACTTGTACCCTGATTCACAACGTTAACCCGAAAGCAAACACACTTCAGGGTGCCCTCCTCAATGCCAGATCCCTCATAGCACATGCCCTAGACATCGCTGACCTCATTACTACCAATAAACTTGACTTCTTAGCCATTACCGAAACTTGGCTTCACGCAGCGGCAGGCCCAGCTCTCTCGCTCACTGTCCGAGAAAACTATACTATCTATCGAACTAATAGACCTAGAGCCATAGGCGGGGGAGTAGCAATTATTACCAAGAACACTCTCAACATCAGGGAAATTCCTAACCACACTTTCCACTCAGGCAAATTACTATCCAGCCTTATTCCCCATGGTTACCTTGAACATTGACCTTATCTACAGACCTCTCGGCCCAATTTCCTCATTCGAGGATGATGTAACATAACTTTTCTCCACTAATACTGAGCCTAGCTTCCAAACCTTACTATTGGGAGATCTTAACTTGGACTTTAATGACCCCAAAAAGACAACAATGCCTTATCTCTTGCCAATACCATCACTGCATTAGGCTATACACACCGGATCAACAACCCCACACACATCAAAGGTCGCACACTCGACTGGTTAGTGGACCTCAACTGCAACACAAACATAATTTCTAACTCCCAATGCCCTTGGTCTGACCACCACATCATCACATTCAATATCACCAAGAACTTGCGGTTAGACTCCCCTCCCCCCATGGCATCAGCTGCCTTATCTAGAAATTCACACATCACAGTAAATAATATCCTCCCCTTGCTACACCCCATCATGGCACACCATAACCTTCGCACCAACAACCCTTCAATTTTAGCTGACATTTACAACCAAAAACCTCTAACCCTGTGTAAAGCCAAACCTCTAGCTAACCTTAATACTTGGTACACCCCCAACCTTAAAACGTTGTGCAGCACAAATCGAATTGCTGAGTCCAACTGGAAAAAAATCCAGACTGAACTTAACAAAGCAATCTTCACCGAGGACTCAAAGAATTATCAGCAAGCTATGCTTCAAACTAAAAGCACCACTTGTAATGAGAGAATCACCAATGCAACATCAGGGACCAGGGAACTCTTTGCTATCTTGAGAGAACTTGAGTCACCAGTGCCACCACTGGAAAACTGCCTCAAAGATGATAGCTGGTGCTCCGGAATTCAAAAAGCCCTTTTTGACAAAATAGCCCTTCGACAATCTAAAATCAAAACAAACAAAAAAACATGGATTATGCCTAAATGACAAAAAAAATGAACTTCTTCACATTGGTTCACAATACCGTCTTAACAAACTACTGGACTCCTGCATATCCTTCAATATAGATGGCAACACCATCAAGGTATCCAAGGAAGTAAAAACCCTGGGCTTCTACCTTGACTCAACCCTTATCTTAACTAGACAAGTTAACGCCACAGCATCAGCGGCTGCATACATGTCTAAGATTATCAATACCTGCAGGCCTTTCCTGTCACCCAACTGC